>NW_028270185.1:39790552-40117725 GCF_037043375.1 Chiloscyllium plagiosum | reverse complement strand
TAAAGTAATAGTATGGATAGAAGATTGGTTGACTAACAGGAAGCAAAGGGTGGACCTAAATGAGTGCTATTCATATCTGGAAATCAGTGACTAGTGGCGTGCTTCAGGGATCAATGTTGGGGCTGCAATTATTCACAATTAATAGAGATGATATGGTGTTGGGAGCTCCAGAGTTTGTCAAAGTTTGCAGATGACACGATGATGAGTGGCAGAGTGAAGTGTGCAAAGATCTGTGAAACCTTTTAGAGGAACACAGATATTTTGTGTGAGTAGGCAAACGTCTGGCAGATGGAATACAATGTAAATAAATGTGATTTCATCTATTTGTTAGGAGTACCAGTAAAAAGGATTATTACTTGAATGGTAAAACGTTGCAGTATGCTGCTCTGCAGAGGGACATGCGAATCCATGTTCATGAAACACACAAGTTTGGTCTGCAGATACAGCAAGTACTGAGGAAGGCAAATGGTATGTTGTCCTTCATTGCTGAAGGAATTTGATTTAAAAGCAGGTAAGATATTTTGTAGCTGTACAGAGTGATGGTGAGGCGATACCTGGAGTATTGTATGAAGATTAGATTAGATTAGATTAGATTAGATTACTTACAGTGTGGGAACAGGCCCTTCGGCGCAACAAGTCCACACTGCACCGCCGAAGCGCAATCAACCCATACCCCTACATTTATCCCTTACCTAACACTACGGGCAATTTAGCATGGCCAATTCACCTGACATGCACATCTTTGGACTGTGGGAGGAAACCAGAGAATCCAGAATAAGCTCATGCAGACACTGGAGATTATGCACCGGGAAATTATTCGGTTCAAAGTTCGCATATGGTAGTTGTTAGTGTCTTTTGTTTCGGATGTTGGATTTGGCTGGTTTAAACAGTGTTTTGTGTATGAAGATTCTTTCAGTCACTAAGAGTTCTCTGGGTGTGGAAGAAGTAAACTTGGTGTTTTTACAAAAGGTAATGAAGGCAAAGCTGTAGGAATTGACAGACAAGCTTGAGTTTGGTTTGCTTTTGTCTGTGCGAAAATGAGAGATAATTATAGATATAGTTCCGGAATTACATTGGACGGAACCGCCATCAGACGCTTTCGAAATGGCTAGCATTCAATTTCAAATGAGGCACTTTGAACATGAGAAGGAATTGAACCAGTTTGAATTATGATGAAAAGTAGAAATAAAAGAAAAGGAAACGAAGAAGGAAAAGAGAAAGGGAGAGAAGAAAAGCAGAGTTTCAACTTAAACAGTTAGCAATTAGAGAGGAAAGTTGACAAAGAAGGTGGAGATCAAGGTAGATGGTAGGCTGGATGACGAGGATTGTGAGGTTGAGCAACCCTGTAGTAGCCAATGGCCTACTGAGGTTCTGTTTAAATGCACCCAGGCATTATCTAAATTTGATGAGAAGGATGGGGAAGCCTTTTGAATTTCATTTGAGAAAGTGGCTAAACTAATGCAGTGGCCAGTGACAATGTGGATTTAGTTGATCCAAACAACTAAAGTGCATATGAGCTTGTGCTAGAAGCCGACAGTCAGCGTTTCAGGAACCTAAAAAACGGTCCCTGTTTAAACTCACATTGAGTTTGAAAGAATAAAACAAAGTAATTTTAAATAGTGGATAAGGGTATTAAAAACAGAGCAAAGCTATGACACTGTTATGTTGGAGCAGTTCAACAATTCACTTCCTGCAGTCGTGAGAACTCGTGTGGAAGAGCAGTTTAGAAGCTGAAATGGCTGCTGATGATGATTTAGTTCAGAAATCAAAGTTTGATTTCTGTGAGGCATGGGGAAGAATGTGCGACATCTTAAAATATATACCTGTGAAAGTTAGCTTTACTGGCATACGACAGAAGTAGCAGGGAAAGAGGTTACAGCATTAAGAGGTACAGAAGCATGTAACTCTTTTATGCTGAGACATGAGGAGCTATGTCATTCAGAAGGACTGTTGGAGAGATGAGAAGTGCTCCATTATGTAACGTGTGGTTGGAGTGTCCGTTGGAAACATCAATAGATTTATTCCACAATGGGGAAGGAGGTCTTGAGCTTTTTGTTGGCGTTACAACGTTTCAGCATTTAAATTGCGAATAACATACATGAGCCAAATCTTTAAAACTGATCGTGAACCCTTAAATTTTTGGAGAAGTTTAGGGAAGGAAAGACCAGTCTGTTTCGATTGAGCTTATTATTGCTGCCATTCAATTTGAAATTATACAGGTGACAGGGCGAGGAAACCTAACTTTTGACATGTTGTGGAGACTTGGATGAAGAAAGACAAAGGCATTCTGTTGCAGGAGTAAATAGATTGAAATCTAATCTAGTTGTGGACATTTATATGGTCAGAGTCAATTATATATATATATATATATATATATATATATATATATATATATATATATATATATAAGGTAGTCTAGCAGGTCTAAAATGAATCCATACTTGTATATTGATCGATTATTTTATTAAAGTTGGTGTCGTGAGGATACTATCACTGTAAAAAGGTTATTTTCTCTTGGATTTTTTAAAATAGAGGCTTTAAATGCACAGGTGCAGAACTGCTGTCTGAAAACAGTTAAAGCAAATAACTGAGAAAGCCTTCGGGTTTCATTAAAGCGGTGGTAACAATGGAAGGGCAGTGGCCAGCACTCCCAGACCAGCTTTCCTCATTTTGTTTTTAGCTGCAGCATTCAGAAGCTGTTGGGGATTCTAGAAGGGTTGGAAGTTTCAATACGTGATCCCCGCTGCTTTTCATTCTGAGATCTCTGTTGATGCTGTTTCCTCCTGGATTGGAAAACTGCTGTAAGGATCTGTATTTGAATATATCTTTTTGCCAAGCGGTGTAAACCAAGTAGGTATGGTATCTATTGTTTGTGCAAGTGTTCTAACATGTAAGCTATCCAGAAATTTTCTTTTCTTTGATTGTATTTTAACTAAAGCATTTGAATAGATTATATTTTGCTTAATGTCGAGTGGTTTGACCAGTTGCAACATATCTGTAAGGCACACTTCACATCTATATTCAAAATAAAGAAAGGTTTGGGTCTAAGCGGCCTTCTTTCAATATTTTGCGGGGATATGGACTGGTCCACAACACTTGTACCAAGTGGTTTCTGACTAGCTCCTGAAATTGAAAAGTTAGTCCAGCAGCTGGGGATGGTTTGCTGGAGGTTGTGCTGTGAGCTGTTTCTGACATTCAGGGAGACCTGAGGATTTGGCGACCCAACTCTGGATGGAGCATGGGGACTGTAGTTACAGCATCTGGGTCTGCAACATGAACAACAAATGGAGCAGAGGCTGCAGAGAGGGGAAGCTCTGAAACCACGGCGTCAGTGTATGTGCGGGGAAAGCGATCTGCTATATTCACCCCGGGTTTTCCAGGAACAGCTTCCCAAACTGCACTTGACTCAGGAGCAGAGTGTGAGGGAACACTGACTGAACAAGGAGCTGGTCACAGAATGGTGTCCCCTCCTTCAACACGACCTGCAGCTTCACACCAGGGGGAGGCTGTTGCTGCCAGTGGCTATTAGGGTCATTGTTTCATTCAGCTTCTATAATCCAGAACTTTCCAGGCAGGACGAGGTGGCATATCCATCATCTCCCAGTATCTCAACATCAATGTCACCATTCGGTGAAGGAGCATATATATGGTGGATGAGGTATATAGAATGTTTCTCCCTCAGCAGGGAGCTGCCAAGTGTATTCAGTATATTGGGTTTGCCGATGGAGTAAATTGCATCTGCAGGGTATCCATGTCAATGGGGAGAGGTAGAGGAACTGAAGGAGTTCTCTTTCTATTAATGTTACAGTGTGCCCATCACAGTGCATTATATTGGTGAATACCCACTGTCGTGGCAGCAGTCATGGCCTCTTCATTCAGAAGCAGTCAGCCATTCCCATCGCCATTGGGTCTTCACGTAGAAAGAAATGAATATATCTTGGATAAAGGCCGTCCCCTTGATGCACGTTTCAAAACACCATCACCACCATCAATCAACCACATCAAAGTATTCCATGTGTTCGGAGAGCAATGGTGTCACTTGGAGTGTCTGGGAGCTGACGATTACGGATGGAGCAAAACCTCCCTTGTCTGAACGGATCTGAGTGGACCCCCCAGGACGCAGTATCATTAAGTCCTGTAATCTCTCTCCATTTTAGTAACATATTGCTTTCCATTATTCCTGTAAATGAAATGACAGGTTATATCATGTTAAATTCCACCTGCCACACTATTATCTATTATCTTTACCCCTCTGAATCTACTTGCAGACTTTCCACCCTCTCTTGGTAATTTCATCTCTTGCTTACCACAGCGACATCACCAAACTCAGCACCTGTATCTCTGTTCAATTTCTCTTCATAAGACAAACACTTCAAATATGGAATCAATCTAATGAAGCTCCTCCGAATTGCCTCCAATGGAAATAGCTCATTCTGCAGGACACCCAAACTGTACTCCGTTGCAGCCTCACTAATGCCTTGCGTAGCTACACCAACACTCCCTACCTTTCTACTGTATCCTTTCTCTCCATTTAGATAATAATTTGTCTTTCTATTATACTGGCCAACTTGAATAGCGCCATATTTATTCACTTTAATTTTCCTTGCCAAATGTTGGCCCGTTCACCCAACCTATCCATATAGTTTTAAAATCTCTTGCATCATCATTCTGAAGTAATTTCCCATGTTAGTGTCATCTGAAAATGTGGCATTGTATCTTCTATCCCATCAACCGACTACAGTAATAACATCAATCGCAAATGGTTGAGGCATGAGAACTGAAATCAATGGCACCCCACAAATTGCATTTGGCAAAAGAATATGACACATTTATTCCCATCTGACTCCATTTTGTTGGATAACCAATCCTCCATCCAAGCTAATACATTACTCCTAAACCCATGTTGTCTCATCTTACCACTTACTCTTTGGAGAAGCAACATATCCGATGCCTTCAGCAAGCCGAGATATGTTCCATCTCCAGGATTCACACAATCCTGGAGATGTTTGTGACATCTTCAAATAACTCAACCAAATAATCGAAACACGATTTAGCCTTCATAAAACCATGTTGACTCTGATGGATTGTGGTTTAAGTTTGCAAATGTTTTGAACAATGGATTCCAATAATTTGCCTTAAATTGCAACAGTTAATTGTTACTCTTTAGTCCCTAATGTATGCCATTATTACAAGTTCTTCCCTTTCGAAAACCTTTACATTTTCTTTGAATTCCTGTTTAATGTGCACAAGGCTTTAAGAGATCTGCCCCAATTGCTGTGTAAGATACATGTGTGACTGAATGGCGTCATCATCCTACTGGTGTACAATATCGATGGGCTGACGTCTTTCTGGTGTTCCCATGTTGCCATCCCCAAGGCCATAATACCTCCTCCTATTGATGCTTTAGAGGATTGGGAGATTATGGAATCTTCCTGTTGCTGTGTAACATTTTAAAGGGCTGATGGGTCTTCTCATATTTCGCCATCACAGGTGGATATACTGAACGGTCTCCTCATGTATCCTGAAGATGGGACCGAGGGATTGATTGGTCTTCTCTTCTTCCCATACAACAATCACGTGTCTAAATTACCGCTTCCTTTCTCATGAAAGAAGTCTCAGATAGTTTTTATCCTTATCCAATTCCCTTGCAATAGGCTCGGTGGGTCTGAATGGCCTCCTGTTATCCCAGTGTAACAATCTCCAGTCCATGTGTGACCTCTTCCAGTTCCTATGTTACAGACATGAGGAGGCTGAATGGACTGATCCTGTTGCTGTTTAACAGGATACTGGTGCAGCATAGGCTCGAGTGGCTGATTGGCCTCCTTCGGTAAGTGTATATCAGGCTCCAGGAGCTGAATAGCCTCGTCCTGTTTTGGTGTAACAGGTTTGAAGGCCTGAATATCCTTCTGTTGTTCTTGTGTAACAGGCTGGAGAACGGAATGGATTACTCCACTATCTGTGTAATTCACTTCACATGTTGAATCCTTCTATCATCTATGTTCAAATAAGATCATCTTCATTTTTTGTTAACTCCAATGGCTACTGGGTCAACCTGATCATCCTTTCATTAAAAGCTAGCACCTTCATTGCAGGAATCAGTTGAGGGAACCATCTCTGAGCTGCGTCCAATTTAAAACAACCTTTCTTCATTGAAGAGATTAAATCTGTACACACCACTCCAGATGTGATCTCACTAAGAACTTGTACAGCAGCAGCAATACTTTACCAGCCTGCTTTAAGGTTCCCACCCAGCTCAGAGATGTCTCAGCTCTCTGGGGGAATACAGAGCATTGTTGGAAGATCATTGTCCAAAGGGGGTGCGACGGGGGAGGTAGCTGGGATTACGATAGGTAGATGAAGGTCAGGTTGAAAGTGATAGGTGATTAAGGGAGACAGAACGCCTCATCTGCTGCAACCATTAAACTCAATGTGGTCTTCTCTACATTGGCGACGCAGGAGATCAACTTGTGGATCATTTCAGCGAACATCTCTGGGACAGCCAGACTGAACAGCTCCATCGCCTTTTGGCTGAGCACTTTAAATCCCCTTCCCACTCTGCCAAGGACATAAGGGCACTGGGCCGGCTCTATCGCCAAACCCAAGCCACCAGAAGCCTGGAGGAAGAAAGCCTCATCTTCTGTCTTGGGACCATCCAAACACAAGGGCTCATAGTGGATTTCTCCGTTTCCTCTAATCCCACTTTATCCTACTCCAAACTTCCAAGTTAGCACCGCTCTTTTGAATGTTCCTATGTGTCCACCTTCCTCCCTATCAATCTGGTTCACCCTCCTCTCCGACTATCACTTTCAACCCCACCTTCATCTTCCGATTAGATAAAAGGAGGCAGCTTAGAAAAATGCCAAGTGTTGCAGTGAGCCAGTGGATTCAGAGAAATGTAGGACCCAGCAAAGGATGACCAAAAATCTGAGAAAAAATCAAAATGAGAAAAAGCGTGCAAACGAAAGAAAAACATAAAGACTGCTAAAAAGCGTCTACAATGCTTGAAAAAAAATAAAAACAAGGTCAAATGTGGAACAGTTGGTGTGCGTTCAGGATAATTTATTGCAGAGAACAGAGAAATCGCAGGGAAAAGAAACAGTTTCTTTGCGTCTATCTTCATGGAAGAATGTCCACAAAATCTTCCAGAAATACCAAGTGACCACAGGGCTTGTGTAAGTAAAGTCTAAGATCATTCTTATCTTTGTAAAGAAAGCTGGATCGAATATTTCTAAATCTGACAGACTAGCGAATTTCAGAGGAAGCAGCAATAGATATATTGATTGCATCGAGGATTTACACTTTATTTTCCGACACATTCCCGAAAGGCATTTAGCCAATCTGGATAAGGCAAAGGTTATAAATATTATCCAACGGTTTAAGAAATGTTGAATTTGGAGAGTGGTGACCTACAGACCAGTTATCTTGTCATCCGCAGTCAAGTATCTGTTGGACTCGATAACAAAGAACATTCTACTAGATATTTAGAAGGTAATAACATAACTGGGGAGAGTGAGAATGTACCGATGAAAGGAAAACCAGAACTGGCAAACATATTTTTGGAATGGTTTGAAGATGATTCTTGTGGACATAGGCAATGATGAACCATTGGATAATGTATAGTTGGATATTCATGAGCTTTTTCTAAAGAACTCATACTGTAAGTTCATAAGAAACATTAAAGCGAGAGGTATTGGAAAGAACATATGCCACTGGGAAAGTAAAAATTCAGTTTACATTCATGTGAATGTAACTGGAAGATAGAGGATGTCGTGCACCAGTTGCATCGAGCGTTGGTGAGACAAAACATAGAATATTGTGTATCGTTCGGAGTCCCAATATCAAAAAGAATATATTGACTACAGAGGAATTGCAAAAGGTATTATCCAGATTAATCCGTAAAATGGCAAGATTGTCTGCTGGGGAACCTCAGCCTGTGATCTCGAGTTTCAAAACATGAGAGTTGATTGTAGTGTCTCTGAGAAACATCGAAAGGACTGAATAACAGAGGGACATGGAGAAGTACAAGTAGGCGAGATCAGGAAGAATCCCACGATATTCTACACGGACAAGTAGAACAGAATAATCAGCAAACAGCTAGTATCCGTTAGAAACCGAAGGGGCAATCTGTGTGTCAAGCTGGAGAACATTGATGGATTGTTCCATGAGACCTTCTCATCTATTTTACTTGGGAGAAGGAGGAGGCAGGTATAGAATTCAAGAAGATGGATTAGGAAGCTCTTGAACAGATTGATATAAAATACGATCAGGGATTTGAGGTTTTGTTCTGTACAAATTTGGACCAATCTCCATGTCTGAATGAGTTGTATTACAGGCGGTTGTTGGGGTCAAAGGAGGAAAGATACTGACTGAATATTT
Organism: Chiloscyllium plagiosum; assembly: GCF_037043375.1. Lineage (NCBI taxonomy): Eukaryota > Metazoa > Chordata > Chondrichthyes > Orectolobiformes > Hemiscylliidae > Chiloscyllium > Chiloscyllium plagiosum. Next base: position 40,109,349 of record NW_028270185.1, on the reverse strand, counting down.
TAATTAGAATCTGACCATAGGTGAGGTACCAGAGAACTAGAGAACTGCTAATACAATTCCACTTCACTGTAAGGGTGGGAGAGATAGACCAGGGAACTATAGACGAGCGAGTATTAGATCACTGTTAAGGAAACTACTGGATAAAATAGGTAAGGAGAAAATCGAACTCCAATCAGAGACGCAAGGTTTGATCAGGGATAATCATCATGACTTTATCAGAAGGAAGTCACATCCAATGGATTTGATTGAATTAGTTTGAGGAGGTAGATTATTTAGTTTTGTAGGAAGGCCTTTGACACATTTCCACCTGGGAAACTGAAAAATAAAGTAAAATCTCACAATATGAAGGATAACTTGGCAAGTTACAACGAAAATTGTCTTAGTAGCAGGCGACAGAGGGTGGTGGGAGAAGGCTGTTTGTGTGACTGGAGACCAGTGTCCCTTGGTGTACCACAGAGATCAGTGCTGTGTCCCTTATTGTTTATGTTATTCATAACAAAATATAGATCCGAATGTGGAGGGGGCTATGTGGAGAGTGGGGAAGGTGTAATAAGTAAGTGTATGTTTGACATAAACATTAGCTTGGTGGTTAGCAGTGAGGGGGAACGCCTTAAGTTTACAGGAAAATGCACATGGAATGATCAGATGGGCAGATCAATGGCAGATGGAATGTAATCCTGATAAATATTAGGTGATGCACTTTGGGAGATGGAACCAGGCAGGGGAGGACTCAATGAATGGCAGCACACTGGGAAGCTCAGATTGTGCTTCTCCACACATCCCTGAATGTGACTGGACAGGTTAATGCTTCCAAAATGTGTTGCTGGAAAAGCGCAGTAGGTCAGGCAGCACAAAAAAAACATAAAAATCGATGTTTCGGGCAGATTCCTGAAGAAGGCTTATGCCGGAAACGTTGATTCTGCTGCTCCTTTGATGCTGCCTGACCTGCTGCACTTTTTCAGCAACACATTTTTTAAGCTCTGATCTCCAGCATCTGCATTCCTCACTTTCTCCTGGACAGGTTTAAGGGCTAGTTATGAATTGGAACTTGGGTGTAGCATTTCCTAATCAGGGTGTAGATTACAAGAGCAATACAGGGCTTTGGTTCGGTAAAAATGGAGGACTGCATGGAGCTCCGGGAACCACATTCCAGGAAGGATGTGATTGTACTGGAGAGGGTGCAGAGGTGATTCACCAGGATGTTCCCTTGAATGGATCATATCAGCTATGGGGAGAGGCTCGATAAGCTCTGGTTGTTTACTCTGGAGCAGCGAAAACTGAGGAGTCAGTGATTCAGAGGGATAAGTTTATAAGCGACATGGACAGGGTGGATAGGCAGCAACTGTTCATTTTAGTCAGAGGGCCAAGTACAAAGGAGCACACTTTTACAGTGGGGGCGACACGGTGGCACAGTGGTTAGCACTGCAGCCTCACAGCACCAGTGACCCGGGTTCAATTCCCGCCTCAGGCGACTAACTGTGTGGAGTTTGCACATTCTCTCCGTGAAGAGTTTGATATTCAGAGATGATTTGAACATTTTTCCACCTCGAGGTCTGGGGTTCGGGGATTACTTCCGGAGAGGGGAATGATCACCTCACAATCGTTAAAAAGTACTTGGACGAACACTTGGAAGTGTCATAACATTCCAGGCTGTGGGCCTGGTGTAGGAAAGTGGGACTAGTATAGATCGTGCTGTATTTCTGTTGGCACAGAATCTATGCCCCTGTGAGTATATAATGTGTCAATTATTGAGCAGTTTAAGGCAGGAATTGATGGATTTCATAAGGGTTATCAGAATGAACTGTATTAGCCTGTTAAATTATATCAATGTGAGAAATATGAGGAAACAAGTGCAGTTTCCTTACAGCTTGAAACCAGAGAATGGAGAATGGGGAACAGGGAAGTAGCAGAACTATGAAGCCACTACTTCAGTTCTGTCTTCACGGAACTTTCTAACAATACAAGGAAAATCGAGTCTGGTGTGGGAAAATGATAGAGTACATGGAACAATAAACATAGTAAGTAAATGGTTTAGCAGAAATTATTGTTGCTGAAAGTAATGGTCATAGACATCGCCAACATAGATTTAGGAAATGGGAATGAGAAACAAACTGGGAGACAAATGAAAGAGAAGCAATGGGTGTAAAACATTTTGATTTTTAGAAAAATGTTGGTAAAGCTCAAAGCCCAATTTGCAAAATCAAATCTAAGTGGATTGGGGCTAATATATGGACATGTTACTAGAATGGGACAGCTGGCAGGAAACAGTGAATTGAAAGAAACAGACTCAACAAGTAATCGCCTGACATTTTCTGAAAGCTGTGATTCGGTGAGTATGACTATGTCCCAGACTCCCCATTACCTTCCCCAGATATCTCCTGTCTCATCAGCAGGGCGCACACAGCAGGAATGGCAGTACAGTTGGATACAGTTCGAAGGGAATTGCTCTTGGAGTCCTCAACAGTGACTCCGTATCCCATGACGTCTCATGGCATCAGTTTGTACATGGGAAAGGAAACGTCCTGCTGATTTCCATGTACCAGCCTCTCTCAACTGATGACTCAGTACTCCTCCATGCTGACCAACACTTGGAGGAAGTACTGAGGGTAGCACGTACGCAAGATGTACTCTGGGTGGGGGATTTCAATGTTCACCACCAACAGTATCTCAGCTACAGCATTACAGATCGAGCTAGCCGGTTCCTAAAGGATATAACTAGCTGCAGGTGGTGAAGGAACAAACAAGAGGAAAATACATACTTGAACACAGCCTTACTAATCTGCCAGTTGCAGAAGTGTCTGTCCATGACAGTATCGGTAAGAGTGACTGCCGCATAGTCATTGTGGAGACAAAGTCACACCTGCATATTGAGAATACCCTCCATCATTTTGGGTGGTACTATCACGGTGCTAAATAGGACAGACTTCGAACAGATCTCGCAGCTCAAATCTGGGTGTCCATAAGGTGTTGTCGGTCATCAATAGCAGCGGAATTGTACTCCTGCATAACCTCGTGGCCTGGCATATCCCCCTCGCAACAATTGCCATCAATCCAGAGGATCAACATTGGTTCAATGGAGTGTGCAGGCGGGCCGGAGTAGCACCAGGCATACCTGACAATGAGGTCTCAGCCTGGTGAAGCCAACAAAATAGACTACTTGTGCGCCAAACAGCATAAGCAGGAAGAGCTAACTGATCCCACAAGCAACGGTTCTGATCTAAGCTCTGCACTTCCTTCCACATCTAGTCGAGAAATGTTGGGGACAATTAAACAACTCAGTGGAGGAAGATATTCCACAAATGACCCCTTCCTTCATGATGGAAGAGCCCAGCACTTCAATGTATAAGAAAAGGCTGATGCATTTGCAACAATCTTCAGTCAGAAGTGCTGAGTGGGTGATCCATCTCAGCCTCCTCCAGTGGTCCCCAGCAATTGAGTTACCAGTCATCAACCAATTTGATTCAGTCCACGCGATATCCCTAAACGGTTGGAGATACTGGATACTCCATAGCGTCCATAATCTGACAATATTCTGGCAATAGTACTGAAAACTTGTGCTCCATAACTTGCCACTCCCCGAGCCAAACTGGTTCAATACAGTTGCAACAATGGCTTTTCCTGATTATGTGGAAAATTACCCCAAGTATCTCCTGTATATAAAAAGCAGAACAACTCCAATCTGGCCAATTACCATCCCATCAGTCTACTGTCGATCATTAGTAAAGTGATGGAAGGTCTCGGTGCTCTTAAGCAGCAACCTGCTCAGCAATAACCTGGTCAATGACGCACAGTTTGGGCTCCAGCACGGCCACTCGGCTCCTGACCTCAGTACCGTGGTTCAAACATGGACAAAAGAGCTGAATTCCAGAGGTAGGGTGAGAGTGACAGCCCTTTAAAACGAGGCTGCCTTCTAGCAAGTGTGGTATCAAGGGACCTTAACAAAACTGGAATCAATGTGAATCAGAGGCAAACTCCCCGCTGGTTAGATTCATACCTGACACGGAGGAAGATGGTCATGGTTGATGAAGATCAGTCAACTCACCTCCAAGTCTGTAGGAGTCCCTCGAGCAGTGCCCGAAAAATTCTTCAGGGCTGCTTCATCAATGACCTTCCCTCCATTTTAAGGTCAGAAGTGGGGATGTTCGCCAATGATTGTACAATGTTCTGAAACATTTGTGGCTCCTCAGATACTGAAGTAGTCCATGTTCAAATATCACAAGATCTGGACAGTATCCAGGCTGACAAATGGCAAGTAATATTCAGGCCACACAAATGCTAGACCATGATCTTCACCAATAAAATACAATCTAACCTGCCCCTTGGTATTCAATGGTGTTACTATCAGTGAATCCCCCAGTATCAAAGTCCTGGTGGGTAATCATTGCTCAGAAACCCACTGGTCTCGCCACATAAACACAGTAACTATAAGAACAGGTCCGAAGCTAGGAATATTGCGGCGAGTAACTCACATCCTGACTTCCAAACGTCAGTCCATCATCTCCAATTCATAAATCAGAAGTGTAATAGGAGACTCCCAATTTGCTTTGATGAGTGCAGCCCCAACAACACTCAAGAAGCTTTATACCGTCAGGACAAAGCAGCCAGTTTGACTGTCCCTTCATCCACAATGCTCCACCTTCAACGCTCAGCAGCAGCAGTGTTTTACTATCTACATGCTGCAATGAAATGATTCACCAGAGAACCTTAGATACCATCTTCCCAACTCACGACCATGTCTATCTAGAAGGACAAGGACTACAGATGTATGGGAATACCATCATCTTCAGGTTCCCTCCAAGCCATTCACCATCCTGACTTGGACATTTATCACCGCTCCTTCACAATCGCTGGGTCAGAATCCTAGGATTCCCTACCTCATGGCATTGGAGGTCAACCACTGCAGGTGGACTGCAGTGTTCAACAAGGCAGCTGGCCACCACCTTCTCAAGGGCAACTAGGGACAAGCAATAAATGCTGGCCCAACCAGTGACTCCGAGATTCACGGAATAAATAAATATAAATTAACAGAGGAGGGTTGCTGTGGTGTCGCAGGGATCAGTGCTTGGGGCCCAGCTGCTCAAAATGCCCTTTAAACATTCGGTTGCTGGAATCAGACACAATATATCCCAGCCTGCTGATAGCACTAACGGATGTGGGAGGGTGAGTGGGTGAGGAGGATGTAAAAAGCACCGAGAAGATAAAGACAAGTGGAGTGAATGGGTAAATACGTGACAGGTGGAGGACAATGTAGGTAGAGGTGACGGTGTGCTCTTTGGTGGAAACGATAAATTGGCAGCCTACCATTTGAAAGGGATTGGTTGAAACATGTTGATCTACAAAGGGACGTATGCTCCTTTTTGTTCTTTCCTTCTGCATAAACCATCATTAGTTTGAATTGGTTAGCAAACTCGATGGACCAAACGTACGACTGCACTGTCTATTTTAAAGGTTCCTAAGGTTACTAACATTAACGGATATGTATATCTGTGGGGTAAGTGTATTCAGAAGATTTTTTCCATGAACTAGAATGGGGAGACTAAATGTGTTTTCCATTCCCGATGTTTCTGTGCAGTCTGTGGGAAAGCTCTGTAAATGTTGTCACAAGCTCTCAGATGTTAGGAATGAGGTTTCTGCAGGGTCGACAGGATTGTGTTCCCATTCCCTTTTCCGAAATTGATTCTTTAGGCCAGGTGTTCTGTCCAGTTTCATCCATTCAGACCTCGGAGTAGATTGATACAAATGGGTGCCCTTGCTTGAGACCATTGAAATGTTTATCACATGTCAGGGTCTTTAGAGTCACTATTAGGCCAGCCCAGGAAATCACGGGAGATTCACTTCCTAAAAGTACATTATAGAAGGAAATTCTGTTTATAATCCATATTGGCTTCAAGGTCTCTGTTACTGACCCCAGATTTTAGATCTCGATATTTTATTAATTGTGTTTAACTTCCTGCCGCTGCCAGAGCATTAGCCTGGTGTGGATCAGTAATCCAGTGACATTTCCACAGCACCATATCCACATGGGGACCTGTCAAAAATCACACTGAGCAGGTTATTTCTGTGTTGCTTGCCAGCTCTGTCAAAAAGAACTCCCACCAATTTGACTGTCATGATGGGAATGAGGAGGTGGTAATTGGTCAGATTGTAATTATTCCCATCTTAAGGAACGGGACATAGCTGAGTAATTTTTCACATTGGCAGGGAGATGTCAGAGTTCGAGCTGGAATGGAACTGCTTCCCCAGGGACACGGCTTGTTGTGCAGCACACGTCTGCAGTCCCATTGCAGGAATAGAGTCAGGACCCATTGTCTGTGTCGTATCTACTGTGTTCAGCTGTTTCTTCATGTCACGGGCAGCGAATTAAATTGGTTGAAGACTGGCATCTGTGATTTTGTGGGCATCATGATGAGGGTGAGGTGTATCATCGACTCAACACTTCTGGCAGAAGATGGTGCAGATAAAACATCCTTCTCTTTTACACTGATGTGCAGGTCTGTTCTATTATTTAGGATGGGGATGTTTGTGGAGCCCTCTCCTCCAGTCATTTGTTTAATCGTCCATCACCATTTATGACTGAATGTGGCAGAACTGCAGGGCTTCGATCAGATCTGTTGGTCATGTCTGGTAGCTTTAATGAGTTAGCATCAGTTGTTGTGGTTCTGTTCGCCGAGCTGGAAGTTTTTGTTGCATACGTTTCGTCCCCTGTCTTGGTGACATCCTCAGTGCTCGGGAGCCTCCTGTGAACCGCTTCTGTGGTGTTTCCTCCGGCATTTATAGTGGCCTGCTCCTGCCGCTTCTGGTTGTCAGTTTCAGCTGTCCGCTGTAGTGGCCGGTATATTGGGTCCAGGTCGATGTGTTTGTTGATGGAGTTTGTGGATGAGTGCCATGCTTCTAGGAATTCCCTGGCTGTTCTTTGTTTGGCTTGCCCTATAATGGTAGTGTTGTCCCAGTAGAATTCATGTTGCTTGTCGTCTGCGTGTGTGGCTACTAAGGATAGCTGGTCGTGTCGTTTCATGGCTAGTTGATGTTCATGGAGGCGGATCATTAGCAGTCTTCCTGTTTGTCCTATATAGTGTTTTGTGCAGTCCTTGCCTAGGATTTTGTACAAATCTTCACTCAAACATTGAATTAGCATCAAATTAAGGTTCATGTGATTCTGACTCTGACATGTTCACCCACACTCGTCACTGAGCCATAGATGGTGTTGATGGTAATGACAGACTGAGGTGTTATCCTGGGCAAAAGGTTACAGGTTGTGGTTGAATGCAGGTCTGCCTCTCCTGCTGCTGTGGTCTACAGCACTACATGAATACGCAGTTTCGAGCTGCAATACCTGCAATGCAATTCTGCTGTCGGTTCCCCAATTCTCACTGACACCCATTCACCCATCAGCCCTGCAGTCAGTGACCTAACCTGGTTTCTGATGTGGAAATAGTTCCATTTTCATACTCTCATTCTGCTGAGGGTCTGTCTCCCCGGGTCATGCTTCCAAAGTGACACAATCCAAAGCATTTAACTGATCTTAATTCAAATGTTTAATTCACCTGAATCTTTTTCCTTAAGAAATACCATCTTCTGTGTTTAAAGTCAATGTTTATCCTCTGTTTCTTTCCCTGACCATGATTAAGAGCTTTGTAGTGTCAGTGATGCCAGCATTATTTAGTTGCAGAGCCAATAAATTCTCTGGATTCCCAATCATCTTCACCACATTGTATATTTTCTCGTTTGGTTTGATGCCTTATCACTCATCGCTGCCTTGTTCTCCCATGAGTATGTTTCAATTTCTTGGGGTTGTATTTCTTGTATTATCTTCCGAATTATCCCCCGAACCTCCTCTCATTGCTGCTCCATGGTCTTTCCTGCTCAGCTCCCCTTCCAATTAACTCTGGCCAGCTCCACCCGCATGTCTTTGTAGTTACATTGCTTAATTATAACCACATTACATCTTGAAGAGAGCATTAGATATAAACTGAAAGAAGGAGTTTTGGGAGATGGGACACGAAGAATAAATCGTGGATTTCTTAACTAGATACAAAGGGACAACGAGAGAGAGGATATAGATATGGAGATGTGGAAAATGAGAAAACGACATTATCGAAAGAAGTAGATGAACATCCCCCAATGCTTTGGCGATGCCTGTGTGCTGTGGTTCTTTGTACAGTGCATGTACAACAGAATAATATGTTCAAATGCTGGGTCTGATGCCAGAATATTTATCTCCAATAATATTATAGACACTAGCTTTGGAATGAACACAGCAGGCCAACATATTGAAATCCCAGAAGAAAGGGGATTAACTGAAATAAGTTGGGACACCAGAATCAAGAATTTGGAGCACATTTCCTGGAAAGAATGAGAGACTAGAATTGGGAATCCCAGAAAAGGAGGGAACGTTGAGAGGATCAAATCATGTTTTAATATTTTATCAATTTTATACATCATATGCATCATTTTTCGTTAACTGTGCCTCTGTTGTTCATTGCCAATGTGTTGTGCACATATGAAAAATGCGACTTACCTGCACAAACACTGATTAAACACTGTATATAAAATCATTTTTCCACCATTGAAACTGTCCTGTTATCGTGTTACGATGATATATGAACACCAACAAGCCACCAAAAGACATAACGCACTATCACTATGTTCCATAAACACAGACAAAGAAAGGTCACCACTTTGACTGGGACAAAGCACACACACATACTAAGACACGCAAGGACCGTCTTAGAGGAATGGTATTCTAACCAGAAGTCCATCAATAAACGCATCAATTTAGATCCTGTCTGCATTCTCTTGTTCAAGTAACCGGAAATGACATCACCCACTTTAAGAAACCAAGACCTATAAATAGAAAGGCGGCACATACCACCAGAGATTCAGCAGATACTCTCACTGATGATGTTACCTAGTCATGTGTACGAAGCTTCTGAAAACAAACCTTGAAGCTCAGCAAGCTAACGTGCACACATATAAATTGTTATTTTTTGTTTATTAGTGGAATTTATGAGTTCTCTGTCTCTCACGTTTTGACAGATTATGATGTGAGCTTTTCTAGGCGTGTGGTTTTAATTTACAGAGGGGTTCGACATTGATGTCATAACTGTTTGGGGCCTTGTCATTTGGCACTTGGACCAACGTGAACAGATTTGAGATACAACAGGCCCCAGATAATTCCAACTCATTGCAATTAGTGACTTTGATCTTCAAATAAAACCAGTGGGAAAATTTGTTTTATTTTGTTACTTGTGGTTGGTTAAATGAAAAGTGAGGGAAATGGCTTTAAACATTACTAAAGAGGTTCCCAAATTTTCCAAGGAAGTTTAGAGAGACAGAAGGAGGACATTTTTTAGAATTAGCAAATAGGTTGGAATTGTTTTTAAGCAGAGATGAAAGAGAAGTTGAAATTGTAATGGAGTTGGTCAAGCACTTTGATGTATCAGAGAAATAGGCAACTGCGGTAGAGTTATAAAAACTTAAATTGCAAATGTGGCAACTGGAGTTAGAAGGTAAATAAAGGGACGGAAACAGAGAGAGACGAAAGTGAAAGAGAGGGAAAAAAAAAGAGAGGGGATTTAAAATTCAGAAGTTCGGAATTAGACAAGAAATTTAAATTAACAGGATGGAAGTGAAGGGAGAACGTAGGGATGAATACAACTAGGTTAGTAACTTGCCATATTTCGGTGAGGAAAATGTCAACAGCTTTTTTATTTCATTTGAAAAAATGGCTCGGCAGATGACGTGCCCAGTGAACTTGCGGGTAATGCTAGTTCAGACTAATCTGGTGGGCACAGCTGGTGAGATATGTGCAGCACTGTCAGATGAGGGATCAAGAGATTATCAAGATGTCAAACTGGCTATTTTGATTGGTTATGGATTGGTACAAGAAGCATATAGACAGAAGTTCAGAAAAATAGTGAAGGAACCAGGTCAGACTTATATTGACTTTGAAAGAATTAACCAGTCATTTTGACAGGTGGCTACTGGCCTTAAAAATGGATAAGACCTGTGAGGCTTGAAGGGAGATTATTCTGCTGGAGAAGTTAAAAGACTCACTTCTAGAGATAGTAAGAATTCATGTGAATGAATAGAAAGTTGACGAAGTGAGAAGCACGGCAGAAATGGCAGGTAAATATGTATTGTGGCATGTGATGAAATTTAGCTTCTGGCAGGAATTTCATCCTGTGAGGGACAGACATTGGGAGAATGGACGATCACACACTACAAAGCGAACAGTAGCTCACAATAGTTTACCACAGGTGAAGAAAGAAGCCCAAGAGGGTTGAAAGGTGGTGAAAGGCCTCTGCTGCTCTCACTATAAGGGAGTGGAACACATAAACTTACAGTGCTGGTGGTTTACAAAGGGCACAGGGAAAAAGTTGTTTTCACTGCAGTAAGCTGGGACACACCGTGCTGGGCGTTAAAGGAAAATACTTTGGGGAAAGATGTGGTAGAAGAGGCTAAGCCCAGTGGCATTAGTGAAACTGGTAAAGGAGAAGCCAAGTGGAGCCGAGGAGCTGCAGGAAATTGCAGAGCCTTTGCAAGGACTGGGTATGGAGGCAGTGCCTGATCTCTCTAAAGAATTCACCTCTGTAGATAAAGTTTACTCAGAAAGAACGGGGGAGTTGGACAAGAAGTTACAATTTTGTGAGATACGGGATCTGCTCAGTCTCTAATAGTTGAGAAGTGAGGTGCCGGAAAAGCACAACAGACCAGGCAGCATCCGAACAGCAGGACAATCGAATATCAGGCAGAAACCCATCGTTAGGAACATGGTGGGGGGACAAGGGGGCTGAAAGATAAATACAAGGGTAGTAGCTGAGCTGGTGGAAGGGTCAGTGGGAAGGCAATAAGAAGATGTAGGTGGGAGTGATAGTGATGTGTCAGAGGGTAGGGTGGAGTCGATAAATGGAAAGGAAGATGGCTAGTTAGGGTAGTCCAAGAGGGCAGTGCTAGTTTGAACAGTTGGATCTGGGAAAGGTTGGTGGAGGGGAGATTTGGAATTTGGTGAAGTCAACGTTGATGCTGTACAGTTTGAATATTCCAGCTGTCCTACCACCAATAGGAGTCCTATCACCCTCCTGTCCGACCTACCACCATCATACCCCGCTTGCATCTACCTATCGCCTTCCAAGCTCCCTTCCACCTATCTCCACCCCCACCCTCCTATTTATTTCTCAAACTCCTTCCCCCTCCATTACCTCCCACTTTCCTGATGAAAAGCATTTATGCCTAAAACGTCAACGCCCCTGCACCTGGGATGCTGCCGACGTGCTGTGCTTTTCCAGCCCTACACTTTTCAACTCTCATCTCCAGCATCTGCAGCCCTCACTTTCTCTCACCCTCTAATAGTAAGAAATGAAAGTTTTTTTCACTCTTTCCGACATGTTAATCAAGAGCATGTTAATTTGTGGAATGTGGACAGAAATTAAGCATTCCCTTGCATAAGAACAGGATGGGATGCCAAATCAAGATAAGGGAAGTAACAGTAAAGTGAGTAGCAGAGTGTCAATTCCAGGAATACAGTTTAATCTTGGGAACGAGTTAGCAGGAGGCGAGGTGCGATAGGCACCCCTTGTGGTGGAGCAGCCAAAGGAAGACTAGAGAATTGGTGAGTTAAAAGAAAATTAACCAGGAATTTTTCCAGACTGCGCAGTGACAAGATCCCACTGTCATAAGTTACAGCAGGAAGGAAAAACGAACGAAAAAGACAAATGGGTTGATGCTCAATGAACTGACCCCCTGTTTGATGTAACGGTGCAGGAAAAACCTGAACAGGCACAGAAAAGGAATCAGAATATATTGTTGAACGTTATTAACGTAAAGATAGAATCATAAAATTAAAATGGAGCCCCCGATAGGTTACTGCAGAAGGGAAATGGGCCGATGTGCACCAGATTGTGTTCGCAGTAACGTACAGTGTTACGGGTAGCTCATAAACTAACTGCAGGCGGTCACTAAGGTGTACAGAAGACTCAGGCTAAGGTGCAGAAGCATTTCTAGTGTCCTGGAATGCGCAAGGATGCTGTTAATTTTTGTTGTACGTGACATACATAAAAAATGGTAGGTAAGAAACAGGCAGTAATAAAACCAGCACCTTTCTTGCCAATTCCTGCATTCGAAGAACCTTGCACGTGGGTTATGATTAATTGTGTAGCTCCCTTTCTAAAGTAAAAGTGGAAACCAATATTTGCTGACCATAGTGGATGCGTCTACCAGATTTCCAGAGGCAATTCTATTATTGGAGTGTCAAGGCACAAAGGGAGGTGGAGGAGTTGGTACCTTTGTTTACTCACTGTGGACTGCCCAGAGAGATTCAGTCAGACCAAGGGTCTCATTTTACCACTCAACTGTTTAAGGAAGTCATGGATGGATTAGGCATACAGCACTTCAAATCATGAGCGTCCCATCCTGAATCCAAGGGAGCCTTGGAAAGTTAGCATCAGACGCTGAAGACTATGTTAACAGCCTACTGTCAGGGTTGGCCAAATGATTGGCTTAAAGGTGCCCAATTAAATTGTTTGCAATTAGAGATGCCCCAAATAAATCTATTCACTTTACTTCATTTGAGTTAATATTCGTACATGAAGTGAGAGCTCCTTTGAAATTAATTAAATAAAAATTGACAGGACCGAAGTCGGAAATCTCACACTTGGATTATGTGTATGAGGTGAAGGAGAGAGTAGATGGAGTAGGTGAGTTTGCTAAACAGTATCTGAAGAGCACAACATAGCGTGAAACAGGTGGCAGATAAAAACACAAACTTTCAAGATTTCCCGTGGGGATGACGTATTAGTATTGCCACCAGCGGTAAGAAATCTCTTCAAAGCCAGGTTTAGTGGCCCCTTTCAAATTAAAAAAAAATGTGGAGCCAGTTAAACTATCTAGTAAAGATACCAGAGATGACAAACAAACTTTCCCGGGTATTTCATATGAATGAATAATGCACCACCACATTTAAGACTCAGGAACAGAGCTGTGGCCAGATGAACAAATTGTGCAGGTTATCTCTATGATGTAGTGATCTTTAGCAAGTGATTGAAAGCTCTCATGTTACAGTTGACAGAGCATGTTGAACGATTACAAAAAGCAAACTTGGGAATAAACTTAAAGAAAACAGAATTCTTGAAAGCAGAGGGGTCGTTCCTGGGACATTACACTGGCCATGGAAGGTTGCCTCCATGGAACACAAAGACGAAGGGCTTTGAGGAATTTCCACGACCATCCTCGAAGAAAGAGGTGCTTCGATGTTTGGAACTGAGTGGATTCTATCAGAAATTTGTTCCAAACTTCAGCAGTGTATGGGCACCACTGATGGTTTTATTAAAGAAGAACACAGTATTGTGGTGGACAGAACAATGCCAGGAGACATTTGATAATTTTAAAGCAGGATTAATCACCGCACCAGTATTTGCTGCACCAAATATTCTGAAACCCTTTGAAAATTGTGTTTGATTTTCGGGATATAGGGCTCGGAGATGTATTGATACAGAAAGATGATGATGGAACTGAATGGCTAATTGGCTACTTGTCGAAAAAACTCAATATCCACCAGAGAAAAAATACAAAATCTCCATTATTGAACAAGAATGATTAAGTTTCACCACTGGCCTGACAATATTTTAATGTGTATATGACAAACAAATTGTCGGAAATGGTTATGGACAATGACAAATCTCTCGCATTTTTTGGAATAGTTAAAGAGCAGAATATGAGACTGATTCATTGGAGTCTTACCTTACCGACTTTAAATTCACAAAATGTACATGCTGCGGATCCTACAATGTGATAGCAGATGTGTTTTCGTGGATTTAAAGGAAAAAGTATAGGTAAGATTTGCCTTATTCCAGTGTTATAATGGCGTGCAGAATTAATATGAATGATATAACTGAGATCAATACTTTTGCATTTCATAAAATTGGGATTAAGAATTAGAGGAAAAGAAATGTAGCCATCTTTTCATTCTGCTGTTTCATTTTATTTCCTGAAGTGGGGAGATGTTATGAAGCCAAAAACATGCAGGATACTTTAAAACTGAACGGGTTTTGCCGAATAGAAATTAAAGCCACAGATGCCAGCGAAATGTCACACTGTTCCACATGTCACCATTAGAAGAAAAATAGATACCTGAGTTTTGGTTGCTGTTTTGACAGCCATTCAAATGCAACCAAAGAGTTTAAATAACGCTCAGGAAACCAGAAGCCAACAGAAATTGAATATAATTGATTGGATAGCTGGACAGCAACCACATTATGAGAATTACCAAATCATGGGGAGTATACAAACCCAGCATTTTGAACACTTGTGGGAGAGCTATTGCCATCCAACAGCAGAGCCACTGCTGTAGAGCAGGAGTGCTAACTGGCCATCTCAAACACTCTCTATCAAAGATACATGTTCATGCAAACGTACTTGCAATAAAAAAAAATGACCAGGGAGATCAGCAGCTGAAAGAGTGAACACAGTGGGGAAGATAGAGACTGTGTGGTCTTGAGATTGTAATGTTTAATATGTGGACCGTTGGAACAGCATATTTTTACAGAGTTGGAGTCAGATAGTAAGTAACTTGTATTTGTGAATAGTTGATGTTTAGTGTTCACTATTAAAGTTAAGAAACAAACTTGTTAATTTTTGTTCAAATCGTTGAATATAGGGGATCTGTGTGACTCATATTTTAACAGATTACGAGGTGAGGCGAGCTTTTCTGGGTGTTTGGTTTTTAATTAACAGAAGGGTTCATCTCCACCTTGTAAATGTTCATCCACGTTAGCCCCATTTCCCTGCAGTTGGCCCATATCCTTCGAGTCCTTTCCTATCGACATATTTATCCAAATGCATTGAAATGTTGTTAATGTTCACCCCCCAACCACATCTTCTGGCAGCTCATCCATGTGCCAGCCTCTGTGTAAAGAAGTGGCCCCTCAGGTTCCCTTTTATTCCTTCCCCTCGAACCTTAAACTGATCCCCTCTAAGCCTCAATTCTGTACACCTGGGAAAAAGACTGAGATCATTAACCCTATCCATACCCCTCGTGATTTTATACAGCACTATAAGGACTCCCTCAGTCTCCTACACTTTAACGAAAAGTCCTAGCTTGTCCAACCTCTCCCTATAACGCAGACCATTGGGTCCTGGCAACGTCTTTGCAAATTTCTTCTGCATTCTTTCTAATTTAATAAAATCTTCCCTATAACAAGGTTACAAAAACTGAACACAATACTCCAAGTGCGGCCGTACCAAAGTCCTGTGTAACTGTAACTTAAGTTCCCCAATTCTATACTCAATATCCTGCCTTATGAAGGCCAATGTGCAAAAAGCCTTCTTCACTGCCCTGTCTACCTGTGACTCTACTCTTAGAGAACCGTGCCTGTGAAAACAAAGGCCTCTCTGCCCATTACACCCCTTAAGACCCTCCCATTCACCGTGAAACTCCTACCTTGATTTGAGTTTCCAAAATGCAAGACGTCACACATCTATATTAAATTTCATTAGCCATATCTCGACCCACTTCCCCACCTGATTAAGGTCCTGCTGCAATTTCTGATAAACTTCCTCACTGATCACGCTACCACTTATTTTAGTGTCATCTGCAAACCTACTAATCATGCCTTGCACATTCTCAACCAAATCATAGATAACAACCAGCAATGGACACAGCCTCCAGTCTGACTACCATCCTTCCACTAAACCCTCTGCTTCCGATCATCAACCCAACTGTGTATTCGACTGGCCAGTTCCCAAGCATTCCACGTGATGGAACTTTCCAGAGCAGCCTGTCATGTGGAACCTTATCAAAGGCCTTACTGAAATCCATAGAGGCTACATTTACAGCTTTGTCCTCGCAAACCTTCCTGGTCACTTTATCAAAGAACGCTAACAAATTTGGGAAGCATGATCGCCCACTCACAAGTCTACTCTGACTGCTCTGAATCAAACCCTGTGTAAGTAACGGGTGCAGTCAATGGTATGCTGTCCTTCGTTGTAAGATGATTCGAGTACATAAGCAAAGCCATCTTCCTGCTGTTGTAAAGCCTTGCGCAGAGAGCTTTTGGGACACTCTCTACAGATTTGATCTCCTTTGTAAGGAATGATATCCTTCCCACAGATACAGATGGCGTTATCATGAGAGTGGAGTGAAGAACCTGAGAGTTTAATCTGCAAAGCTGTGAAATACGAAGCAATGGTGATGCTGAAACGAGGTGTAGCAGGTGTATTTCCAAAAGACGCATTGATAGGGTGAGAAATTCCATAATTTACCCAGGACTGATTGGTGTGATTCATTGTCACGTGTACCTCAGTACAAGGAAACACTTTCTTTCTGAGCAGTGGAAGCAGATCATAGTAAGCATGGCCAGACAGATCATAGTGTGGAAATAGACTTCGACAGAGTAAGGCATACGGGTTGCACTGTACAAGACAAGCACTCGATAAGATCAACATGAGCAAGATCAGCATTATTTGAACACAGAGAGTCGATTCATCAGTCTAACATGACTTTCCTAATAGTTTATATGCCTAAATTACCTATCCCCATGTTGTTGTGCAGTCGGCATGTGAGCCCGTACTGAACGTCAGGTTGCATATAATCCCCAACAGCAGCCACGGTACCTTCGATCTGAAACAGGTAGCCATTCCCACCAACGTCCGCCCTACATAGAGAACACCAGGCTGGTTTCTTGGAGATGGAAGGTGCCTTCTTGAGATTTCACGCAAGACATATAGCTTCCCTCCTCAACACGAGAAAACCACGTTAAAGTCCCACGTGTGTATCGTGAGCAACGGAGCCAGGAGGAACAACGTGGAGCAGTCTGTCTGTGCAGCATCTGCTCCACTTGTTCATTATGTTGGAGCATCAACCTGGAGACAGTGAGGACTGCCGATGCTGGAGATTGTAGTAGAGAGTAGATTGCTGGAATAGCGCAGCAGGTCAGGCAGCTCCGAGGAGCAGAGGAATCCACGTTTTGGGCATAAGCCATTCATCAGGAATCAGCATCAATTACCTCATTCTGTCCCTTTGCAAGTGCGTTGAGGGGAAATAGCCTCGTACTGTTCCTGTGTAAGTGACTTAAGGACTGAATGGCCTCCTCCTGTTCCTGTGTAAGTGACTTTAGGTGCTGAATGGCCTCCTTCTGTTCCTGTGTAAGAGACTGAAGGAGCTAAATGGCCTCATCATGTTGCTGTGGAAGTGGCTTTAGGGGCCGAATGACCTTCCCCTGTTCCCGTGTAAGATACTCCAGGGGCTGAATGGCCTCCTCCTATTCCTGTGTAAGTGACACAAGGGACTGAATGGCTTCTTCCTCTTCCGAATGGACAGGACCAAGGGCCTGATTGGGTTACCCCTAAATCCTGTTTGACAGCTCGATGTGCTGACAAGTGTGATGCTGCTGCAGGCTTTGAGAGGCTCTTTTGTCCTCGTTTCTTTCCAGAGAGTGATTGAATGATCGTTACCAAACTGGTTAGTTAAGGCCACGGAGGAAACAGCTAGGGAGGTTTTGGGTTAATTTTAATGCAGACTGAATGGGTGTGACCAGCTCTCACAAATTACGATCTCTGGGTTTTGGTTTCTAAGTAGCATCAGCAACTATTGGGGTCTCCACAGAGTTGGAAGTTTCAGTGACTATCTCCTGGCTGCTACTCTCTCTGAATTTTCTCTTGGTGCTATTTTTAATTCCTCGATTAGAGAAATGTTTGTGACAATCTGTGTCTGAATTTTCCTTTTTGCCAGGGGCTGTGTTTATGGGATTTTCCTATATTGGTTCAGTTAATTAGTAATAGTTCCTAGATTTGTTATTCTGTTAACTTGTCCAATAGAACTACATTTTTTCTAAATTCCTCTTTCTTTGCTTTCATTTTATCTTTCGTATTTCAATAAATAGTGTTTAGCTTCACACCGAGTAGTTTGACCTGTCACATTGCATCTGGAACAATCACTTTATATTCCGTTTAAAATAAAGAAAAGAGTCTAGGTTACCGCCTTCCAACATTTTCGAGGGGCTCTGGTGTGGTCCATCACACTGGACTCCTTCTCTTCCTGAGTAATATGCGGGAGGCACTGAATGGGCTGTCCCTGCTCTTCTCCAATAGTGTCAATGGGCTGAATGGCTTCGCCATATTCCTGTGAAACAAGCGTGAGATGCTGAATGAACTCTTATTTTACTGTGGCAATGTACAGTGTCAGGCAGTGCTGGTAGATGAATGTTACGGACCATTTAACAGCACATGTCTCAATGGAGTCTGGGTCTTGCTGCTAGTTCAGGAGCTGAAGGGGGTAAAAATGTGCTGAACATTGTGGAATCTTCAGTGACCATCCCACTTCTGATCTTATGTTGGTGAGGGTGGGGACAGGAGACATTGATGAAGCAGCTAAAGCTGTTTGTGAAGAGGAAGCTACCCTGAGGATCTCCCACAGAGGTGACCCAGGACTGAGATGATGAACATCTTCCTTTGTGCCATGTTTGACTCCAAACACTGGAGAGTTTACTCTGATTCCCATTAAGTCCAGTTTTGTTTAGCTCCTTGATGTCAGCAGACGTCAACCACTGCCTTGGTATCAGGGACAGTCATTTGTACCTGAACCCTTGTCTCAACCTCTTTTGTTCATACCAATAAACCATGATATAGGAGCAGCAAGTGTTTTCTTCAAACAGGTGGGATTGAATGTCAGGATTTCTCGTCTCAAGAGTGTTGGGGAGAAAAAATGACTGAAAGTATTTGAAGAGGAGGTAGATAGATATTGACCTGTCAGAGAGTTGAGGGCAATGATAAATTGGGTATGAAAGAGGATTTGAGACAGAGAGCAGATCAGTCATGACCTTAGTGAAGGGCAAGGCAGGCTTGGGGAGTGAACGACCGGTTCCTGTTCCTGATGTTCGCACATTCTCTTATTGGAACGT
Organism: Chiloscyllium plagiosum; assembly: GCF_037043375.1. Taxonomy (NCBI): domain Eukaryota; kingdom Metazoa; phylum Chordata; class Chondrichthyes; order Orectolobiformes; family Hemiscylliidae; genus Chiloscyllium; species Chiloscyllium plagiosum. The sequence goes on along the minus strand of NW_028270185.1, from coordinate 40,090,456 downwards.
TCGTGGGTGTTATTTTCATGAATGTCTGTTATGGAATGTTGCACGCAGGGAGACCAGAGGATTTTGTGAGCCATCTTTGGGTGAGGTATGGCGGTTGTATTCTCAGTGAATCTGAGTCTAAACATGACCAACAAATGAAGCATAAGTTGCAGAGACGGGAAGCTCCTTAAAGAGAGATGAGGGGCGTCTTTCATACCCGTGCCTGGATTTTCCAATTGCATTCCCCAAATCACTTCAAAGCGTGTGTGACAGTCTTGAGAGGCTGAATAGTCTCCTCTGTTTCTGTGCAAAAGGTTATAGGAGTAAGTGGCCTCCAACTGTTCCTGTCCAGCAGGTATGCGGGGCTGGATGGAAAGCAGAAACATGGGACTGAGGAGTAGGAGTGGGACATTAGATACTTTGAGCCTTCTCCACCAGGTACTAATATTGTGAACTCAGCTCCACTTTCCTGTTTGTACACTATTACCCGTGACTCACTTCCCTGTCAAATATTTAACTAAACAGCTTTCAATCCATGTGAACATAGAGGCACAATAAACTTCCAGTAAAGAGAATTCATACTTGAAAGGTCCTTTCAGAATCCTTCGCCATCCCTCTTATAGAATCTGACAGTCATGCAGAACGGAAACAGACCCGTTAGTCCAATCTGTTCACTCCGATCAGATATCAACTCTGACCTAGTCCTATTTGCCAGCATTTGGCCAATATCCCTCCTCTTTCAGATACATTTTAAATGCGCAATTGTAGCCGCCTTCACCACTTCCTCTGGCAGCACTTTTTGCACACACACCACTCTCTGTGTGAAACATTTACCTTCGGGTCCATTCTAAATTATTCGCCCTCTCATTTTCAAACTATGCCCTCGTGTTCGGGACTCCCCTATCTTGGGGAGCAGAACATGGCTGTTCAGAATATCGATGCCTCTGATGATTCTACAAACCTCTATAATGTCACCCTTCAGCCTCTGACACTCCAGGGGAAACACCTCAACCTAATTAACCTTTCCCTGAAGCTCAAATCTCCAGTTCTACAACCGAGTTGAACGCAGTATTCTTAAAGTGGTCTCACCAACATCCTGTACAGTGGCAACATGCCACCACAACCCCTATACTCAATGCTCAGACTGATTAAGGCAAATGTGCCAAATGTGTTCTGCACCACTCTGTCTACCTGCGACTCCACTTCCAAGGAACAATGTACCTGCAGCCCTATGTCCCTTTGATCCACAACAGGACCTGACAATTCAGTGTATAATTTCTGCCCTGATTTGCCTTCCCAAAATGCAAAAACTCGTATTTATCTAAATTTAATTATATCTGTCACTCCTTGTCCCTTTGTCCCATCTAATTGTGGTCTCGTTGTACTTGAGATAATCTACCACACCACCTTTCTGATGTAATCTGTAACCTTACTAACTTTGGCCCCAATATTCACATCTAAATCTTTTACATAAATGATGAAATGCAGTGAAATCAGTACGGATTCTTACAGCACACTGCTGCTCACAAGCCTCCAGTCTGAAAAATATCCCTCTTCCTTCAAGCCAATTGTGACTCACTTCCTCTGTATCTCGTGTGACCGAACATTACTCATCTGCCTACCTATTGGAATATTGTGCGCACCTTACTGAGGTCCATGTAGACAATGTCTATTAAACTGCCTTCAACAACCTTCTTTGTCACCTCTTCATAAAACTCAATCAAATTAATGAGACATAATTTCCCATGGAGAAATCCATGTTGACTACCCCGATCAGCCCTTGCATTCCCAAATGTATGAGCTGAAAAATGTGTTGCTGGAAAAGAGGAGCAGGACAGGCAGCATTCAAGGATCAGGAGAATCGACGTTTCGGGCATAAGTATGTATGTAAATCCCTTCCCTCAGAATCCCCTCCAAGAACTGACCCACCATTGAATCAGGCTCACTGGTCTATAGTTCCCCAACTTTTCGCGTCATGATTCCTTTTCAATTCCCACTGCTCTACTGCTCACAACAAATGTCAAATATAACCAGGTTTGTGATAAGGCCGATGATATCGATCTCAGACTGGGTCAGGGTCAGTTTTAGCAACAAGTAAGGCTAGTTTCTTTAATCTGCTAAAATAGCACGTTTATGATCCAGAGCAATGTCACTTAAACTATGGTGGAGAGATGACTGGCAAACTGTTTGGAAATTTCAAATAAAGAATCGATATTTCCCTTTTTAAGAACATTCATACACACACACATAAACAAAATCTCTGCAGTTTCAAGTCGAACGCGCTTTGTCCATATATTATTGTAACTCATGACAAAAGGAAAAATTGAGAGATTGTTCAAAATGTTATTCTGCTTCTGAAGACATTCTACTCACACAAACTGCTAGCAATGGGACTGCATCTTGGAACAGTTGGATTTGGCTGAATTCCCTTTACATTAGGCAGTGGAGAGATTCCAATGAATTCTGGCCAGGGATCGCCCAAGGGTATCACAGTGGCTCAGTGGTTAGCACTGCTGCCTCACAGCACGAGGAACTTGCGTTCAATTCCAGACTCGGGTGACTATTTGTGTAGAGGTTGCACATTCTCCCCTTCTAATGGTTGCTCCAGTTTCCTTCCACAGTCCAAAGCTGTGCTGGTTAGATGGATTGGTCATGATAATTTGTCCGAAGTGTTCAGGGGTTTCTAGGTTAGGTGCATCGGTTGGAGTAAATGTAAGGGAGCGGGCCTGGGAAGTTTGGTATGGACGTTTTGTGCCGAAGAGCATGTTTTCACACTGTAGGGATTCTATAAAAATAAGAATGGTAACGATGACTTTAGAGGTTTTTATTTTAGCTCGCACACATTGCTGCCATGGGGAACAATGAAGGGGAGAGAGTGTAATCGGTCATTCCTTCTCGGGCAGATTACATTTTCTCTCTATCTGAGCGGAATCACACAATAATGTCATCCTCTCCCAAACTGGACCATGTGAGGTCTCCTTGTACGTTGTCCAAACTATGTCTCCATCACATTCCCTGTTCCATGTTGATGCATCATTGCTACTGTCATACACAGAGCCATACCCTTAGCAGAAAATGGTCTCGGTCTATTTGAAGATATGTTTAAATGTCGCTGCGTCATTAAAAACATAAAATGTTTAATGTATTCCGAATATTGTGTTAAAATGAATGCATTTTGCAACAAATACAGTCATTGCTGGAAAAGCTCGGCAGGTCTGTCAGCATCCAGATGTATTTTACATGCTGTATTTGTACCAGCCTCCATCACTTCCTCTGGTAGCTCATTCCACATGCACACCCTTTGTGTGAAATGGTGCTCGTGGGCTCGTCAAAAACTTTCTCCTCTCAATTTCAACCAATGCCCTCTAGTTTTGTATGCCCCAATCTGGGGAAAAACCATGACTACTCACCCTATCCATCACCATTTTGATTTTATAAACCGTTACTGCTGCAAAATGTGACTCCAATCAACACGAATGGCTGTACTTTCAGCCATCCTGGGCCTAAATACTGAAATGCAATACTGACTCTTCCTTCTCCATCAAGCCTCAATTCTAAATCCGTTTTCATCAGTTTGTTCAGGTGTGTTATGAAACACTTCTGTGGGATTTGCACCTGGACCTTTGTGCCCGGAGGTAGGGACACTAGCATCACTCGGCAATATCCATAAAGCTGTACCATTATTCTCCTGTGTGTTTGCTCATCAGCCTCTTCTGACATGCTGGGACATACCTCTGCAACAGGCAGGACTTGAATCCAGAACTTCTAGTCCTGAGCTTGGAACACCAGCACGCACGTTCAGCAATCAAATCCAGACCTCTGTCTCAGAGGCAGGGACATTACCCACGACACTACCATATCCAGATTTTGGGTCATATTTTAAGCGTCAGCTTTCAGCTCGGTGTGGATTTATTATAATCAGGCTACCAATACAGAATTACACAAAACACTTTGTATTAGACAAGTGCAAAATATTTGTCTCAACTGTCGGATGTTGAGTGTACGGGATTAGTGGCGCTGGAAGAGCACAGCAGTTCAGGCAGCATCCGAGGTGCAGTAAAATCGACGTCTCGGGCAAAAGCACTTCCTGATGATTTTACTGCTCCTCGGATGCTGCCTGAACTGCTATGCTCCTCCAGCACCACTAATCCAGAATCTGGTTTCCAGCATCTGAAGTCATTGTTTTTACTTTGTTGGGTGTACGTGCTGTGCCATCGAAGTTAACTATGAACAGCTTTAATCGCTATTATCTGTAGTCTGCAATATTAGGGAAAGAAATCCTGCAGACACAGTCTGCACAATGAAGGGTTTCGAATAGATTTTCATTACTGAACACCAGAGACGGAAAAAGACCATAATATCTGGCCCCCCAAAAAAACGATCAGTATTACCTAACTCTCACGTGTGACTGTTCTTCCTAAAACCATGAAATGATACCAGGCCGTTGATTACTTTTCTGCCTCTCCTCCCCACTGACTGTGTCTGCAATCTGTCCCTCCTCTCCCTAACCACAGAAGGCAAACCAAGCTCAGGGTCTTTGTGAAAATCAAGGCCGGAGTGTGCATGCCTCCTGGAGAGGGCAAGGTGAGGTGGCAGTAATATCACTCACTGGGCTGAGGAGTGGCAGATGGAGTTTAGTTTGAATTAATGCGAGGTATTGGATTTAGTAAATCAAACAAGAGCAGGACCTTTACAATTAAAAGCAGGGCCTTTGCCAGTGTTGTAGAACAGAGACCTAGGCCGTCAGCGTCCCCATTGGGCGGGGGGGGGGGGAGTAAAAACCCTATCAAGTGTCATTAGTACTTTGGATTTTGTTTCGTTCTTTTTTTATGGTTTTAGCTTTGGAAAGTTTTGAGAGCTTGTGAGTTGCAGTAGTTTTAGTTTGTACAGATTTAAGGCTCGATGAATCTTTTGTCATTAATGGTCATTCGATATGAAATTCTCTGGAGTTCAAATGTTGCTGCAGTGTGTTATGGATAATGATGTGCTTAAATGGTGCACCTGGAACATTAAGGGGTGCCATCTGCCAGTCAAGAGGAAAAACATACTTTCTCATCTTAAAAAAGAGAGAGTTGTCCTATTGCAGGAGATGCACCTTGATGACACAAACATTTGACGTTACCGCAGGGCGGGTTCGATCGGGTTTATTTCTCGTCTTTTAATGCTAAGAGTGGGGGAAAAGTCATAATGGATAGGAAGAATCTTCCATTTAAATTACTAGATTGTATTAACACCCATGGAAAGATCATAATCGCAAAGTCTTGATCTACGGGAATTAATACAGTATTTTAAATGTTTATTGCCACCCGGTGCACCCTTTTAAAATCCTCTTAGATGTATTTTCTAAATTCAGTTATCTTGCATCATGGCACATGATTGCAGAAGGAAATTTCGACTGTCTTATGGCCCCACGATGGACAGAATGTCCAAAGATCCCCCAATGCCCTCGTTATAATGTAAGAAATTCGTGGATTTGTTTGCAGAAGTCGAGCTGGTGGATGTCTGGAGGCAGATCTACCTCACAAGTAGGGATTTTATTTTCTTCTTTAACCCGCAGAAATGGCACACGAGGGTTGATCTCTTCCCCATCACTGCAACAATCTTAGATTCAGTGGCATCCTGCACAATTGAGAATATTACCCCAACATGCCTGCCCCAGAAGTGGGATAAAAGTCACATAAAATTATGTTGTATGCAGATGGTTTTATGTTTTTGTCAAATACCGAAATTTCGGCAGCTCACGTGATGCAATGCAATAATTCGCTTGCCGCCTTTTCAGGCTATATGATAAATTTTACAACATTGGAGGCCATGTCTATGGGAGGTCTTGGGGAAATTCATGATGAGGGCAAATCCTGGTTTCCTTTCAAATGGTCACGGGGGTGTAGGGGGGCGAGGTTCTCTATTTCAGTATATTCATTACATCCGTCTTTGATAATTTATTTAACGTGAACTATGTCCATTTGTTTGGCAAAATTAAACAAAACCTTCAAAGATGGGAGGTACTTCCAATATCCTGGCGAGGTCGGATAGCTTTTATTAAAGAATGTCCTTCCTCATTTACTACACCCCATGCGAATGCTTCTTTTGATGTTTCCCACATAGGTATTTAGGAGACATAATGGCTGGTTTAGCTCTTTTATTTGGCAGCATGAGCGACTGTTTATCAAGCTAACCAAATTGCAACTACCCCACAGATTGTGGGGAATAGATCGCCTTGATAAAAGCTATCAATTAAGCTCTTTTTTATCCTATGTTAGTGCCTGGGATGCTGAGGTCTCGGCTTCAATACTGTGAGATATTGAACCCTATCAGATAAAGTGAACCCTTATTAGTCTGTTTTTCTTAACTAAATTGACAACATTTATGAAGTATTGTCATAACCGAATAATTATCAATATTGTGAAAGCATGAATGACAATGCGTCAGATTGGGGCAATACAGCCAAAAACATGTTTCTTACCCCTGTAATTGGTACACCGGGTTGTCATCTGGGAATAATGGATTCCAGGTTTAAACTGTCGACAGCAAGGGGTGTACCTTGCTTGAGTGATTTCGAATTTGTAGAATCCCTACAGTGTGGACACAAGCCCTTGGGCCTAACAAGTCCACTTCGACCTTCTGAAGAATAACCCACCTAGACCCATTCCCTTACCATCCCATATTACCCTGACTAATGCCCAAACCTACACATCCCTGAACACTATGGGTGATTCATCAATCACCAATTCATCTAACATGCACATCTTTGTACTGTGGGAGGAAACCCACACAGACACGGCGAGAATGTTAACTCCACACAGCCAGTCACCCAAGGCCAGAACCAAAGCCGAGACCCTGGTTCTGTGAGGCAACAATGCTCACAACTGAGCCACCACGTGTTATTTGATGGGGAAACAATGATATCATTTGATCAAATAACTCGTACGTATGGACTACCTAGTAGAGATCTCTTCTGTTTTTTTTCCAGATCAGAGATTTGATTTTTAAAAAAAACACACTTTTACCACACTCTTACAGATCCGATGAAGGGAAGAGGGCTCTCATTGCTTAGAATACACTCTGTGTCAGTACCCTTTATCATTAGTTGGAGAGTGTCCCCTCAGATGAGACTGTGCAGCGTTGTGATATCTCCGAGAGAGAGTTGGGGTTCAAAACACCTCGTAGACATGGGAGGATATTCGTGAAAATGCTCGAAGGATTTTGATCTGTAATAGGACCCATTCCATGCAGTTGAAAATTCTTCGTAGTGTCTATCTGACCCCAAATTGTCTCTCAAAATGCAAAGTGGGATTATCTTCAGCATGTCCTAAATGCATAATGTCTACAGGCACTCTTACTCATTGCTTGTGGTCCTGCTGCAGACTTCATCTGTTGGAGCACTGTGTCAGATGTGATAGAGTGTGTATTGGGGACTGAATTGGAGATGGACTTGGTTTCTGTTTTCCTGGGCCTGCCCAGGGTACTTTTCAAAGATGAATATGGGAAAAAAGTTATATCCTATCATTCTGTACTTTCCGTGCTAGGAAAAATATTCTGTTGCGTTGGATGTCTGAACTCCCCCACCCCCAGAGAGGAAGAACTATGAACATAAAAATGTGTATCAGTTAATGCTCTTGATTAACAAGTGCTGTCCTTTTGTTATGCTGAGCTGTATTATTTATTCATTATTTTTTGTTTAGTTTTGTTTTTTCTTCTGTCTGTGTACTGTTTTAATTTGTTTTGTATGTACATGAAATTGGATGTAATTTTTTTCAGTTATTTGAGTTGTGTTGTTATTGGTTTATTATAATACTAAAAAATCTCTTCTTATTTTTTTTTTAAATTAAAATGCTAACATTGATAGAATACAGTCCCAAAAAACTCTCATTAGAAAGACCACTCATGGTGATCTCTGTCAGTGTGAGGAACTGAACTTGCGCTGTTGCTCTGCCTCTACATCACAAACCTGCCGTCCTGCCAACTCAGTGGGAGACTGTGTCACTGTTACAGACAGAAACAGTCACAGACAAAGTTTAAGAGAAACATGCATAATAAGGAAAGTGGTACAGTTCAGAAAAAGGTCAAGATAACGCCTGAGGGTAAAAATGTTTTTTTGCTCGAAATTGTATTTATAACGAGACGTGTTTAGAAGTTGTTTTTGTTTTAATATCATTAAGGTGAGTCAAGTAATTCTTATGTGTTACACACTGGCACACTACCATTTTCCTGAAACTGGGAAATATTTGGAACATTATCTGGAACATTCTATAATCGGCATTCTCCGGAATATTCTATGACTGTGTGGGAGGTATTGCAAAGGAGAGAGAGAGAGAAGGTGTTGGATGCAGTAGTGAGAGTGGGGGACCATGAGCCTTGCTCGGGGGTAGTTGCAATCACAGATATACAGTGATTGTGAGGGAGCAGACAGAATACGGTGACCCTTATCCTGACAGAGCGGGGAAGGTTATTGATGCTTGTCCTGTATTGCTGGACATTTCTTCAGACCTCAAATACTGCACTGAACTCGGTAGTGAGCACAGACCATGCTCAGTGGGTCTGGTATTGTGGCACCTTCTGGGATGGGAATGTTCACCCTCTGTACTCGCCCATCCAATACGCCCACCGTGCTCTGTAAACAAACCATGGTGTAATTGCACCTTATCTACCAATCTGCCATTTCCCTGCCTTTGCTCTGTATCCATCTAATCCTTTCCTATCTGTGTATTTGTCCAAATGCCTTTTCAGTGTTGTTATTGTACCCACTTCAACCACTTCCACTGGCAGCTCTGTCTAATTGGACAGTTCACCTTGGATTCCATGCGATCAAGCCTTCGAGAGCGGCCTACTGTGTGAAACCTTATCAAAGGCCTGACTGAAATCCATATATAATATGTCTACAAACCTGCTCTCATCAACCTTCCTGGTCACTTCCTCAAAAATCTCTAACAAAATCTGTAAGGTATGATCCGCCACGCACAATGCCATGCTGACTGCTCCAAGTCAAACTCTGTCTTTCCAAATGCATGCACATTTTATTTCTCAGAACCTTCTCAAGTGGTTCACCAAAACAGGTGTGAAGCTTACTGGTCTATATTTCCTCGGCTTTTCTTCGCAGCCTTTCTTGAATAAGGGCACAACATTTACTACCGCCCAGTCTTCCGGGATCTTGGTCCCTAAGCTTTTTCTCTCGCCTCTTACAGTGCTCTTAGATATATCTGGTCAGGACCAAGAGATTTGTCTGACTTTGTGCGTTCTAATACGTCCAACAGCAACTCTACTGTGATATGGACAGTACCAAGATATCACAACTAACCTCCTAAAGGTCACAGATTTTCATGTCTTTCTTCATAATAAACACCGAGGGGAAATTGAGGACCTCACCCATCTCTTGAGGTTTTACACATGCATGCCGGTTTTAGATTTTAAAGCATCCTATTCTCTCTCTAGTTGTTCTTTATCTTTCCTATACTGAATTTGGATTCACTCTAATCTTCTCAGCCATGACTACCTCATACCCCCTTATGGCCTTGCCGATTTCCTTCTTCAGTAATCTCCTCTATCCCCTGCAATACTCCAGGGATTCCCTTGATACAAGATGCCTGAACATGAGCCACGCCTCCTTTTTTCTGGTCAAAGCCTCAGTATCTCTTGACATCCAGGGATGTCTCTTCCAGTCTCACATAACCTTCACCCTCATAGGAAAATGGAAACCGTGAACTCCAGCTATCTCACTTTTAAAGCCCTCCCACTTGCCCGAGATCCTTTTACCTGGAAACAAAGAACTCCAGTCATCCCCTGCAATCCCCTGTCTAACTCCAACAACATACGCCTTGCCCCAATTTAGAACTTGAATCTGTGGACCAATTTTGTCCCTACCATACCTATTTTAAAATTAATACAATTCTGATCACTTTTAACAAAATGCTCCCCCACTTTATCTCCTTCACCTATCTTGCCCTATTTCCCAACAGTAGTGGAAGTTTGTCCCTTCCCGAGTACGATACTCTACATATTGATTGTGGAAACCTTGCTGAACACACTTAACAAATTACGTTCCATCTAAGTTCTTAACCATCTGGAAGTCCCTGTCTATGTTAGGAAAATTGAAATCACTATTCTAACAACCCTATTGTGCCTGCAAGTCTACCCAGTCCCCCTGCATATTTGTTTCTCTAATTCACATTATTGATTATAGTGCAACCACTATAACATTACCATCCCCCTTTATTTACTTTGCACCATTCAAGAAACTTCATTGGATATTATCTCAGGTATTTCAACTTTAAATATTGGTGTAATACTCGCCTTAATCAGAACTATTGGTATTTAAACTGTTTCCATTTACATCTCTACATTACAGTGATTTTCACATCCATGGCACCCCTTGTCAAGGCACAGTGGAGATATGGAGCTGTAAATAGATGGGAGCTGCACATCCTGTCACTTCCAACATTGGCTGCAAGTTTCCCCACACTGGGCAGTGATCTAACACAGTGTTACTGAACAATGCAACAGCCTGGGTTTATATATGAATGAACCAGTGCAGTCTGCAGACCTCCCCAAGCTGGACAATTAGCCCATAATTATAGATCAAGTATTGGTGTGGGCTGCACAGCGTTCCATTCTGGATATTGCTGGGTTGCATTCAGCAGTACGCTAGCCATATCGACACAGTGCTACAACCTGAAAGTATAATGGATGGGCTGGTTATGTGAGTTGGATTGCGAAATTGAGAGAACTAAACATCTGGCAATACCTTCATTTTGTGTTTTCATTCTTGTTATTGGACCCTTCAAATGCAGACTCATCCGGTTAGACCCATCCCTCTGGATGAGTCATGGTGACTATTGTTGCAGCATCTGGGTCTGCAACATGACCAACAAATAAAGCAGAGGCTGCAGAGAGGACAGTCTCCATAAAATGGAATGACGGAATCATAATCAGATCAGCCGTGGTCTTAGTGAATGTTGGAGCAAGATTGTGTGGACCACGAATGCAACTTATTCATATATTTGTGTTTGTTCCAAGCAAACTCCCCTTGTCTCACAGTGTCCCATACTGGTGGGGAATGAGTCCCCTCCTCCTGTTCCTGCATAACAGGATCCTCGGGCCTCACAAGCCTCTAGATTTCCCGGTGTCCCACTTTCGAGCAGTTGAGTGACTCCATCCTATACCTATGTCCCAGTTTCGAGCAGTTGAATGACTGCCTCCTGTCCCTGTATCCCAGTCTAGTGCAGTTGAATGACTCTCTCCTGTTCCTGTGTCCCAGTATCGAGCAGTTGAATGACTGCCTCCTGTTCCTGTAACCCAGTCTCGAGCAATTGAGTGACTGCCTCCTGTCCCTGAGTCCCAGTCTCGAGCAGTTGAGTGACTGCCTCCTGTTCCTGTGTCCCAGTCTCGAGCAGTTGAATGACGGCCTCCTGTCCCTGAGTCCCAGTCTCGAGCAGTTGAATGACACCCTTCTGTTCCTGTGTCCCAGTCTCGAGCAGTTGAATGACTGCCTCCTGTTCCTGTGACCAAGTTTCAAGCAGTTGAATGATTCCCTCCTGATCCCAAGTTTGTGAAAATAGATATCCTCCAACTGCTCCAGAGTAACAGGCCCCAATAGCTCTGTGCTCAACTGTGGAATGGAATTGAGGGACTGAATGGCCTCTTCACATTCTTTACAGCTTTTCTTGACTAAAAGCCTTTCTCCTGTTTCTGTAAAACACCATCAAAATGTGAATGATGTATTTTTGTATTTGACTGTCAGTAATTGAGCAAACAAGCTGACTGATAAACTTCATAAGCTGCATAGCCTCCTCCTGCTCCCATGTTAAACACTCAAGTGTCAATCGACTCTCAGAGATGTATAGCATGGAAGAAGATCCTTCGGGTCTGGTCATCTATACCAACCAAATATCCTAAATTAATCTCGTCCCCCCAGTCAGCAGTTGGCCCATCTCCCTCTAAACACTTCCCATGCACATACCCATCCAAATGCCTTTTAAATGGTGTAACTGTACCTGCCTCCACCACCTCCTTTGGCTGTTCAATCCATACACGCAGCAGTCTCTGTGTGAAAATGTTGTCCCTCACGTCCCTTTTTAAATCTTTCTCCTCTCACCTTAAGCCTTTATATTCTATATTTGGAATCGTCTATCCTGGGAAAATACATTGACTGTTTACTTTTTCTATGCTCCTCATGATTTTATAAACCTCTTTAAGGTCCACCCTCAGCCTCAACACTTGAAAATAGCCCCAGCCTATTCAAACCCTCCCTGTAACTCTAACCCTCTAACACCTGCAACATTCTATTAAATCTCTTCTGCACCCTTTCAAGTTTGACAACATCTTTCCGACAGCAGGTTGACCAGAATTAAAGGCAATATTACAAAAGTGGCCAAACCAATGTCCTGTACAGATGCAACGTTTCACGCAATTGCTTAGACTCAAAGCACTCACCAATAAAGGGAAGATCACCAAGTGCCTTCTTCACTGCACTGTCTACCTGTGACGGCACTTTCAAGAAACTGAGAACCTGCACCACAAGGTGACACAGTAGCACAGTGGCTAGCATTGCTGCTTCAGAGCGCAGCGATCTTCGTTTAATTCCATCCTTGAATGACTGGCTGTGTGGAGATTGTACATTCTCCCCATGTCTGTGTGAGCTTCCTCGGGTGCTATGTTTCCCTCCGACAGTAATACTATATACAGGTAAGGGTAGATTGGCCATCCTAAATTGTACATAGTACTCTTGGATGTGTGGGCAACGTGCATTAGCCATGGGAATTGCAGGCTGAGAGGGATAGGGTAGGGGTTTGTCCAATGTGATACTGTTTGGAGGGACGGTGTGGCCTCGATGGGCCGAAAATCCTGTCTCCTAACTGTAGGAATTCTATAATTTCTATGGACTTTTCTTTGATTGGCAACTTTCTACGGGACCCTACCTATATGTCTGACCCTGACGTTTCTTGCCAAAATGCAACACCTCACATTTATCTAAAATAAACTCCATCTGCCACTCCTCAGCTCATCTAACTAAGTTCCCATTATATTCTGAGAGATCATTCTTCATGTCGACTACACCACCAAATTTGGAATTATCCACAAACCTACTGACAATACGTCATATACACAAGTGCAAATGATTTGTATAAGTAACAAAGGCAGTGGACCCACTATTGATGTTTGCGAGCAGCGCCACTGGTCACAGGTCTCCAAGTTAATGAACAAATGCCAACTGTCACACCCTGTCTCCGATATTCAAGAAAAGTTTGGATCTAAATTGCAAGCTCTCCCTGGATTCCAGACAGTCTAACCTTGCTAACCAGTCTACCATGTAGAACATTTTGGTTTTCTTACTGAATTCCATAAAGACAACATTCACTGTCCTGCCGTCATCAATCATCTTCTTCAATTCCTCAAAAAATTCCACCGAGTCAGTGAGACATGATCTCCAATGTACAAAGCCCTCTTCAGTCCTTGTCTTTCCAAATGCATATACATCGTTTCCCTCAAAATCCCCTCCAACAATTTAGTCACCATTGACGTCAGGCTCACCGATCTATAGTTACCTGGGTTTTCCTTAATTTCTGAAATAATGACACTATGTTAGCAACCGTCCAGTCTCTTGCCACCTCACCTGTGGAAATCAATGTTACAGATATATCAGCAAAAGGCTGAGCAATTTCTTTCCTAGCTTCTCACAATATTCTGGGATACAACTGATCAGGTCCCAGGGCTTTGTTCACCTTTGTATGATTTAAAATGTCCAACATCTCCTTGTAATATAGACACTTTTCAAGATATCACTATGTATTTCTTCATTCTCTCGCTCTTGTAACCTCTTCTACATTAAATACGAGGCAAAATACTTGTTTCGTATCCCTTCCGTCTCCTATGATTCCACACATGGGTAGCCTTACTGACCTTTAAGGTGCCCTTTTGTCTCCCTAGTTAATATTTTGCCATTAAAGGATTTGTAGAATTTCTTCAATGCCTCATTAACACTATTTCTGAAGCCATCTCATGCCCACATTTTTCAGGCCCAATTTCCCCATTGACAGTACACTTATTGCCCTTATACTCCCCTTGGGATTCAGTTACTCTCAACTCTGTTTTCCTGACATATGCCTCCTTCCTTACCTTGACCATAACATCAATATATCTAGTCATCCAGCACTCCCTGCACCCACCAACCTTGCCCATCTCACTAATGGGCGCTTATCCAATTATGTTTGGTATCTTTCTGCATTTTATTGGTTGTCATTATCATTGCGGATGTATTACGCTCTTCTCATTATTCAATATTTTTATTATCCCTTCCTGGCTATCGTTGGTGTTCCTGGTGAGTGTCACTGTCCAGATTTTGTTTCTATAAACCAATTATGACTGTATTACTGTTATTTCATGTAGTCTACACTCCTGCCACTATTATTGTTCCTGTTGAATCTCTCAATCCAGATATTCACTCTACAGACCACTACTAACTACATCAATGAACGTGTTCAATTACTGTCTTGCTCTCTGCTCTGGCAGTGTTACTCCGGGTCTCTATGTTGATCTATTCAGTTTCAGGGGAGAACCACAATGCATTGTATCATTGCCTTTGCTGTTAAGAGCATAGAGGTCACCGTCTAATGCTCTGGTTACAAACTCCACTTCCTTCCACTGTTTCCATCCCATCCCTGGCCAATATCTACAGCTGAAGCAGACAAGTCACAACTGTGGGTGATCCCTTTGATCATGAGCTTCATATTGACACCACGTCCTTACCATTTCTAACTTGAAATACTCACCACTCCAGAATATATCTCACTGCTTATTCCATCTGCTGTTTGAATCTTGAGCTATGAAATACAGGCTTAATGAAGCAAATAATCTGCTGCTGGCGCTCCCGGCTTCAAACCTGCCGAAGCAAATCTGATTCGAATTCACACAAAACCCCATCCATCTGCCAGTCATGTGCACGCCGATGTATATTGCTGTTGTGTCTGGCAATGACTTTATTTTAATATTCTCAAACACTTTATCTCATCTGTCCATGAAACTTCCCTCGTTCTCTCTGTTGATTAATAAAAAGCCTGCCAGTTGTTTCTTATTTAAAAGTTTCCTCCATGTGCGTTCCTTCTCAAACAGTGAGTTTCGCATTCAACCACGCCAATCGCGCGCACACACACAGAGAGCAAACTTTCCCATTGCAAGCAGTAATCTGATGCGAGGAAAGTTAGCATGTGATAGCAACGTTTGCAATACTCTCTATGCTGGGCAGATAGTGCAGTTCACTGAACAACACACTAGCATGGTCTGCACAGCTCTCCATGCTGGGCTGTCATCTTGTCCCAGTTTATGTTGTTTGTGGTGTTCTGTCAAGCTGATTCAGAATTTTATGTAACAAACCATTTCAGCTGATCTGACAATGCCTTTATTCAATGTTCTCATTCTTGTAAATTTACTCACGAAGATCTCACTTCTCCAGTTAGTCCCACTGCCCTGTCTTTTTCCCCATATTTCCACAACATCTTTTCAGTTAATTAACTGTCTGTTTCTGTCTTTAATGTGAATCTATCTGTCCCTCTGTATCTTTCCCTGGCCTTGGGTTTTGGCTCCCTGGTGTATCGAGTGCTGACATTGTGTAGCTCAGAAATACTGAAATGGTGTGTGTCACTTCCTGGTATGTTCCATGTTATGGTCCATGGGCAGGTGTGTTTCAGAAGTTATGAGACATATCCTTGTAACTTGGTCTGTACCTGTAGCTGTCCCTCTCAGGTGACCTTGTGATCAGTAACACGAGCAAGCCCACTGAGTAAAGGACCAGGCATCTAAATTGCCTGACAATGCTGTTACTTTTTAAATAAAACGTTAGCTTCTCATTTTTTTTTGGAAGAGGTCTTAAAGGCCAAGTGCCTACTGAAAACGGCTCAAGTAAATAACTCGCGGGGCTTTTAGGGTTTTTAATAAATAGTAGTAACAATGGCCAGCTCACACAGACCAGGCTTTCTAGTTTGTTTTTTCTTGCAGCTGTAACAATCACGGGGTGCTTGCGGTCCCAGTGGGGTTGGAAGTTTTAGTAAATTATCCCTAGCTGTTACTCTCTCTAAAGCCTCACTTGATGGTGTTTCCTCCTGGATTGGAGAACTGTATGCAAGAATGCATGTCTGAATGTTCCTTTTTGCCAAGGGGTGTGTTTTGGTGATGTTACTAGATTGAACAGTTCATTTGTAGAACGTACTGCATCCATTATTCGGTTAAGGTTTACAATAGTTAAGCTATTCTAAATTCCTCTTCATTTTGTATGGATTTTCATTAGAGGATAGTGAGGTTGAGCAACCCTATAGTAGCCAAAGGCCTGATCAGGATCTGTTTAAATACATCCAGGAATTATCTAAATTTGATGAGAATGATGTGGGAGCCTTTTTAATTTCATTTCAGAAAGTGGCTAAACACGTGCAGTGGCCAGAGAACATGTGGATTCAGTTTATCCAAACAAAGCTGATAGGTATTTGCATCCCTATCGGAGGAGGTGAAGAAAGCCATCTGAAGTGCATATGAGCTTGTGCCAAAAGCCGCCAGTGTTTCAGGAATCTAAAAGAGCATTTCTATTTAAACGCACGTTGTGTTTGAAAGAATCAAACAAAGTAATTTTGAAAGGTGGGGAAGGGTATTAAAACAGAGCAAAGTTATGGCACTTTTAGAGAGACTCTAATTTTGGAGAAGTTCAACAATTCACTTCCTGCAGTCGTGAGAACTCGTGTGGAAGAGCAGAGAGTTACTATGGCAAGATTAGAAGCTGAAATGGCTGATAATGATGATTGGGTTCAGAAATCAAAGTTTGGTTTCTGTGAGGGATTGAGAAGAATGTGCGAGATCATCTTAAAACATATCCCTGTGAGAGTAAGGTTTACTGGCGTAGGCCAGCATTAGCAGGTGAAGCGGTTACATCAGGAAGTGGTAAGAAGGATGTAACATTTTTATGCTGAGACATGACGAGCTATGTCATTCAGAAGGACTATTGGAGAGATGAGAAGTGCTCCATTATGTAACGTGTGTTTGGAGTGTTCAGTAGAAACATCAACAGATTTATTTCACAATGGGGAAGGAGGCCTTGAGCTTGGTGTTGGCGTTACAACATTTCAGCATTTAAATTGCCAATAACATACATGAGACAAATCTTTATCGCTGATCGTGACCCTTAAAGATTTTGGAGAAGTTTAGGGAGAAAAATACCAGTCCGTTTTTATTGAGCTTATTGAAATTATAAAGTTGACAGGGCGAGAAAACCTACGTTTTGACATGTTGTGGAGACTTGGATGAAGAAAGACAAAAGGCATTCTGTGGCAGGAGTGAAATGACTGAAATCGAATCGAGTTGTGAACATTTGTATGCTTAGAGACAATGTAATATATGTTCATTCCAGTCTACTAATAGTGGAAGTTTGGCGGTCTAAAATGAATCCATTTGTGTAAATTGATGGATCATTTTATTAAAAGTGGAGTTGTGAGAATACTATCACTGTAAGAAGGTTATTTTCTCTTGTTTTGTTTTTGATTAGAGCTTTTAAAAGCAGAGGTGCAGAATTGCTGTCTGAAAACAGTTTAAGTAAATAACTGAGAAAGTTATTAGGTTTTATTAAAACGGTGGTAATAATGGAAGGGCAGTAGCCAGCTCTCCCAGACCAGGTTTACTCGTTTTGTTTTTAGCTGCAGCATTCAGAAGCTGTTCGGGTCCCAGAATGGTTGGAAGTGTCAATACTTGATCCCCAGCTGCCTTTCTCTCTGAGATCTCTAGTTATGTTGATTTCAGAAAACTACAATGTAAGAATCTGAATTTGAATATATCTTTGTGCCAAGCGGTGTATACCAATAAGGTATGGTATCTATTGTATGTGTAATTGTTCCAACATATAAGTCATCCCGAAATGTTCTTTTCTTTGATTGTATTTTAACTAAAGCATTTAAATAGATTATATTTTGCCTAATGTCGAGTGGTTTGACCAATCACAACATATCTGGCAAGCACACTTCCCATCTATATTCAAAATAAGGTAAGGTTTGGGTCTAAGCGGCCTTCTTAAAATATTTTGCAGGAATTTGGTCTGGTCCACAACACTTGTAGCCGAGGGGTTTCTAACAGACTCCTGTTATTGAAAAGTCAGTGCAGCAGCTGGGGATGGTTTGCTGGAAGTTATGCTGTGAGCTGCCTCAGACATTCAGGGAGACCTGAGGATTTGATGACCCTGGGGACTCTTGGATGGAGCCTGGGGACTGGAGTTACAACATCTGGGTCTGCAACATGAACAACAAATGGAGCAGAGGTTGCAGAGAGGGGAGGCTCTGAAACCACGCAGTGGGTGTGTGTGGGGAAAGAGAACTGCTGCGTCCACCCCGGATTTTTCCGGAACACCTTCCCAAGCTCCACTTAACCCAGTAGCAGAGTGTGAGGGGACTCTGATTGAAAAAGGAGCTGGTCACAGAGCGGTGTCATCTCCTTTAACACGTCCTGCAGCTTCACACCAGGGGGAAGGACGGTGCTGCCAGTGGCTGTTCGGGTCACAGTTTCATGAAGCTTCTATGTTCTGGAACTTTTCAAACAGGACTAGGTGACATATTCATCATCTCCCAGTATGTTGCCATCAATGTAACCATTCAGTGACGGAGGATATATATGGTGAGGTAAATACATTGTTTCTCCCTCAGCAGGGAGCTGCCAGGTGTATCCAGTATAGTGGGATTCTCGATGGTCTACATGGCATCTGCGGAGTAGCCGTGTCAATGGGGAGAGGTAGAGGAATTGAAGACGCACTCTCTGTATTAATCTTGCAGCGTGTCCATCACACTACATCATGTTGGTGAATACCCCTGTCCTGACAGCAGCCACAGCCTCTTCATTCACAAGCAGGCAGCCATTCCCATCGTCGTCAGATCTCCATGTAGAAAGGAATGAATGTATCTTGGATTAAAGGCCATCCCCTTGATAAACGTTTGATAACAGCATCCCCCATCACCAACCAAACACTTCAAAGTATTCCATGTGCACGGAGAGCAATGGGGTCACTTGGAGCGTCAAGGAGCAGACAATCAGGGATGGAGTAAAACCTCCCCTGTCTGAACAGGTCAGAGTGAACCCCCCAATACACAGTATTATTAATCCCTGTGATCCCTCTCCATTTCAGTAACATACTGCCTTCCATTATTCCTGTAAATGAAATGACAGATTATATCATGTTATATTGCAGCTGCCAAATTATTATCCATTGCCTTTACCTCTCTGCATCTATCTGTAGACCCTCCACCCTCTCTTGATAATTTAATCTCTTGCTTATCACAGCAACATGACCAAACTCAGTATCTCTATATCTGCTCTATCCTCCTGATCATTGATATAGATTGTAAATAGTTGAGGACCCAGCACTGATCACGATGTGACTCCTCTGGTGACGTTCTGTCAAACTGATTTAGACTGATTTATCCGGAGTGCCTGCTTCCTGTTAGATACATAATTCTACCCCATTACTGTGTAACACAGCCGTAAAGCTGAATATGAACAAGGAGCATCAGTCAGGAATCCAACCAATCGAACCTGCTCCGCCATGGAATACAATCATGGCTGATGTCATCGCGGCCTCTGTTCCACTTCCCTGCCATCTCTCGATCCTCAAACTCTAGTCTCTTATTGTAGATTGCGCCACATGAAAAAATATTCACTCCACATCTACACTTTCAATTACGTTTAGCATTTTACAGACCTCAATGAGATCTCATTTCATTCCTATAAACTCGACAGTATAGGCCTGAACTGGTCAATTTCTCTTCATAAGACAAACACTTCAAATATGGAATCAATCTGATGAAGCTCTTCTGAATTGCCTCCAATGGAAATACCTCATTCTGCAGGACACCCAAACTGTACTCCAGTTGCAGCCTCACTAACGCCTTGCATAGCTACAGCAACCTTTCTACTCTATCTTTTTACAAATAAACACTCAAGTTATGCTTGCATTCCTCATTACTTCAAGTACCCGCAAATAAGTTTGCTGTGATATGCAAGCAGGCACCCAAATCCCTCTGCACTTAAGCACTTTGAAGTTTCTCTCCATTTAGATAATAATTTGCCTTTTTATTAGGCTGGCCAACTTGAATAACCCCATATTTATCCACTTTAATTTTTATTGCCAAATGTTTGCCCATTCACCCAATCTATACATATAGTTTTTAAATCTCTTGCATCAGCATTCCGATGTAATTTCCCACTAATGTTAGTGTCATCTGAAAATGTAGCTATAGCATTTTCTATCCCGTCAACCGAGTAATAATGTCGATCACAAATGGTTGAAGCATGAGAACTGAAATCTATGGCACCCAACAAATTGCATTTTCCAATAGAAAATGACACAATTAATTCATCTGACTGCATTTTGTTGGTTAACCAATCCTCCATCCAAGCCAATAAATTACTCCTAAACCGATGCTGTCTGATCTTACCACGCACTCTTTGGAGAAGCGACGTATCTGAATTCTTCACGAAGACCAAATATATTCCATTTCCAGGATTCCCACTATTCACCTTGTTTGTCACATCTTTAAATAACTCAAGAAAACACTTCAATCATGATTTATCCTTTGTAAAACCACGTTGACTCCGATGAATTGTGGTTTACGTTTGCAAATGTCCACAACAATGGATTCTAATAATTTGCCTTAAATTACAATACTTTATTGTTACATTTTACTCCCTATTGTATGCAGTTATTATAAGTTCTTCCCTTTCTAAAACATTTACGTTTTCTTTGAATTCCTGGTTGATTGGCAAAAAGGTTTTAAGAGATGTGCTCCACTTGCTGCATAAGCGGTATGTGTGGTTGACTGGACCCATCCTCCCGCTGGCGTACAAAATCGATGGGATGAAGTCTTTCTGGCGTTCCCATGTTATCATCTCCAAGGCCAGAATGACCACACCCTGTTGATGCGTTAGAGGAGTGGGGGATTATGGAAACTTCCCGTTGCTGTGCAACATTTTGAGGGGCTGATGGGTCTTCTCATATTTCTCCATAATAGGTGGAGATACTGAACGGTCTCCTCATGTATCCCAGAGATGGAACTAAGATGGCGATTGGTCTTCTCTTGTTCCCATACAACAGACACGTGTCTGAATTACCTCCTCCTTTCTCATGAAATAAGTCTCAAATAGTTTTTATCCTTATCCAATTCTCTTGCAACAGACTCGGTGGGTATGAATGGCTTCCTGCTATCCCAGTGTAACAAATCTCCAGTCACTGTGTGACCGCTTTCAGTTCCGATGTTACAGACTTGAGGAGGCTGAATGGACTGATCCTGTTGCTGTGTAATAGGATTCTGGTGCAGCATGGCCTACTCTGGGGCCAGTGTTGTAGATTCGAATGGCTGATTGGCCTCCTCCTGTAAATATACATCAAGCTCCAGGGGCTGAACAGCCTCGTCCTATTCTGGTGTAACAGGGTCAAAGGCCTGAATAGCCTTCTGTTGTTCGTGTGTAACAGGCTGGAGAACGGAATGGATTCCTCCATTATCTGTGTAATTCGCTTCAGTTGTTGACTCCTTCCTGTCATCTATGTTGAAATAAGGTCTTCTTTCATTTTTGTAAACTCCAATGGCTATTGGATCAACCTGATCTTCCTTTCGTTATACGTTCGCACCTTTATTGCAGGAATCAGTTGAGGGGACCATCTCTGAGCTGCCTCCAAGATAATAACATCCTTTCTTCATCGAAGAGACCAAATCTGTACACACGATTCCAGATGTGATCTCACTAAGATCCTGTACAGCAGCAGCAATGCTTTACCAGCCTGCTGTAAGGTTCCCACCCAGGTTAGAGCAGTCTCAGCTCTCTGGGGGAAATACAGAGCATTGTTGAACGATCATTGTCCTTCTCTACTCCACTAGCATAACGGGAGATCTGGAGAAAATGTCACGATGATGCTTAGGAAGATCATAAATGATGTGGCAAGATGATCTCTACCATTAATCTCCCCAAAGTCCACGTCACTCAGATTCTACAGAATCTTGTCAGGTGGAGCGTAAAAACAGCAAGGAGCAGGAAACATTGATGGGGGTTATATATCAAAGTGAAAGCTGCAATACAAATGTTGGGCAGGTTACCAAACAGGAAAATGAGATATACACAATCGTGACTACTGCAGTTATAATGTACTGTTTACATTATATCTAAACTGTGTTAACCCAACTGAATGCTAATGCTGGGAGGATGTGTTAGATAGCTGCCATTAACATTTTTGTGGGCACAGAGCTAGAGATCAGGTTATTTAGAAATTGATGTTGGATGATCAGAAAAGCTAATTGAAAACTTTACTTTAAAAGGGCCTTTTGGGAACAGTGACCACAATGCATTGGTTTTCTTTTATGCTGTTTGAGTACACGGTAGTTTTTGTTTTATTTGAAGTAACTGTTATAAATCTGAATCATGCAAACCCTGAAGGTGTGAGGAGAAAGTGGGCACTGCAGCTGCTGGAGATCAGTGGCGCTGGAAAAGCACAGTCAGGCAGCGTACGAGGAGCAGGAGCATTGTCGTTTCGGGCACAACCCTTCATCAGGAATGAGGCTTCTGGGTGAAGGGGGCTGAGAGTTACATGAGAAGGGGGTGTGGCAGGAGACAGGTAGCTAGGAATGCGATAGGTAGATGAAGGTGGTGTTGAAAGTGATAGGTGATGAAGGGAGACAGAACGCCTCATCTACTGCATCCTTTAAACTCAGTGTGGTCTTCTCCACATTGGCGAGACACACGTGGATCATTTCAGAGAACATCGCTGGAACAGCCACATTGATCAACTCCACCACCTTGTGGTTGAACACTTTAACTCTTCTTTCCACTCTGCCAAGGACATGAGAGTCCTGGGCCTCGTCCATCGCCAAACCCTAACCACCCGAAGCATGGATGGAGAAAGTTTGTTCTTCTGCCTTGGGACCCTACAACCACAGGGGATTAATGTAGATTTCACCAGTTTCCCCATTTCCCCTAACTCCACTTTATCCCAGTCCAATCTTCCAACTCAGCACACTCCCCCCTTTTGAACGTTCCTATGTGTTCATCTTCCTTCCCATCAATCTGGTCCACCCTCCTCTCCGACCTAACCCTTTCAGCCTCACCCTTAACTACCTATTAGGTCAATAGAAGCAGCTTAGAAAAAATGCCAAGCGTTGTAGTAAGCCAGTGGATTCGGAAAAATCCAGGACCCAGCAACGGATGACCAAGAAACCGAGAAGGAAATAAAAAAGCGAAACAGCATGCAAACAAAAGAAAAACATACAAACTGTGAAAGAAAAACGTAAAGACTGCTAAAAAAAATAAAGACTGCTAAAAAAGTACATCAGTGTATGAAACTAATGTAAAAGCAATGTCAAATATGGAACAGTATGTGTGTGGGCAGGGTAATGTATTGTAGAGAACAGCGAAATCACAGGAGAAAGAAACAGTTTCTTTGTGTCTATCTTCAAGGCAGAATATCCAGAAATTCTCCCAGAAATACCAAGTGACCATGGGACTTGTGCAAGTAAAGTTTAAGATCATTCTTATCAGTGTTGAGGTCATCTTTGAAAAGAAAACTGGATTGAGTATTTATAAATCTGACAGATCAGATGTACTTCATACAAGAGTATCAGAGGAAGCAGCAATAGAAGTATTGATGCATTGAGAATTTTCATGTTATTTTCCAATATATTCCTGAACGATATTTAGCCACTCTGGATATGGCAAAAGTTATAAATGTTATCCAACAGTTTAAGAACGGATGAAGATGGAGAGTGGTGAACTACAGATCAGTTAACTTGTAATCCGCGGGCGGGTGTCTCTTGGGCTGAATTACAAAGAACGTGTTACTGGATATACAGAAGGTAATGGGAAAACTGGGGAGGATGATCATGCATCGATGAAACGAAAACCACACGTGGCAAACATTTTTTGGAACGGTTTGAAGATGATTCTTGTGGACGTAGGCAACAAGGAGCTAATGGATAACGTATGTTTGGATATTCAGGAGGATCTTTTTAAAGAACTCTCCCACTAACTTCAGAAGAAAAGTTAAAGTGAAAGGAATTGGGAAGAACGCGTGCAAATAGGAAACGAAAAATTAGGTTAACATTAATGTGTATGTAATTGCAATATAGAAGATGTCATGCACCAGCTGCATAGAGTGTTGCTGAGACTGAAATTCGAGTATTGCGTACCATTTGGAGTCCCAATCTAAGATGGAATATACTGATTACAGAGGAACTGCAAAAGGTATTCTCCAGAATAATCCATAAAATGGCAAGATTGTCTGATGGGGAAACTCAGTCTGTGATCTCGACTGTCAAAACATGAGAGGTAATTGCAGTGAAACATAGAAACATAGGACTGAATAACAGAAGGACATGGAGAAGTGCAAGCAGGCGATATTAGGGAGAATCTCACGGTATTCTACACGGACAAGTAGAACAGAATAATCAGCAAACAGTTAGTGTCCATTAGAAACCAAAGGGGCAATCAGTGCGTCAACCCGGAGAACATTGATAGATTAGTACATGTAAACATCACAGCTGTTTTACTTGGAAGAAGGAGGATGCAGGTACAGAATTCAAGAAGATGGACCGGAAAGCTCTTGAAGAGATTGATGTAAAATACGAGCAGGGTTTGAGGCTTTATCTGGTATAAAATTGGACAAATCCGCAGTTCTGGACACTGTTGGAGTCAAGGGAAGAAAATTTAATTGGAATCTGACCACAGGGGAGGTGCCAGAGGACTGGAGAGCAGCTAATATGATTCCACTTCACAGTAAGCGTGGTAGATATTTGCCAAGGTAACTACGGTTGAGCAAGTATTAGATCACTGTTCGGGAAACTACTGGAGAAAGTAGAGAAGGAGAAAATCGAAGTCCAATCAGAATCGCAAGGTTTGATCAGGGATAATCATCAGGACTTTATCAGAGTGAAGTCACACCTCTTGAATTTGTTTGAATTAGTCTGAGAAGGTCGCTTATTTAGTTTTGCAGCAAGGTCTTTGACAAAGTTCCACATGAAAATTTAAAAAAGAATTGTAAAATCTCACAATGTCAAGGACAACTTGACAAGTTACAACGAAGATTGTCTTAGTGTCAGGAGGCAGAGGGTGGTGGGAGAAGTCTGTTTGTGTGACTGGAGACCAGTGTCCCTGGTGTACTACAGGGATCAGTGCTGTGTCCCTTATTATTTGTAGCATTCATAAATGGTATAGATGTGAATCTGGAGGGGGAGGGGGGTGGGTGGAGGGGTGGGAGATGTGATAAGTAAGTTTGTGTCTGAAACAAAGATTAGCCGGGTGGTTGGCAGTGAGGAGGAAGTTCTGATTTTACAGGAAAATGCAAGTGGAATGATCAGATGGGCAGATCAATGGCAGATGGAATGTGATCCTGATAAATATGAGGTGATGTACTTTGGAAGGAGGAACCAGACATGGGGTGTACACAATGATTGGCAGCACACTAGGAAGCTCACAGGGTGTTTCTCCACACATTCCTGACCGTGACTAAACAGGGTATTGGACTAGTTAAGAATTGAACCTTGGGTGTATCGTTTATTAATCAGGGAGTAGATTATAAGTGCTATACAGGGCTTGGTTTAGTCCATGATGGAGTACTGTATGTCGTTCTGGGAGTCTCATTACAGGAAGGATGCGATTGTACTGGAGGGGTTGCAGAGGAGATTCACCAGGATGATCCCTGGGATGGAGCATATCAGCTATGGAGAGAGGCTGGATAAGCTCGGGTTGTTTACTTTGGACAGAGAGGCTGAGGGGGATGTGATTCAGAAGGACAAGTTAACAAGGGGCATGGACAGGGTGGATAGACAGCAGCTGTTCCTTTTAGACAGAGGGTCAAGAACCAGGGAGCACACTTTTAAAGTGGGCGGCACGGTAGCACTGTGGTTAGCACTGCTGCCTCACAGCACCAGAGACCCGGGTTCAATTCCCGACTCAAGCGACTGATTGTGTGAAGTTTGCGCATTCTCCCCGTGTCTGGGTGGGCCCCCTCCGGGTGCTCCGGTTTCCTCCCACTGTACAAAGATGTGCAGGTCAGGTGAATTGGCCATGCTAAATTGCCCGTAGTGTTAGGTTAGGGGTATGGGTGGGTTGCGCTTCGGCGGGCGGTGTGGACTTGTTGGGCTGAAGGGCCTGTTTCCACACTGTAAGTAATCTAATCTAAAAGTGAATGGTTCGAGGTTCAGAGAGGATTTAAAGATTACCTTTTTTCACCCAGAGGGTGTTGAGGTCTGCAATGTACTTCATGAGAGGGGAGTTATCACGGCTAACCTCTCAACCGTTAAAAGTACCTGGAAGTTTCATAACATTCCAGGCTATGGGCCTGGTGTTGGAAAATGGGACTAATATAGATCGTGCTGTATTTCTGTTGGTACAGAAACTATGCTCCTGTGAGTGTATGATGTGGAGCTGAGCAGCTTAAGACATGAATTGGTGGGTTTCTGGAGATAATGTTCACAAAGATTATAAGAATGAACTGTTATAGCTTGTCAAATTATATCAATGTGAGCAGTATGAAAAAACAGTGCAGATTTTTTTCCAGTTTGAAACCAGAGAATGAAGAATGGGCAATAGGGAAATGGCAAAACTATGAATCCACAACTTCAGTTCTGTCTTCACAGAACTTTCTGACAATACCAGGACAACCAGTTATGGTGTGGAAAACGAAATAGTACATGAAACACAGAATATAGTAAGTAGATTGTTTGGGAGAAATTATTGGGACTGAAAGTAATGGTCATAGACAACACTAACATAGATTTATGAAATGGGAATTATGTTTGAGAAACTGACGGGGAGACAAATGAAAGAGAAACAATGGATGTAAAACACGTGGATTTTCAGAAAAATGTTGATAAATCTCCCAGCCTAGTTTGCAAAAATCAAATCTTAGTGGATTGGGGCGAATATATGGCCACGTTTCTAGAATGGGACAGCTGGCAGGAAACAGTGAATAGAAAAAAAAACAGACACTTGAAGCAACAGCCTGACCTGGTATTTAAGGTCTGATTCTGTGAGTATGACTATGTCCCAGACACCCCATCCCCTTCCCCGGATATCTACTGTTTCACCAGCAGCACAGACAAAGCAGACATGGTGGCACAGTGGCATACAGTTGGAAGGGAATTGCTCTGGGAATCCACAACAGTGAACTGTATCCCAGGAAGACTCATAGCATTAGTTTACACACGAGAAAGGAAACCTCCTGCTAATTACTATGTACCAGCCTCTCCCAACTGATGAGTCAGTACTCCTCCAAGCTGAACAACACTGGCGGAAGCACTGAGGGAGGCAAAGACACAAAATGTACTCTGGGTAGGGGATGTCAATGTCCACAAAAAGAGTGGTTCAGCAGCAGAATTACTGCTTGAGCTGGCCGAGTCCTAAAGGATATACCGGATAGACTGGGTCTACGGCAGGTGGTGAAGGAACCCACAAGAGGGAAAAGCCATATTTGACCACAGCCTTACTTAATCTGCCAGTTACAGAAGTATCTGTCCATGACATTATCGTTAAGAGTGACCACTGCATAGTTATTGTGGAGATAAAGTCACACCTGCACATTGAGAATAAGCTCCACCAGCATAGGTGGCACTATCACCGTGCTAACTGGGACAGACTTCGAACAGATCTATCTGGGTTTCCAGAACGTGTTGCAAGTCATCAATAGCAGCAGAATTGTACTCCAGAACAACCTCATGGCCTGGCATATCCCCCTCACAAGAATTACCATCAAACCAGAGGACCAACCTTGGTTCAATGGAGTGTGCAGGAAGGCAGGAGCAGCACCAGGCATACCTGACAATGAGGTGTCAGCCTGGTGAAGCCACCAAACAGGACTACTTGTGCACCAGACAGCATAAGCAGTAAGTGATAGACAAAGCTAAGTGATCCCACAAGCAACGGATCAGATCGAAGCTCTGCAGTCCTTCTAGTTCTAGATGAGAATAGTTATGGACAATTAAACAAGTCATTGGAGGAGGAGATTCCACGAGTATCCCAATCCTTAATGATGGAAAAGACCAGCACTTCAGTGTATAAGATTAGGCTGGTGCATTCACAACAATCTTCAGTCAGAAGTGCTGAGTGGATGATGCACCTCAGCCTCCTCCAGTGGCCCTCAGCAATCCAGTTACCAGCCATCAGCCAATTTGATTCACTCCACGCAATATCCAGAATCAGTTGGAGATACTGGATAACCAGAGGGTACATACTCTGACAACATTCTGTCAATAGTACTGGAAAGTTGTTCTCCAGACCTTGTCACTGCCCTCACTAAGCTGTTCCAATACAGTTACAATTACATTTCCCCAATTACATGGAAAATTACCCCAAGTATCTCCTGTATATAAAAAGTAGAACAAATCCAATCCGGCCAATTACCACTCCGTCAGTCTAATCTCGATCGTCAGTAAAGTGGTGGAATGTCTCAGTGCTTTCAAGCGGCACCTCCTCAGCAGTAACCTGGTCAATGACGCCCAGTTTGGGCCCCACCAGGGCCACTCAGCTCCTGACTTCATTACCTTGATTAAACATGGACAAAAGAGCTGAATTCCAGTGGTGGGGTGAGAGTGACAGTCCTTTAAAACAAGACTGTCTTCTCCCAAGTGTGGCATCAAGGGGCGTAAACAAAACTGGAATCAATGGGTATCAGGGGCAAACGCCCCGCTGGTTAGAATCATACCTGACACGTAGGAAGATGGTCATGGTTGATAAAGGCCAGTCAACCCAGCTCCAGGGCAAGTATGTTGGAGTCCCTCGGGCAGTGGCCTAGGCCCAAACATCTTCAGGGCTGCTTCATCAATGACATTGCCTCTATTCTAAGACCATAAGTGGGGATGTTTGCCAATGATTGCACAATATTCAGCAACATTTGTGGCTCCTAAGATACTGAAGCAGTCCATGTTGAAATGCAACAAGATCTGGACAGTATCCAGGCTGGAAAGTGGGAAGTAATATTCACGTAACACAATTGTCACACTGTGACCATCACCACTATAATACAATCTAACCCCTGTTCCTTGGCATTCAATGGTGTTACTATCACTGAATCCACAGTGGGCTGCAGCGGTTCAACAAGGCAGCTCACCGCCACCTTCTCAAGGGGCAACCAGGGACAGGCAATAAATGCTGGCCCAGCCAGTCACACCCAGATTCATCAAATAAATAATTTGAAAAAACCTGCTGAGAAAACTAAAGTATGTTGCATTGTGAGTGGGTGAGGAGGTTTTAAAAAAGCTTCAAGGTGACTAAGACAAGTGGAGTGAATGGACAAATATGTGGCAGATGGAGAGTAATGTGGGTACACGTGACGGTGTGTCCTTTGGTGGGAAAAAGAGATTGGCAGCTTTTCATTTGAAAAGGGATTGTTTGAAACATGTTGATCTAAAAAGCGACATATGCTCCTTTTTATTGTTTCTTTCTGCGCAGACCTCCGAGGTCCCTGCAGCACAGTGAGGTCTGAAACCAGAAGACAACACTGGGAATGGCATTCACATGCTGCCCAGTGTACATAGACCCACCAAGTGGGGAGCTGTAACATTGCAAAGGATCTGGATCTCCCTGTGGACCAGTCACTGAAAGCAATATTGCAGGAGCAGAAAGCAGGCAGGAAGATCAATGATGTGCTTACCTTCATTTCAGGGGGATTTGAATCCAGGAGTAAGGGTGTCTAACTGCAGCTGTACAGAGTGTTGTTGAGACCCCTTCTCAAACACTGTGCAGTATTGTGTGCAGGTTTGGTCTCAGTACTAATAAAGCACAAACCTGACATTGAGGGAGTGCAGTGAAGGATGACCAGACGGATCTTTGTGATGACAGGCTTGTTGTGCGAGTAGAGTTTGGGGCGACTGGGCCTGCATTCCATGGGGTTTAGAAAAATGGGTGGAGATCTCAGTGAGATATATAAAGCCTCTGACAGGGTGAGACGGATTTGAAGCAGGGATAATAATTCCCCAGGTTCTGGTGTCTAAAACAAGGGTCCACAGTATTAGGTACAGACCGACCATTCTGCAATGAGATGACAATAAATGTCTGCCCTCAGCGTCTGGTGAACCTGGGGAATGCACTCGAACCTGGAAGCAAAGATACTGAATATAAATACAGACGTAGATACAGTAAAGGAATGGTGGGAGAGAAGGAGAACGATATGGAAATAAAGGGTCAGGTATCATTATATTGAATTGGGTAGAAAACTCAACAGATCAATGGACTACTGCACTTCCTACTTTATCGCTTCCCACGGTTAAACAAATTAAGGGATGTGTACAGTGTGTGGGAAAAGTGCATTGAGGAGATGTTTGAACATGAACTGGAATGGGGAAGGCTCAATGTGTTGTATGGCCGACTCCATTCCCGATGTTTCTATGTCGTCTGTAAATGTTGTCACAAGCTCTCAGGTGTTAGGAAGGAGGTCTATGCAGGGTCAACAGGACTGTGTTTCTCATTGCCTTTTCCGATACTGAGGCTGGGGTCGGGTGTTCTTTCTGGTTTTATCCTTTAGACCTCGGAACAGTTTGATGCATTAGAATGTCCTGGTTGGCGGAATCAGAGACCATTGAAAAGTTTACCACATGTCTGTGTGTCTGTAGTCACGTTTAGGCCAGACCAGGAAAGCACGCGAGATTCACTTTCTGAAAGTACATTTGTGAAGCAAATTGGTGTGTACAATCGACATTGGCTTGAAGGTCATTATTTACGGACACCAGATTTTGCATCTTAATATTTTGTCAATTGTGTTTAACTTCCACCAGCTGCCAGAGCATTAGCCTGGTCTGGATTAGTAATCCACTGATCTTTCCACAGCAGCACCATCTCTACACGGGGACCTATCTGAAATCATACTGAGCAGGGTATTTCTGTGCTATTTAATAACACTGTCAAAAAGAACTCACACCAATTTGACTGTCGTGGTGGGTCTGAGGGGGAGGTAACTGCTCAGATTGTAATTATAATCCTCTTAGGAACTGGATATTTTTGAGTAATTTTCCACATTACCAGAGCGATGTCAGAGTTGGAGCTGGAATGAAACAGCTTCCCCAGGGACACGGCTTGTTGTGCAGCACAAGTCTTCAGTCCTATTGCAGGAATGGGGTCAGGGACCATTGTCTTTTTCGTACGTACTGTGTTCAGCTGTTTCTTCATGTCACGTACAGCAAATTGACTAGGTTGAAGACTGGTATCTGTGATTCTGTGGGTATTATGGCGAGGGTGAGGTGGTTCATCAACTCAACACTTCTGGCTGAGGTTGGTGCAGCTACCTCATCCTGGTCTTTTACACTGATGTGCGGAGCTGTTTGATTACTGAGGATGGGGATATTTGTGGATCCCTTTGCTCCAGTCATTTGTTTAATCATTCATCACCATTTATGACAGAACGTGACAGGATTGCGGAGCTTCGATCAGATCTGTTAGTCAAGTGTGGTAGCTTTAATGGGTTCGTGTCAGGTTTAGGTTCACGTGGTTCTGATCCAGTCATGTTCACCCACAGTCATTACTGAAACATAGATCGTATTGATGGCAATGGCAGACTGAGGAAATTATTCGAGGCTAAAAGTTACAGGTTGTGGTTGAATGCTGTTCTGCTTCTCCTGCTGCTCTCGTCTACAGCACTACATAAATACGCAGTTTTGAGCTGCAATATCTGCAATGCAATTCTGCTCTCTGTCCCTTAGTTCACAACGAGACCCATTCACCCATCAGCCCTGAACTCAGTGACCTTCTCTGGTTTCTGATGTGGTAACACTTCTATTTTCATACTCTCATTCTGCTGAGGGTCCCTCCCCGGGTCATGCCTTCAATCTGACACATTCTGCAAAACCAATTAAATCATTTCAGTTCAATTGTTTAATTCATCTGAATCTTTTTCCTTGAGTAATACCATCTTCTGTGTTTAAAGTGAATGCCTTTCCCTCTGTTTCTCTCCCTGACCATGATTAAGAGCTCTGCAGTGTCAGTGATGTCAGCCTTCTGACGTTTCAGAGCCAATGAATTCTCTGGATTCCCAATCATCTTCACCACATTGTATGTTTCCTCTTTTGGTTTAATGCCTTATTACTCATGGTTGCCTAGTCCTGCCATGAGTATGTTTCGTCTCGTTTGGGAGAATTTCTGATATCCTTCGAAATATCCCCAGAAATTCCAGCTTTTGCTGTTACATGGTCTGCCCTGCTCAGTTCCCCTTCCAATTGACTGTGACCAGCTCCTTCCAAATGTCTTTGTAGTTACATTGCTCAATTATAATCACATTACGTCAAGATGAGAGCAATAGATATAAACCTAAAGAAGGAGCTTTGAGAGAAGGGACACAAAGAATAATTGGTAAATTTCTTAACTCGCGACAAGGAGAGAAAGAGAGAGAGAGGATATAGATGATGAAATGTGAAATATGAGAAATCTAGATTATTGAAAGAAGTAGTAGAACATCCCCAATGTTTTGGAAACCTCTGTGTGCTGTGGTCCTATGTACAGTACATGTACAATAGAGCAATATTTTCAAATGCTGGGTCTGATGCCAGAAATTTTATCACCAATAATATGACAGACACCAGCTTTGGAAAGAACCCAACAGTCCAATATATTGAATTCTAGTAGAAAGGGGATTAACTGAAATAAGCTGGGACACCAGAAGCAAGAATTTATAATACACATCCTGATAAGAATGAGAGATTGGAGTGGAGATTTCCAGAAAAGGAGGGAACGTTGAGAGAGGGGGAACATATCATTTTAGATGAGAATCAAATGATGTTTTAATGTTTTATAAAGTTTATACATCATATGCATCACTTTTCGTTAACCGTGTCTCCGTTGTTCATTTAGAATGTGTTGTGCACATATGAAAAATGTTACATATCTGCACACAAACATTAATTAAACAGTGTGTATAAAATCATTCTTCCGCCATTGAAACTGTCCTGTTGTCGTGTTACCAGGATACATGAACACCAACTGTCCACCAAAAGACATGACCCATTATCACTATGTTCCATACATACAGACAAAGAAGGGCACTACTTTGATTGGGACAACGCACGCACTTACCAAGACACGCAAGGACGTTCTTAGAGGAATGGCATTCTGACCGTCAATAAACACAGCAATTTAGATCATATCTACCTTTTCTTGTAAAACAAAAGAACTGGAAATGACATCACCCATCTTAAGAACCCAAGACCTATAAATAGAGAGGCACTATATACCACCAGCGCTTCAGCAGAGCCTCTCACTGATGATGTTAATTAGTCATAGTGTCGAATCGTCAGAAAACAAACCTTCAAGCACAGCGAGCTAACTTGCATACATGTAAATTGTTATTTTTATTTTATTAGTGGAATTTGGGAGTTCTTGTCACTCATGTATAACAGATTACGAGGTGAGGTGAGCTTTTTTGGGTTTGTGGTTTTAATTAACAGAAGTGCTCGACATATATGTCTTCATAGTTCGGGGCCCTGCCATAAGGGACTTGGGTAGATTTGAACAGATTTAGGGTACAAAATGTCCCAGCAAATTCCAACACGTTACATTTAGTGACCTAGTTCTTCAAATAAAATTTGTTTAATTTTGTTTACTGGTGGTTGTTTAAATTAAAACTGATGGAAATGGCTCTTAACATTAGTAAAGAGGTTCCCAAATTTGCCAAGAAAGTTGAGAAAGACAGAAGCAGGACATTTATTAGAATTAGCAAATAGGTTGGAATTGGGTTTAACCACGGACAGAAGGAAAGCTGAAATTATAATGTAGTTGGTCAAGCACATTGATGTATCAGAGAAACAGACAAGTGCAATCGAGTTAGAAAAAACTTAAATTGCAAATATGGCAACTGAAGTTAGAAGATAAAGAAACAGAGTTAGAAAAAAGAGAAGGAGAAGAAAAAGAAAGAGAGAGAGAATTTGAGATTTCGAAGTTGTGAATTAGACAAGAAAGTTAAATTAACAGGATGGAGATGAAGAGAGAACATCGGGATATATACAACAATGTTAGTACTTTGCCATATTTCGCTGAGAAAAATGTCAAAACCTTCTTTATTTCATTTGACAAAATAACTCTGCAGATGATGTGTCCAGTGAACTTACGGGTAATGCTAGTTCAAACTAAGCTGGTGGGCACAGCTGGTGAGGCATGTGCAGCACTGTCTGATGGGGGGTCAAGAGATTATGCAAATGTCAAACTGGCTATTTTGACTGGCTACGAAATGGTAGAAGAAGCACATAGACAGAGGTTCATAAAAATTGAGACGGAACTTGGTCAGACTTATGTTAAGTTTGAAATAATTAACTACAGTCATTTTGATAGATGGGTGTTGGATTTAAAAATAGATAAGACCTGTGAGGCTCGAAGGGAGATTATTCTGCTGGAGAAGTTTAAAGACTCACTTCCAGAGATGGTAAGATTTCATGTGCAGGAACAAGAAGTTCAAGAAGTGAGAAGCGCGGCAGAAATGGCAGGTAAATTTGCGTTGGTGCATGAAATGAAATTGAGCTTCTGGGAGAATTTTCATGCTATGAGCGATAGAAATTGGGAGAAGGGAAGTTCACACATTACAAAGCGAACAGTAGCGCATAATAGTTTACCACAAGTGAAAAAAGAAAGCCAAAGGGGTTGAAATGAGGTGAAATGCCTCAGGTGTTCTCAGTATAAGGCAGTGTAATACATAAAATGACAGTGCCGATGGTTTAAGAAGGGCACTGGGAAAAGGTGTTTTCACTGTAGTGGTCATTGAAGGAAGGCATTTTGGGGAAAGATGTGGGAGAAGAGGCTAAGCCCAGTGGCATTAGTGAAACTGGTAAAGGAGACCCCCAAGTAGAGCCGAGGAGCTGCAGGAGAGTATACAGCCAAGGCAGGGGCTGGGTATGGAGTCAGTACTTGATCGCTATAAAGGATTCACCCCTGTAGATAAAGTTTACTCAGAAAGATCAGGGGGAGAAGGACAAGAAGTTATAATTTTGTTAGATATGGGATCTGCTCAGTCTCTAATAGTTGAGAAGTGAGGCTCCGGAAAGGCACAACAGATCAGGCAGCATCCGAAAAGCAGAACAATCGAATATCAGGCAGAAACCCATCGTCAGGAATGTGGTGGGGGGACAATGGGGCTGAAAGATAAATACCAGGGTAGCAGCTGGGCCTGTGGGAGGGTCACCGGGGAGGCAATAAGAAGATGTAGGTGGGAGTAATAATGAATGGAATGAAGCAGGTGACAGATAAAAAAGCTGAAACTTTGACAATTTCCCGTGGGATGACACATTAGTATTGCCAGCAGTGGTAGGAAATCCCTTCAAAGCCAGGTTTAGTGGCCCCTTTCAACTTAAAAAAAATGTTGAGTCAGTTAAACTATCTGGTAAAGGTACTGGATATGACAAAAATTGCTAGAAACTGTCATGTGAATGAATAATGCTCCAGAAACATTGAAGACTCCGGAACAGAGCTGTGGCCAGCTGAATAAATTGTGCAGTTTATCTGTATGATGTAGTGATCTTTAGCAAGTGAGTGAAAGCTCACATGTTACAGTTGGCAGAGCATGTTGAATGATTTCAAGAAGCAAACTTGGTAATAAACTTAAAGAAAACAGAATTCGCGAAGGCAGAGGTGATATTCTTGTGACATTACATTGGACATGGAAGGTTGACCCCACGGAACACAAAGACGAAAGGCTTTGAGGAATTTCCACGACCATCCTCGAAGAAAGAGGTGATTTGATTTTTGGAACTGTGTGGATTCTATCGGAAGTTTGTTGAAAACTTCAGCAGCGTATTGGCACCACTGATGGATTTATTAAAGAAGATCACAGAATTGTGGTGGACAGAACAATGCCAGGAGGCATTAGAGAATTTTAAAGCCGGATTAATCATCGCACCAGTTTTAGCTGCACCAAATATTTTGAAAAAATTGAAAATTGTATTTGATGCTAGGGGTCTAGGTGTCGGAGAAGCATTGATACAGCAGGATGATGTTGGCATTGAATGGCCAATTAGCTACTTGTCGAAAAAAAAAATATCCACCAGAAGAAATATACAAAATCTCCCTTATTATAAAAGAATGATTAAGTTTCGCACGGGACTGACAATATTTTGATGTTTGGATTAGTGGTGCTGGAAGAGCACAGCAATTCAGGCAGTCCGAGGATTTTGCCTGAATTGCTGTGCTCTTCCAGCACCACTGATCCAGAATCTGGTTTCCAGCATCTGCAGTCATTGTTTTTACCTCAATATGTTGATGATTATATGAAAAACAAATTGTCAGAGATGGTTGTGGACAACGACAACCCTCTCGCATTTTTTTTAATATTTAAAGAACAGAATATGAGACTATTTCATTGGAGTCTTATGTTACCGACTTTAACCTTACAAAACGTACATGCAGTGGGTCCTAAAATGCGATAGCAGATGTGTTATCCCAGATTTAAAGGAAAATGTTTCGATAAGATTAGACTTATTGCAGTGACATATATGTGTGCAGAATTAATATGTATGGTATGGCTGAGATTAATACTTTTGGAATTCATAATAATGGGATTAAGAATTTGAGGAAAAGAAATGAAACCATTTTTTCATTCTGCTGGTTCATGTTTTTTTTTCTGAAGCGGGGAGGTCTTATGACGCCGAAGGCATGTCCGGTCACTTTCTGACAGAACGGGTTTTGCTGAATAGAAAGTACAGCCACAGAAACCAGCTAAAGGTCACTCTGTTCCACATGTCACCATTAGCTAGGGAATGGATACCTGAGTTTTGGTTTCTGTTTTGACAACAATTCAAATAAAACCAAAGAGTTTAAATAACGCTCAGGATACCAGAAGCCAACCGAATTTGAATAATATTGTTTGGACACCTGGAAAGCAATCAAATTGTGAGAATTATTGTATCATGGGGAGTATATAATCCCAGCATTTTGAACACTAGAGGGAGAGCCACTGCCATCCAACAGCAGTGTAACTGCTGTAGAGCAGGAGTGATAACTGGCCATCTCAAACACTTTCTATCAAATATACATGTCCATTTAAAAGCTACTTGCAATATATCAAAAAAATGACCCAGGGAGATCAGCAGCTGGAAGAGTGAACACAGCGGGGAAGATGGATTCTGTGTGGTCTTGAGATTGTAATGTTTAATATGTGGGTTGTTGGAACAGCATATTTTTACAGAGTTGGAGTCAGATATTAAGTAGCTAAGAAAAGAGGGGTGTGTATTTGAGAATAGTTGTTATTTAGCATTCACTATTAAATATAAGAAATTAACTTGTTATTTTTTGTTTAAGTAGTGAAATGTAGGAGATCTGTGTTGCTCATATTTTAAAAGATTACGAGCTTTTCTGGGTGTTTGGTTTTAATTAACAGAGGCGTTCAACTCTACTTTGTAAATATCCACCCACCCTCACCCCATTTCCCTGCAGTTGGCCCATATCCTTCCAGTCCTTTCCTCTCAACATATTTATCCAAATGCTTTTGAAATATTGTTAATGTACCCCCTCAGCCCCATCTGCTGGCAGCTCAACCACGTACTATCTCTGGGTAAAGAAGTGACCCCCCAGGTTCCCTTTTATTCCTTCCACTTTAACCTTAAACTGATCCCATCCAGTCCTCGATTCTCTACACCTTGGAAGAAGACTGAGAGCATTGACCCTATTCATATCCCTCGTGATCTTATATAGCTCTATTAGGACACCCTCATTTTCTTACACGCTAAGGAAAAGGTCCTATCTCGTCCAACATCTCCCTATAACTCAGACCATCGGGTCCTGGCAACGTCTTTGTGAATTTCTTCTGCACTCTTTCTAATTTAATATCATCATCCTCATAACAAGGTGACAAAACTGAACACAATACTCCAAGTGCGGCCTTACCAAAGTCCTGTGTAACTGCAACATAAATTCCCAACTCTATACTCAATATTCTGCCTGATGAAGGCCAGTGTGCTAACAGCCTTCTTCACTGCCCTCTCTACATGTGACTCCACTCTGAGAGAACAGTGCACCTGAACACCAAGGTCTCTCTGCCCACTACAACCCTTAAGGCCCTCTCATTCACCGTGAAACTCTTACCTTGATTTGATTTTCCATAATGCAAGACCTCACACTTCTATATTCAATTCCATTTGCAATTTCTCGGCCCACTTCCCCACCTGATTACGGTCCTGCTGCAATTTCTGATGATCTTACTCACTGAACATGCTTCCACTCACTTTAATGTCATCTGCAAACTTTCTAATCATATCTTGTACATTCTCAACCAAGTCATAGATAATAAACAACAATGGACCCAGACTCCAGTCTGACAAGCATCCTTCCAGTAAACCCTCTGCTTCCTATCAACAAGCCAAATGTGTATCCAATTGGCCAGTTCCCCAGCATTCCATGTGATGTAACCTTCCTGAACAGCCTACCATGTGGAAACTTATCAAAGGTCTTACTGAAATCCATAGAGACTATGGCTGCTGCTCTGCCTTCGTCAACTTTTTGGTCACTTCATCAAA
The DNA here is from genome assembly GCF_037043375.1 of Chiloscyllium plagiosum. Taxonomy (NCBI): domain Eukaryota; kingdom Metazoa; phylum Chordata; class Chondrichthyes; order Orectolobiformes; family Hemiscylliidae; genus Chiloscyllium; species Chiloscyllium plagiosum. The sequence goes on along the minus strand of NW_028270185.1, from coordinate 40,052,012 downwards.
GAACTCTAACGAATTTGGGAAGCATGATCTCCCACTCACAAGTCTATGCTGACTGCACCGAATCAAACCCAGTTTAAGTAACGGGTGCAGTCAATGGTATGCTGTCCTTCATTGTAAAATGATTCGAGTACATAAGTAAAGCCATCTTCCTGCTATTGCACAGCCTTGCTGGGAGAGCATTAGGGAAACTCTCTACAGAGTTGGACTCCTTTGTAAGGAATTATCTCCTTACCACAGATACGGGTGATGGTAACATGAGGATAGAGTGAAGAAGCTGAGTGTTTAATCAGTAGAGCTGTGAGAGACGAAGAAATGGTGATGCTAAAACACGAGGATTGGCAGCGATCACTTATTTCCAAAAGAGACATTGATAGGATGAGAAATTCCATACTTTACCCAGGATTGATTGGTTTGATTTATTGTCACGTGTACCTCAGTACAGGGAAACACTTTATTTATGAGCAGTGGAGGCAGGTCATCGTAAGGATGAACTGGCAGATCATAGGGTGGAAATAGGCTTGGACAGAATAAGGCATTCAGGTTACACTGAGCAGGACGTGCACTAGACAAGATCAACATGAGTAATACCATCATTATTTGAACTTAGAGAGTCCATTAATCAGTCTAACGTGACTTTCCTAATAGTTTATATATCTTAATTAACTCTCCCCACATTATTGTGCAGTCGGTGTGTGAACCTGTACTGAACGCCATGTTGCTCACAATCCCTAACAGCAGCCACAATACATTCCATCTGAAACAGGTAGCCATTCCCACCAGCTTCCGCCCTACATAGAAACGCCAGGCTGTCTTCTCGGAGATGAAAGATGCCTTTTTGAGACTTCACACAAGACATATGGCTTCCCTCCTCACCACTAGAAAACCACGTTAAGTGTGTATCATGAGCGACGGCGCCACGAGGAACAACGTGGAGCAATCTGTCTGTGCAGCCTCTGCTCCACTTGGTCATCATACCAGAGCATCATTAGGAGATAGTGAGGACTGTGGGTGCTGGAGATCAGAGTAGACAGTGGTTTGCTGGAAAAGTACAGCAGGAGAGTCGACGTTTTGGGCATAAGCCATTCATCAGGATCAGCATCAATTATCTCATTCTGTCCCCGTGTAAGTGCATTGAGGTGGGAATGGCCTCCTGCTGTTCCTGTGTAAGTGACTCAAGGGATTGAATGGCTTCTTCATCGTCTGTTTGGACAGGGCCAAGAGCCTGATTGGGTTACCCCTGGTTCCTGTTTGACAGCTCGATGTGCTGACAAGTGTGATGATGTTGCAGCTTTAAGAGATTGTTTTGTCCTGTTTTTTTAAGAGAGAGATTGAATGATCGTTACCAAGCTGGCGAGTTAAGACCACTTGAGTAAACAGCTAGGGAAGCCGAGTGTTTATTTTAATAAAGACTGAATGGGTGTGGCCAGTTCTCATAGATTAGGATCTCTGGGTTTTGCTTTCTCAGTAATAACAGAAACTATTGGGGTCTCCACAGAGTTGGAAGCTTCAGTGACTATCTCCTGGCTGCTACACTCTCTTAATTTTCTCTTGTTGCTGTTTTTAATTCCTGGATTGGAGAAATATTTGTGACATTCTGTGTCTGAATATTCCTTTTTGCCAAGGGCTGTAGTTATGCGATTTTCCTGTATTGGAACAGTTCATTAGTAATAGCTCCACGATCTATTATTCTGTTAACTTGGCCAATAGAATTAAGTTATTCTAAATTTCCCTTTCCTTGGTTTCATTTTATCTTCCGTGTTTAAATAAATGGTGTTTTGCTTCACAACGAGTAGTTTGACCAGTCACATTGCATCTGGAACAGACAGTTTACATTTCATTTAAAATATGAAAATATTAGAGTCTAGATGACCACCCTCAAATATTTTTGAGGGGCTCTGGCGTGGTCCATTACACTAGACTCCTTCCCTTCCTGAGTTATATGCGGGAGGCACTGAATGGGCTGTCCCTGTTCTTCTCCAATACTGTCAATGGTCTGAATGACATCCTCATATTCCTGTGAAAGCAGAGTGAGCTGCTGAATGAACTCTTGTTTTACTGTGGCAATGTGCAGTGTCAGGCAGTGCTGTTACATGAATGTTACAGACACTTTACCGGAACAAACCTGAGTGGTGTCTGGGTCTTGCAGCACATGGACAGAGACCAGTTCAGGAGCTGACGAGGGACAAAACGCTCTGAACATTGTGGAATCTTCAGTGACCATCCCCACATTCTGATCTTATGGTGGGTAGGGTAGTGGCGGGGAGACATTGATGAAGAAGCTAAAGATGTTTGTGAAGAGGAAGCTACCCTGAGGATCTCCCACAGAGCTGACCACATGACTGAGATGATAAACATCTTCCTTTGTGCCATGTTTGACCCAAAACACTGGAGAGTTTACTCTGATTCCCATTAAGTCCAGTTTTGTTAAGTTCCTTGATGCTTCAGAAGTGAACCACTGCCTTGGTATCAGGGCCAGTCATTTTTACCTGAACCCTTGTGTCAGCCTCTTTTGTTCATATCAAGAAGCCATGATATAGGAGCAGCGAGTGCTTTCTTCAAACAGGTGGTATTACATGTCAGGATTTCTGTTCTCAACACTGTTCGGGGAGCTAGATGACTGAAAGTATTTCAAGACAAGGTCGATGGATCTTGACCTGTCAGAGAATTGAGGGCTATGAAGAATTGAGAATGGAAGAGGATTTGAGACCAAGAGCATATCAGCCATGATCTTAGGGAAGGACAAGGCAGGCTTGAGGAGTGAACGACCTGCCCCTGTTTCTAATGTACTCACATTCTGTTATTGGAAAGTTAGTGGGTGTTATTTTCATGAATGTGCAATTACTGAATATTGCAGAGAGGGAGACCAGAGGATTTTGTGAGTCATCTGTGGGTGAGGTAAGTTGTCTATATTCTCAGTGAATTTGGGTCTACAATATGACCAACAAATGAAACACAAGTTGCAGAGAGGGGAAATGTTGTGAAGCGAGATGAGCGGCCTCTTTCATACCCAGCCTGGGTTTTGCAATTACATTTCCTAAATCACCTCAAAGCGTGTGGGACTGTCTTGAAGGGCTGAATGGTCTCCTCTGTTTCTGTGCATCAGGTTATAGATGTAAGTAGCCTCCAACCGCTCCTGTCTAGCAGGTATGAGGGGCTGAATGGAACACAGAAACATGGGAATGAGGAGCAGGAGTGGGCCATTAGACACTTTGATCCTTCTCCACCAGACAGTAAGATTGTGGCTGATCAGGTTGTGGACTCAGCCCCACTTTCCTGTCTGTGTCCAATTATCCGTGACTCACTTCCCTGTCAAATATTTAACTAACGCAGTTTTCAGTCCATGTGAACATCGAGGCACAAGAAAAACTTCTAGTGAAGAGATTTCCAATTGAATGGTCCTTTGAGATTTTTTCATCATTCTTCTTATAGAATCAGAGTCCTGCAGAATGGAAACAGACCCGTTAGTCCATCTGTTCACTCCGGTCAGATATCAAATCTGATTTAGTCCCATTTGTCAGCATTTGGTCAATATCCCTCCTGTGGTTGTACCCAACGTGACCACTTCCTCTGACAGCAATTTCTGTACACACAACACTCTCTGTGTGAAACATTTATCTTCAGGTCCTTTCTAAATCATTCACCCTCTCGCCTTCAACCGATGCTCTCTTGTTCTGGACTCCCCTATACTGGGATCAGAACGTGGCTATTCAGAATATCCATTCCCCTGATGATTTTATACACCTCTATAATGTCACCCCTCAGCCTCTTACACTCCAGGGGGAAACACCTCAACCTAATCAACCTCTCCCCGAAGCTCAAACCTCCAGTCCTGGGTCATCTGTATAAATCTTTTCTGCAGACAACCGAGTTGTACACAGTATTCTTAAAGTGGCCTCACCAACATCCTGGGAGAGTTGGATTTGGCTGAATTCACTTTGCTTTAGACTGTGAGGAGATTCCAGTGAATTCTGGTTAGGGATCACCCAAAGGGTAGCACGGTAGTTAGCACTGCTGCCTCACAGCACCAGGGAATTGGGTTTGATTCCAGCCTTGGGTGACTGTCTATGTGGAGTTTGCACATTCGCCCCTTGTCTGTGTGAGCTTCTAATGGGTGATCCAGTTTCCTCTCACAGCTCAAACTGTGTAGGTTCGGTGGATTGGTCTTGCTAAATTATCTGTAGTGTTCAGGGATATCTAGATTACGTACATTCGTCAGAGGTAAATATAGGGAAATGGATTGGGAAGGTGGATATGGACTTGTTGGCCCGAAAGGCCTGTTTCCACACTGCAGGGATTCCATTAAAATAAGAATGGTAACGATGACTTTAGAGGTTTTTTATTTAGCTCGCAAACATTGCTGTGATGAGGAACAATGAAGGAGAGAGAGTGCAAGAGGCCGTTCCTTCTCAGGCAGATTACATTGTCTCCCTCTCTGAGCTGAATCACACAGTAATGCCATCCTCTCCCAAACTGTACCATGTGAGTTCTCCTTGTACATTGTCCAAACTATGTCCCCATCACATTCCCTGTTCCATGTAGGTGCATCATTGCTGCTGTCATACATACAGAGAGTCATACCCTTAGCAGAAAATGGTCTCGGTCATTTTGAAATATGTTTACATGTCCCTGCGTCATTAAAAAAATAAAATGTTTAATTTATTCAGAATACCTGTGTTAAAATGAACGCTTTTTTAAACAAATACAGAAATTGCTGGAAAAGCTCCTTTTACATGCTGTAGTTGCACCAGCCTCCACCACTTCCTCTGGCAGCTCATTCCATACACACACCACCCTTTGTGTGAAAAGGTGTCCTTTAGGCCTCATCAAAACCTTTCGCCTCTCACTTTCAAACAATGCCCTCTCGTATTGGACGCCCCAACCTGGAAAAAAAAACCTGACTACTCACCCTATCCATAACCGTTCGGATATTATAAACCTTTACTGCTGTGAAATACGATCCCAATCAACACGAATGGCTGTACTTTCAGTTATCCTGGACCTAAAGTCTGAAATTCAAAACTGACACCTCTTCCTTCTCCATCAAGTCACAATTCTAAATCCACTTTAATCAGTTTGTTCAGGTGTGTTATGAGACACTTCCGTGGGATTTACACCGAGACCTTTGTGCCCGGAGGTATGGACACTAGACTCACTCAGCAATTCCCATAAAGCTGTAACATTATTCTCCTGTGTGGTTGTTCATAAGCCCGTTCTGACATGCTGTAACATACCTCTGCAACAGGCAGGACTTGAAACCAGACCTTCTAGTCCAGAGCTTGGAGCACTACCACACAAGTTCAGGAATTGGAATCAAATTCAGAGATCTAGCTCAGAGGCAGCGACACTACCCAGCACACAACCATACCTAGATTTTGAGTCATATTTTAGAGCCCACTTTCTGCTCGGTGTGGATTTATTATAGGAGAAAGTGAGGTCTGCAGATGCTGGAGATCAGAGATGGAAATGTGTTGCTGGAAAAGCGCAGCAGTTCAGGCAGCATCTAGGGAACAGGAGAATCGATGTTTCGGGCATTCCTGAAGAAGGGCTAATGCCCGAAACGTCGATTCTCCTGTTCCCTAGATGCTGCCTGACCTGCTGCGCTTTTCCAGCAACACATTTCCATCGTGGATTTATTATAATCAGGTTACCATTACTGAATTACAAACAACACTTTGTATTATTAATCAAATGCAAGATATTTGTCTCAACTGTAGGATGTTGAGTCCACGTGCTGTGCCATCGAAATTAACTATAAACATCTTTAATCGCTATTATCTGTAGTCTGCAATATTAGGGAAAGAAATCTTGCAGACTCACTCTGCCCAATGAAGGGTCTCAAATAGATATTTATTACTGAACAGCAGAGACGAAGGAAGAGATTAATTTCTGGTCCCAAAACACCGATCACTCTTAACCAACTCTAACGTGCGACTGCCCGCTTCCTAAAACAATGAAATGATACCAGGCCAGTTATTACTGTCCAGCCTCTCCTCACTGACTGTGTCTTCAATCTGTCCCACCTCCCCCTATCCACACAAGGCAACCCAAGCTCGGGGTCTTTGTGAAAATCAAGGCCGGAGTGTGCAGGCCTCCTGGAGAGGGGGAATGGGCATTTTAAAACTGAAGGGGGTGGGTGAGGTGGCAATAATATCACACACTGGACTTAGGGGTGGCAGATGGAGTTTAGTTTGGATTAATGCGAAGTATTGGATTTGCTAAATCAAACAAGAGCAGAATCTATACAATTAAATGTAGGGCCTAGAAACCTAGGCCGTCAGGTATAATTCTTTAAAATTTGCATCTCATAGAGATAGTGTGGTTAAGAAGGCGTTTAACACACTTGTCTTCATAGGACAGACCTTTGAGTCTCAGAATTGGGACGTCATGTTGTGGTTGTACAGGATATTGGCGAGGTCCCTTCTGGAATGCTGTGTCCAGTCTGGTCACCCTGCCCTCTCATTCCATAGGCACACCACCCTCTGGGTGAAAACACTGCCCCTTAGGTCACACTTAAATGTTTCCCCTCTCACCTTAAACCTAAGTCCTCTGGTTTTGGTCTCCCCTACCCTTCGAAAACACCTTGACTATTCACTTTGATATTATTGACCTTGATATTATTAAGCTGGAGAGGGGTGAGAACAGATTAACCTGGATGTTGCTGGGAATGGAGGGAGTGAGCTATAAGGAGAGGCTTGGTATGCTGGGACATTTTTCACTGGAGAGGATGAGATGAAGGGGTAACTTTACAGAGATTTATAAAATAATGAAGGGCACAGATAGGCTGAAGGGCTGATGTATTTTCCCTAGAGTTGGGGATTCAAAACTGAGGGATATTTTAAGGTGCGAGGAAAAAGATTTACATAAGTCATGAGAGGTAATTATTTGAGATAGAATCTGGCTTGTGTGTGGAATGAACTTCCAGAGGAAATGGTGAAAGCAGGGACAGTTACAACGTTTAAAGGACATTTAGATCAATCCATGGATAAGACATAAGTTTGGATGGTGCTGTGAGCAGCTGCCCTCTCCCTCCCCCTCCCTGAATGTATCTCTGTTGGTTTTCACCCTCTGCCAATGTCTGTGCAGTGGCGTGGGGAGGTCGGCAGAGGGTGGCATTGCATCACTTTAAGCACCTCAGAGACTGCCAGACCTGCCCCACACAGAGACACACAGATACACACACAGGGATGGTTAGGGCACTACGTGTAGCTCATCTGGTAACTTAAATGAAACATAAAGAAATGCTCAATTTGCCTCGTAAACTGTTAAAATATGAGTGACAGATCTACCAAATCCCACTGTTTAAATAAAAAACATCAATTTATTTTTTAACTCTGAAAGTGAACATTTTACATCAACTATTCACAACACTGAGACCCTCTTCCTCTTAACTGCTTATTACCCGACTCCAGCTCTACAGTAATATACTGTGTCTGGGTGTGCCATCCTCTCATACCATAGGGGCTTGTAAGCTCTCAGTTCAGAACAGCATTCACCCTCGCTTAAAGGTACAGTACACACTTTCAACTTCATCACATTATACCCTGGTGAATATTGATAAGTGGGACCTATCCGGAGTTCTCTTGCTCTGTGGTTTGTCAATATTTCATTTGCTCCGTCTGGTGTGTGCAGGATTTTTGATGCTCCATTGACAGCAAGTCGACTCTGTCCATAGGAATATATCAGTATTTCACTTGCTCACACTCGTGTGTGTGGGGCTGGATTTCAGTTGTTTCATGGGGACTGTGACGCTATGACAATCTCAATGTTTGTAGATGGCACCGAACCTGGAAGAACTCTGCAGTCTATGGAGGACAGTGTGGAACTCTAACAGGACAGTCACACGTTGGTGTAGTGTTCAGGTTTAAGGCAGATGGGGATCAGTGCAGAGCAGTGTGAGGTGATACACTTTGGTAGGAAAGACAATGAAAGACAGTTTAAAACAGGCTGTGCCATTATAAAGGGGGTGTGGGAACAGAGAGTCCTGGGTGTATATGAGCACAGATTGTTGAAGATGTCAGGACAGGTGGGGAGAGCAGTAACTGTCACAGATTAGTTTCAGTATCTGAGCTGTTTACAGGGGAAGGTGTAGGAGGGAGCCTCCGTGCTCCCTTCCTGGGAGGTGGTGGTGACGATGTGTTGTGAGCCCACCCTCCTGGCCACCGAGACCGTGGGGATCCCATTTGTACCAGCTCGACACAAAAGGGAGATGGCATCAGGGCCATGGCTTCGAGGTTGTGTCGGGGGGAAACGGAGCTGCCAGTGGGTTTAAAGTGGGAATTGCCCTTCACTGAATATTGCTCCTTACTCGGTCGGTGGGACATGGATGTTTCAGAATCACCACACGAGGTGTCCCGATCCTCTCCAGCTTATACCATGGTCCTCCCCACATGGCAGGGGGAGGGGGTGAGGGAACGGATATCGGGCACTCCACCACCTGGATAGGCCCTTCCTGTCCTATTCCAGGTAGTTTCTCCTGGAAAGGGAGAAAGGGAGGAGAGAGGGAGGGTGGGAGTGGGTGGCCCTGCTGTTAGTGCTGGTGTAGGTGAGGGACATGGTCATGGTGAGGTGTCTGGAGGGAGTCAGTCCACTTTTTTGTATCCATGCCGTGTTATTAATGTGGTTGTGGGGAGGGGGTAAAGTGGAGGGAGAGAGAGAGACAGAGAGAGAAAGAGACAGACAGAGACAGAGAGAGACAGAGACAGAGAGAGAGCGAGAAGCTGCAGCATGCGGCAGTGAGAGTGATGGACCATGAGACCTGTTCGGGGGTAGGTGCTATAACAGATATACAGTGAGTGTGAGGGAGCAGAGAGATTACGGTGAGCCTTATCCTGACAGAGCGGGGAAGGTTATTGATGCTTGCCCTGTATTGCTGGGCATTTCTTCAGACCGCAGATACTGCACTGAGCTGGGAGTGAGCTCGGTGGGTCTGGTGGTGTGGCACCCCTCTGTACTAGCCCATTCACCAGGATCTCCGTGCTCCTGTCGACAAACCGTGGTGTAATTAACCCTTATCTGCCATGCTCGGGGTAAACTGTGCAGGGCAGTTCCAAACGGAGAAAGCTCAACCGTGTGCTCAGTGGCCTTTTAAAGATGGTGCCAATGTCATGGATCATGGAATATCCAGGGACACCCGGGCGATGGTGAGTACCTCCAGCCATATTGGGTGGGAGAATCGGGCTGGTATTGAATGAGAGGGACACCATGGGGTGGGTGGTTAATGAGGTGAGTTCGATAAGATAGCACCAGGAAACTAGCTCGGCCCAGTGTAGATGATCCCTCCGTCACAGTCAATGGAAATGGCACTGAGACAAATTATTGTTAGATTTAGCCCAATGAGTCAAAGACTACACCCAGATACAAAGCTGCAGAACAAATACTCATCTAAAACTCTGCATCACCTGAACTCCCACCAATATCATGTTCACCTACAATTCCTGGAAACACTTATGTTACAGGATGCTGTTAAAATGTTTTCATTTCTGCATTCTGAAACCTGGGAACACATCCTTCCATAACACTGTCTCTCAGTCTCCCCCTCTCTGTCTATTTCCCATACCACTCCCATTTGTTATTGTTTAAACTGATTCCCCCTCCATCTCTGTATCTCTGTGACAGGGATGTTCACACTCACAGCATCCCCTTGTCAGGGCAAAATGGAGAGATGGAGTTGTAAATGGATGGGAGCTGTACATCCTGTCACTTCCAGCCCGGGCTGCAAGTTTCCCCGGGCTGGGCAGGGATCTCACACACTGTTACTGAGCAATGCACTGGGGAAGGGTACACAGCCCTACATGCTGGGAGGGTAACTGCTCCTGGGTTACAGATCAATGCCCTGGTTTGGTGTACACAGCTCTACATGCTGGGAGGGTAACTGCTCCTGGGTTACAGATCAATGCACTGGGGTGGTGTACACAGCCCTACATGCTGGGAAGGTAACTGCTCCTGGGTTACAGATCAATGCACTGGGGTGGGGTACACAGCTCTACATGCTGGGAGGGTAACTGCTCCTGGGTTACAGATCAATGCCCTGGTTTGGTGTACACAGCCCTACATGCTGGGAGGGTAACTGCTCCTGGGTTACAGATTAATTCCCGGGTGATCACTGCGCAGGTCGCTGTGCTGGTCAGACTATCTGGTTGAGTTTTATACATAATGCACTGCTGTGGTCTGCACTTCTCACTGCGCTGGACAGATATATGGTCTGGGATTATAGGTCAATGCCCTGATCTGATCTGTGCAGTGCTCCACTCTGGACAGATTGCTGGGTTGTACTGAGCAGGACACTGGCCTGGTCTGCACAGTGCTCCACGGTGAACAGATATCTCCCTCTGGGTGTACGGTGTCTGGACTGGCTCTGTGTGGTGGATTGAGAATGTGGTATATCTCACCATTTCAACTGATCTGGCAATGCCTTTAGCTCCCAATCCTTTGACTGGACCCTCCGTCTCTCACCCCATTAATTTTACAGTGCGCCCAGGCACAGTACATCATGTTGGTGTGGGGGGTAGGGGGGAAAGGTGATGGACAGGTGAAGGAGATCCCCGGAACGTTCTGTCCCCGACATTCTATAACTGACATTCCCCGGAACGTTCTGTCCCTGACATTCTATAACCGACAGTCCCCGGAACGTTCTGTTCCCGACATTCTATAACTGACATTCCCCGGAACGTTCTGTCCCCGACATTCTATAACGGACATTCCACGGAACGTTCTGTCCCCGACATTCTATAACTGACATTCCCCGGAAAGTTCTGTCCCCGACATTCTATAACTGAGATTCCCCGGAACGTTCTGTCCACGACATTCTATAACTGATATTCCCCGAACGTTCCGTCCCCGACATTCGATAACTGACACTCTCCGGAACGTTCTGTCCACGACATTCTATAACTGACATTCCCTGGAACGTTCCGACCCCGACATTCTATAACTGACATTCCACGGAACGTTCTGTCCCCGACATTCTATAACTGACATTCCCCGGAACGTTCTGTCCCCGACATTCTATAACTGACATTCCCTGGAACGTTCTGTCCCCGACATTCTATAACTGACATTCCCCGGAATGTTCTGTCCCCGACATTCTATAACTGACATTCCCCGGAACGTTCTATCCCTGACATTCTATAACTGACATTCCCCGGAACGTTCTATCCCTGACATTCTATAACTGATATTCCCCGGAACGTTCTGTCCTTGACATTCTATAACTGACATTCCCCGGAACGTTCTGTCCCTGCCATTCTATAACTGACATTCCCCGGAACGTTCTGTCCCTGACATTCTATAACTGACATTCCACGGAACGTTCTGTCCCCGACATTCTATAACTGACACTCCCCGGAACGTTCTGTCCCTGACATTCTATAACTGACATTCCCCGGAAGGTTCTGTCCCCGACATTCTATAACTGACATTCCCCGGAACGTTCAGTCCCTGACATTCTATAACTGACATTCCCCGGAATGTTGTGTCCCCGACATTATATTACTGTCATTCCCCGGAACGTTCCGTCCCCCGACATTCTATAACTGACATTCCCAGGAACGTTGTGCCCTAACATTGTATAACTGACACTCCCCGGAACGTTCTGTCCCCGGCATTCTATAACAGACATTCCCCGGAACGTTCTGTCCCTGACGTTCTATAACTGACATTCCCCGGAACGTTCTGTCCCTGACATTCTATAACTGACATTCCCCGGAATGTTCTGTCCCCGACATTCTATAACTGACATTCCCAGGAACGTTCTGCCCCCGACATTCTATAACTGACACTCCCAGGAACGTTCTGCCCCCGACATTCTATAACTGACACTCCCCGGAACGTTCTGTCCCCGACATTCTATAACTGTCATTCGTCGGAACGTTCTGTCCCCGACATTCTATAACTGACATTCCCCGGAACGTTCTGTCCCTGACATTCTATAACTGACATTCCCCGGAAGGTTCTGTCTCCGACATTCTATAACTGACATTCCCCGGAACGTTCTGTCCCTGACATTCTTTAACTGACACTCCCCGGAACGTTCTGTCCCCGACATTCTATAACTGTCATTCCCCGGAACGTTCTGTCCCCGACATTCTATAACTGACATTCCCCGGAACGTTCTGTCCCTGACAGTCTATAACCGACATTCCCCGGAAAGTTCTGTCCCCGACATTCTATAACTGACATTCCCCGGAACGTTCTGTCCCTGACATTCTATAAGTGCCATTTTTGTCAGTAATTCCGAACTTCCCATTTGTTATTCCAGCTCCAATTATTTTAATAAATCCCTGAATACAGGGACTCATTTGAAAATCTCACTGGGTCCCCGATCAAACGGGTCCCTTTGCCTCCAGGCTGATGGATAATGGGTTTGTTTTCCTTCCTCACAGTTAATGTAGTGACCATCTACGTCCTGCTTTATAAAGATTGTGGATTGTCTCCATGTGTCAGACGTTACCTGGGGGCCATGGCAGCGGCGGATCTCCTGGTCATTATCCTCGACCTGATCCTGAGACACATTCCCATTGTTTATCAGGAACAGTTTTATTTCCTGAGGGACTCCGTCCCCGTGTGTAATATCCACGCCGTCCTGCTTTATGCAGCCACTGACTGCTCTGTCTGGTTCACCGTCGCTTTCACCTTTGATCGGTTTGTAGCCATTTGTTGCCAGAAGCTGAAAAGTAAATATTGCAGTGAGAAGACGGCGGCTGTGGTTCTGGGAGCAGTGACTGTGCTGAGCTGTTTAAAGGACATTTCCTGGTATTTTATGCTCAAGGCTCGGTATTGGCTGATGAACCTCCCCAGGTTTTGTGATGTAACAGACGCTGTTGCAGTCTCCAGTGTCTGGGTCACAATCGAGTTCCTCCACCACATTCTAACCCCGGGGGTCCCATTTCTCCTGATTCTGCTGCTCAATGTTCTCACCGTCAGACACATTGCAGTGATCAGCAGAGCCCGCAGGAGACTCCGCGCTCACACCAATGGGGACGCTCAGTCTGACACTGAAATGAGAAACCGAAAAAAATCCATCATTTTACTGTTTGTGATCTCGGCTAATTTCATCCTGTTATGGTCAACGTTCATGCTGTATTCTATATGGATACGGATGTTGTATATTGGGTATACCCCTGTGTATCTCCATGAATTTGTGCAGGAATTGGGCTTCATGCTGCAGCTCCTCAGTTGCTGCACAAACACCGCGATTTATGCCGTGACCCAGACTAAGTTCAGGCAGCAGCTGAAGAATGTGCTGAAATATCCCTTCACGCAGATCCATCCATCCATCAAATTCCCTCATTAATCAATCCATCCGGGATTTTCTCATTTCAGTTCAGTGTTTCAGTGATGGAGCAGCCTGTCGCTATGGTAACAGACTGAGGGTAGCGCTGGATTGTCCATTCTTATCCCACAGGGGGGTTACAGGGAAACATTTCAATGTTTCTCACAACCCAGGGGCCAATGAGAAAAGGCACCATCCCACTGACTGTATCCATCACTTCCATTTGTAACCAATAAAAATGTTGATTAAAGCGGGCCCAGCAGCAGAGTGACCGATGTGGTTGTGTGTCTTTGTGATGGAGACGCTGAGCTGGAGAGAGACAGACTCAGCCCCAAGTCCTGGTCCTCAGGGAAGGGGAGGGGACCACGCCCTGAGCTCAGGAGCTGGGTTTAACTCCCTCTGCACCCCCCCACTCCAACCTGGCCTCCCCATTTCCTCTGCCCCACTCTTCCTCCTCAATTCTCTCCCTCTCTCTCTCTTTCTGCACACTGTGTCTCTCTCACCTCCTCTCCCTTTCACTCTCTCTGGTCCCCTCTCAGACACCCCCCCCCCCAACCCCGGTTTCTCCACCTGCCTCCACTATTCTTTCGGCCTCACTCTCCCCCTCTCTCTCTCACATACCCCCAACATGAGTTTCTCCACCTGCCTCCAATCTTCTCTCTCCCCCTCACCCTCAATCTCTCTCTCTCCTGCCATCTCTGTCTCCCTCCCGCAATTCCATCTCTACCCCAATTTCCCTACTTCCCACATCTCTCAATCATCTCACCCCACCCCCCACACACAGCTTCACCACAAACACACAGTCTCTGGGTCAGAGGGAGAGGGAAGGACCAGGGAGACAGAGTGTGTCAGAGAGAGAGGGAGGGCAGGACAGGAGGGAGAGAGATTGAGTCAGAGAGAAACGGAGGGAAGTGGGGAGAGAGAGAGACACCGAGGGAGGGGGATCGAGATTGGGAGAAGATGGAGAGAGAGAGCGAAGGAGCAGGGAGAGATAGAGGGAGAGAGAGAGGGACGGGAGAGATAAGGTGAGGGAGGGAGAGGGAGAAATAGGGAGGACATAATGTGAAAGGGGACTGAGAGCGCGGGGACAGAGAGAGGGGGGACAGAAAAGGGGGAGATAGAGAGGGGGACAGAGAGAGCGGCACAGAGAGTGGGGGAGATAGATGGGGGTCAGGGAGAGAGGGGATCAGAGAGAGAGGGGGACAGAGAGAGGGGGGACAGAGAGAGAGGGGGACAGAGACAGAGGAGGGCAGAGAGAGAGAGGGGGCAGAGTGTGGGGAATATAGAGGGGGACAGAGAGAGAGGGGGACAGTGAGGGGGGAAGAGAGAGACGGGTGGGAGGGTGAAGGGGCAGAGAGAGGGTGACAGAGAGAGGGGCACAGAGAGAGGGGATATAGAGAGAGACAGGGAGAGGGGTGCAGAGTGGGGGGGAGTGAGTGGGGTCAGAGAGAGGGGGGTCAGAAAGTGGGGGATGGAGAGAGAGGGGGACAGAGAGAGGGGGACAAAGAGAGAGGGGGCAGAGAGAGAGGGAGCAGGGAGAGGGCGACAGAGGAGGGCAGAGCGCGGGGAAGAGATCGACGGGACAGAGAGAGGGGGACAGAGAGGGGACAGAGAGACGGGAGGACAGAGAGATGGTGACAGAGAGAAGGGGACAGAGAGAGGGTTACAGAGTGGGAGAAAGAGGGAGTCAGAGAGAGGGGGACAGAGAGAAGGGGGCAGAGAGAGGGGTAAAGAGTGGGAGAGAGGGGGGTCAGAGAGAGAGGGACAGAGAGTGGGGGGGATGGAGAGAGTGGGGGACAGAGAGAGGGGGACAGAGAGAGGGGGCAGAGAGAGGGCGACAGAGAGAGGGGGAGATAGAGGGGACAGAGAGAGGGGGACAGAGAGGGGTACAGAGTGGGGGGAGAGAGGGGGACAGCGAGTGGGGGGCTGGAGAGAGTGGGGGACAGAGAGAGAGGGGACAGAGAGAGAGGGGACAGAGAGAGAGGGGGACAGAGAGAGGAGGCAGAGAGAGGGGGACAGAGAGAGAGGCGGAGAGAAAGAGGGGGACAGAGAGAGAGGCGGGTGGGAGAGAGAGGGGGTCAAAGAGAGAGGGGGACAGAGAGAGGGTGGGACAAAGAGGGGGGATAGAGAGAGGCGGGTAGTAGACAGAGGGGGACAGAGAGGTGGCGACAGAGAGAGGGGGCAGAGAGCGGGGCAGAGGGACAGGCAGGTGGGAAAGAAACGGGGTCAGAAAGAGGGGGACAGAAAGAGGGCGACAGAGAGAGGGGGCAGAGAGTGGGGAGAGAGAGAGGCGATTGGGAGAGAGAGGGGGTCAGAGAGAGGGCGACAGACAGAAGGGGGACAGAGAGTGGAGGACAGAGAGTGGAGTAGATAGAGGGGGGCAGAGAGAGGGGGACAGAGAGTGAGGGGGACAGAGAGAGGGGGCAGAAAGAGGGTGACAGAGAGAGGGGGACAGAGTGGGGGAGACAGAGAGCGAGGGCGACAGAGAGAGGGGAGACAGAGAGAGAGGGGACCGAGAGAGAGGGGACAGAGAGAGAGGGGACAGAGAGAGGGGACAGAGAGCTAGGGCGACAGAGAGAGGGGAGACAGAGAGAGGGGAGACAGAGAGAGAGGGGACAGAGAGAGAGGGGACAGAGAGAGAGGGGACAGAGAGAGAGGGGACAGAGAGAGGGGAGACAGAGAGAGAGGGGACAGAGAGAGAGGGACAGAGAGAGGGGACAGAGAGAGAGGTGGACAGAGAGAGGGAGACAGAGTGGGGGAGACAGAGAGCGAGGGCGACAGAGAGAGGGGAGACAGAGAGAGGGGAGACAGAGAGAGAGGGGACAGAGAGAGGGGACAGAGAGAGAGGGGACAGAGAGAGAGGGGGACAGAGAGAGGGAGACAGAGAGAGGGGGACAGAGAGCGAGGGCGACAGAGAGAGGGGGACAGAGAAAGGGGGAACAGAGAAAGGAGGAACAGAGAGAAGTGGGATAGAGTGACGGTGACAGAGAGGGGGGGGCAGAGAGAGGGAGACAGAGAGAGGGGGACAGAGAGAAAGAGGCGGACAGAGAGAGGGGTCCGGGGGCAGAGGGGGGGGGGGGGACAGAGAGTGGGGGGATGGAGAGAGTGGGGGACAGAGAGAGAGAGGGGGACAGAGAGAGAGGGGGACAGAGGGGGGCAGAGAGAAAGGGGAACAGAGAGAGGGGGCAGAGAGAGGGGTACAGAGAGAGAGGCGGAGAGAAAGAGGGGAAAAGAGAGAGAGGCGGATGGGAGAGAGAGGGGGTCAAAGAGAGAGGGGGTCAGAGAGAGGGACAGAGTGTGGGGGTGCAGAGAGAGTGAGGGCAGAGAGAGGGGGCAGAGACACAGGGTGACAGAGAGAGGGTCAGAGAGCGGGAGAGAGAGAGTGAGGGGGCAGTGAGAGGGGGATAGAGAGAGGGGGACAGAGAGAGGGGGCAGAGAGAGAGGGGGCAGAGAGAGAGGGGACAGAGTGAGGGGGCAGCAGTGAGGGTGACAGATAGAGGGGGACAGATAGAGGGGGGCAGAGAGAGGAGAACCGAGAGGGGGGCAAAGAGAGGGGAACAGGGAAAGGTGGGACAGAGAGAAGGGGGGATAGAGAGACGGTGACAGAGAGAGGGAGCAGAGGGAGAGAGAGAGAGAGGGGTACAGTGTGGAGGAGAGAGGGGATCAGAGAGAGGGGGACAGAGAGTGGGCGGATGGAGAGTGTGGGGGATAGAGACAGAAGGGGGGGACAGAGAGAGAGGGCAGAGAGAGGGCAGAGAGAGAGCGACAGAGAGGGTGTCAGAGAGAGGGGGCAGAGAGAGTGGGGGCAGAGAGAGAGAGGGGGCAGAGAGAGAGGAGGCAGAGAGAGAGGGGACAGAGCGAGAGAGGGGGCAGAGAGAGAGGGGGCAGAGAGAGAGGGACAGAGAGACTGCGACAGAGAGAGGGGCGACAGAGATACATCCTGGGAGGGTAACTGCTCCTGGGTTACAGATCAATGCCCTGGTTTGGGGAACACAGTCCTGCATGCTGGGAGGGTAACTGCTCCTGGGTTACAGATCAATGAACTGGGGTGGGGTACACAGCCCTACATGCTGGGAGGGTAAATGCTCTCGGGTTACGGATCAATGCATTGGGGTGGGGTGCACAGCCCTACAAGCTGGGAGGGTAACTGCTCCTGGGTTACAGATCAATGCCTTGGTTTGGGGTACACAGCCCTACATGCTGGGAGGGTAACTGCTCCTGGGTTAAGATCAATGACCTTATTTGGTGAACACAGCCCTACATGCTGGGAGGGTAACTGCTCCTGGGTTATAGATCAATGCCCTGGTTTGGTGTACACAGCCCTACATGCTGGGAGGGTAACTGCTCCTGGGTTACAGATAAATACCCTGGTTTGGTGTACACAAACCTACATGCTGGGAGGGTAACTGCTCCTGGGTTATAGATCAATGCACTGGGGTGGGGTACACAGCCCTACATGCTGGGAGGGTAACTGCTGCAGGGTTACAGATCATTGCCCTGGTTTGGGGTACACAGTCCGACATGCTGGGAGGGTAACTGCTGCTGGGTTACAGAACAATGCATTGGGGTGGCGTTCACAGCCCTACATGCTGGAAGGGCAACTGGTCCTGGGTTACAGATCAATGCACTGGTTTGGGGCACACAACCCTAAATGCTGGGAGGGTAACTGCTCCTGGGTTACAGATCAATGCACTGGGGTGGGGTACACAGCCCTACATGCTGAGAGGGTAACTGCTCCTGGGTTACAGGTCAATGCACTGGTTTGGTGTACACAGCCCTACACGCTGGGAGGGTAACTGCTCCTGGGTTACAGATCAATGCCCTGGTTTGGGGACACAGCCCTACATGCTGGGAGGGTAACTGCTCCTGGGTTACTGAACAATGCCCTGGTTTGGTGTACACAGCCCTACATGCTGGGAGGGTAACTGCTCCTGGGTCTTAGATCAATGCAATGGGGTAGGGTACACAGCCCGACATGATGGGAGGGTAACTGCTCCTGGGTTACAGAACAATGCCCTGGTGTGGTGTACACAGCCCTACATGCTGGGAGGGTAACTGCTCCTGGGTCTTAGATCAATGCAATGGGGTAGGGTACACAGCCCTACATGATGGGAGGGTAACTGCTCCTGGGTCTTAGATCAATGCAATGGGGTGGGTTACACAGCCCTACATGCTGGGAGGGTAAATGCTCTCGGGTTACAGATCAAAGCACTGGGTTGGGGTACACAGCCCTACATGCTGGGAGGTTAACTGCTCCTGGGTTACAGATCAATGCCCTGGTTTGGTGTACACAGCCCTACATGCTGGGAGGGTAACTGTTCCTGGGATACAGATCACTGCACTGGTTTGGTGTACACAGACCTACATGCTGGGAGGGTAACTGCACCTGGGATACAGATCAATGCACTGGTTTGGTGTACACAGACCTACATGCTGGGAGGGTAACTGCTCCTGGGTTACAGATCAATACCCTGGTTTGGTGTATACAGCCCAACATGCTGGGAGGTTAACTGCTCCTGGATTACAGAACAATGCACTGGTGTGGGGTACACAGCCCTACATGCTGGGAGGTAAACTGCTCCAGGGTTACAGGTCAATGCACTGGTTTGGTGTACACAGCCCTACATGCTGGGAGGGTAACTGCTCCTGGGTTACAGGTCAATGCACTGGTTTGGTGTACACAGCCCTACATGCTGGGAGGGTAACTGCTCCAGGGTTACAGATCAATGCACTGGTTTGGGTACACAGTCCTACATGCTGGGAGGGTAACTGCTCCTGGGTTACAGAACAATGCCCTGGTTTGGTGTACACAGCCCTACATGCTGGGAGGGTAACTGCTCCTGGGTCTTAGATCAATGCAATGGGGTGGTGTACACAGCCCGACATGATGGGAGGGTAACTTCTCCTGGGTTATAGAACAATGCCCTGGTTTGGTGTACACAGCCCTACATGATGGGGGGGTAACTGCTCCTGGGTCTTAGATCAATCCAATGGGGTGGGTTAGACAGCCCTACATGCTGGGAGGGTAAATGCTCTCGGGTTACAGATGAAAGCACTGGGTTGGGGTACACAGCCCTACATGCAGGGAGGGTAACTGCTCCTGGGTTACAGATCAATGCCCTGGGTTGGGGTACACAGCCCTACATGCTGGGAGAGTAACTCCATCTTCGTTACAGATCAATGCACTGGTTTGGGGTACACAGCTCTACATGCTGGGAGGGTAACTGCTCCTGGGTTACAGATCAATGCCCTGGTTTGGGGCACACAGCCCTAAATGCTGGGAGGGTAACTGCTCCTGGGTTACAGATCAATGCAATGGTTTGGAGTACACAGCCCTACATGCTGGGAGGGTAACTGCTCCTGGGATATAGATCAATGCCATGGTTTGGGTTTCACAGCACTACATGCTGGGAGGGTAACTGCTCCTGGGTTACAGGTCAATGCACTGGGGTGGGGTTCACAGCCCTACATGCTGGGAGGGTAACTGCTCCTGGGTTACTGCTCAATGACCTGGTTTGGGGTACACAGCCCTACATGCTGGGAGTGTAATTGCTTCTGGGTTATAGACGAATGCCATGGTTTGGGGTACACAGCCCTACATGCTGGGAGGGTAACTGGTCCTGGGTTATAGGTAAATGCACTGCGGTGGGGTACATAGCCCTTCATGCTGGCAGGGTAACTGCTCCTGGGTTACAGATCAATGCACTGGGATGGGGTTCACAGCCCTACGTGCTGGGAGGGTAACTGCTCCTGGGTTGCAGATCAATGCCCTGGTTTGGTGTACACAGCCCTACACGCTGGGAGGGTAACTGCTCCTGGGTTACAGATCAATGCCCTCGTTTGGGGACACAGCCCTACATGCTGGGAGGGTAACTGCTCCTGGGATACAGATCAATGCACTGGGGTGGGGTACACAGACCCACAAGCAGGGAGGGTAACTGCTGCTGGGTTACAGATCATTGCCCTGGTTTGGGGTACACAGTCCAACATGCTGGGAGGGTAACTGCTCCTGGGTTACAGATCAATGCATTGGGGTGGCGTTCACAGCCCTACATGCTGGAAGGGCAACTGGTCCTGGGTTACAGATCAATGCACTGGTTTGGGGTACACAGCCCTACATGCTGGGAGGGTAACTGCTCCTCGGCTACAGATCAATGCCATGGTTTGGTGTACACAGCCCTACATGCAGGGAGGGTAACTGTTCCTGGATTACATAACAATGCACTGGTTTGGGGTACACAGCCCAAAGTCCTGGGAGGTTAACTGCTCCTGGGTTACTGCTCAATGCCCTGGTTTGGGGTACACAGCCCTACATGCTGGGAGGGTAACTGCTCCTGGGTTAAAGATCAATGCACTGGTTTGGTGAACACAGCCGTACATGCTGGGAGGGTAACTGCTCCTCGGCTACAGATCAATGCACTGGTTTGGTGTACACAGCCCTACATGCTGGGAGGGTAACTGCTCCTGGGTTACAGGTCAATGCACTGGTTTGGTGTACACAGCCCTACACGCTGGGAGGGTAACTGCTCCTGGGTTACAGATCAATGCCCTGGTTTGGGGACACAGCCCTACATGCTGGGAGGGTAATTGCTCCTGGTTTACAGAACAATGCACTGGTTTGGTGTACACAGCCCTACATGCAGGGAGGGTAACTGCTCC
This sequence comes from Chiloscyllium plagiosum, assembly GCF_037043375.1. Taxonomy (NCBI): domain Eukaryota; kingdom Metazoa; phylum Chordata; class Chondrichthyes; order Orectolobiformes; family Hemiscylliidae; genus Chiloscyllium; species Chiloscyllium plagiosum. Next base: position 40,031,083 of record NW_028270185.1, on the reverse strand, counting down.
TGGGTTACAGATCAATACCCTGGTTTGGTGTATACAGCCCAACATGCTGGGAGGTTAACTGCTCCTGGATTACAGAACAATGCACTGGTTTGTGGTACACAGCCAAACATGCTGGGAGGTTAATTGCTCCAGGGTTACAGGTCAATGCACTGGTTTGGTGTACACAGCCCTACACGCTGGGAGGGTAACTGCTCCTGGGTTACAGATCAATACCCTGGTTTGGTGTATACAGCCCAACATGCTGGGAGGTTAACTGCTCCTGGATTACAGAACAATGCACTGGTTTGGGGTACACAGCCAAACATGCTGGGAGGTTAACTGCTCCAGGGTTACAGGTCAATGCACTGGTTTGGTGTACACAGCCCTACATGCTGGGAGGGTAACTGCTAATGGGTTACAGGTCAATGCACTGGTTTGGTGTACACAGCCCTACATGCTGGGAGGGTAACTGCTCCTGGGTTACAGATCAATGCACTGGTTTGGGTACACAGCCCTACATGCTGGGAGGGTAATTGCTCCTGGGTTACAGAACAATGCACTGGTTTGGTGTACACAGCCCTACATGCTGGGAGGGTAACTGCTCCTGGGTTACAGAACAATGCCCTGGTTTGGTGTACACAGCCCTACATGCTGGGAGGGTAACTGCTCCTGGGTCTTAGATCAATGCAATGGGGTGGTGTACACAGCCCGACATGATGGGAGGGTAACTTCTCCTGGGTTATAGAACAATGCCCTGGTTTGGTGTACACAGCCCTACATGATGGGGGGGTAACTGCTCCTGGGTCTTAGATCAATCCAATGGGGTGGGTTAGACAGCCCTACATGCTGGGAGGGTAAATGCTCTCGGGTTACAGATGAAAGCACTGGGTTGGGGTACACAGCCCTACATGCAGGGAGGGTAACTGCTCCTGGGTTACAGATCAATGCCCTGGGTTGGGGTACACAGCCCTATATGCTGGGAGAGTAACTCCATCTTCGTTACAGATCAATGCACTGGTTTGGGGTACACAGCTCTACATGCTGGGAGGGTAACTGCTCCTGGGTTACAGATCAATGCCCTGGTTTGGGGCACACAGCCCTAAATGCTGGGAGGGTAACTGCTCCTGGGTTACAGATCAATGCAATGGTTTGGAGTACACAGCCCTACATGCTGGGAGTGTAATTGCTCCTGGGTTATAGACGAATGGCATGGTTTGGGGTACACAGCCATACATGCTGGGAGGGTAACTGCTCCTGGGTTACAGATCAATGCACTGGGATGGGGTTCACAGCCCTACGTGCTGGGAGGGTAACTGCTCCTGGGTTACAGATCAATGCCCTGGCTTGGTGTACACAGCCCTACACGCTGGGAGGGTAACTGCTCCTGGGTTACAGATCAATGCCCTGGTTTGGGGACACAGCCCTACATGCTGGGAGGGTAATTGCTCCTGGGTTACAGAACAATGCACTGGTTTGGTGTACACAGCCCTACATGCTGGGAGGGTAACTGCTCCTGGGTTACAGATCAATGCACTGGGGTGGGGTACACAGACCCACAAGCAGGGAGGGTAACTGCTGCTGGGTTACAGATCATTGCCCTGGTTTGGGTTACACAGTCCGACATGCTGGGAGGGTAACTGCTCCTGGGCTACAGATCAATGCATTGGGGTGGCGTTCACAGCCCTACATGCTGGAAGGGCAACTGGTCCTGGGTTACAGATCAATGCACTGGTTTGGGGTACACAGCCCTACATGCTGGGAGGGTAACTGCTCCTGGGTTAAAGATCAATGCATTGGTTTGGTGTACACAGCCGTACATGCTGGGAGGGTAACTGCTCCTCGGCTACAGATCAATGCCATGGTTTGGTGTACACAGCCCTACATGCTGGGAGAGTAACTGCACCTGGGTTACAGAACAATGCACTGGTTTGGGGTACACAGCCCTACCTGCTGGGAGGGTAACTGCTCCTGGGTTACAGATCAATACCCTGGTTTGGTGTACACAGCCCAACATGCTGGGAGGGTAACTGCTCCTGGGTTACAGAACAATGCCCTGGTTTGGTGTACACAGCCCTACATGCTGGGGGTGTAACTGCTACTCCGTTACAGATCAATGCAATGGTTTGGTGTACACAGCCCTACATGCTGGGAGGGTAAATGCTCCTGGGTATCAGATCAATGCCCTGTTTTAGGGTACACAGCACTACATGCTGGGAGGGTAACTGTGCCTGGGTTACTGATCAATGCCCTGTGGTGGGGTACACAGCCCTACATGCTGGGAGGGTGACTGCTCCTGGGTTACAGATCAATGCACTGGAGTGTGGTTCACAGTGCTACATGCTGGGAGGGTAAATGCTCCTGGGTTACAGATCAATGACCTGGTTTGGTGTACACAGCCCTACATGCTGGGAGGGTAAATGCTCTCGGGTTACACATCAATGCACTGGTTTGGGGTACACAGCCCTACATGCAGGGAGGGTAACTGCTCCTGTGTTACAGATGAATGCCCTGGTTTGGGGTACACAGGCCTACATGCTGGGAGGGTAACTGCTCCTGGGTTCCAGATCAATGCACTGGTGTGGGGTACACAGCCCTACATGCTGGGAGGTTAACTGCTCCTGGGTTACAGATCAATGCACTGGTTTAGGGTACACAGCCCTACATGCTGGGAGGGTAACTGCTCCTGGGCTACAGATCAATGCCCTGGTTTGGGGTACACAGCCCTACATGCTGGGAGGGTACCTGCTCATGGGTTACAGATCAATGCACTGGGGTGGGGTACACAGCCCTACATGCTGGGAGGGTAATGCTCCTGGGTTATAGATCAATGCACTGGGGTGGTGTACACAGCCCTACATGCTGGGAGAGTAACTGCTCCTGGGTTACAGATCAATGCCCTGGTTTGGTGCACACAGCCCTACATGCTGGGAGGGTACCTGCTCCTGTGTTACGGATCAATGCACTGGGGTGGGGTACACAGCCCTACATGCTGGGAGGTTAACTGCTCCTGGGTTACAGATCAATGCACTGGTTTGGTGTACACAGCCCTACATGCTGGGAGGGTAACTGCTCCTGGGTTACAGGTCAATGCACTGGTTTGGTGTACACAGCCCTACATGCTGGGAGGTTAACTGCTCCTGGGTTACAGATCAATGCACTGGTTTGGGGTACACAGCCCTACATGCTGGGAGGGTAACTGCTCCTGGGCTACAGATCAATGCCCTGGTTTGGGGTACACAGCCCTACATGCTGGGAGGGTACCTGCTCCTTGGTTACAGATCAATGCACTGGGGTGGGGTACACAGCCCTACATGCTGGGAGGGTAATGCTCCTGGGTTATAGATCAATGCACTGGGGTGGTGTACACAGCCCTACAAGCTGGGAGAGTAACTGCTCCTGGGTTACAGATCAATGCCCTGGTTTGGTGCACACAGCCCTACATGCTGGGAGGGTACCTGCTCCTGTGTTACGGATCAATGCACTGGGGTGGGGTACACAGCCCTACATGCTGGGAGGGTAATGCACCTGGGTTACAGATCAATCCCCTGGGTTGGGGTACACAGTCCAACATGCTGGGAGGGTAACTGCTCCTGGGTTACAGATCAATGCATTGGGGTGGGGGTCACAGCCCTACATGCTGGGAGGGTAACTGCTCCTGGGATACAGATCACTGCCATGGTTTGGTGTACACAGACCTACATGCTGGGAGGGTAACTGCTCCAGGGTTACAGAACAATGCACTGGTTTGGGGTACACAGCCGTACATGCTGGGAGGGTAACTGCTCCTGGGTTACAGAACAATGCACTGGTTTGGTGTACACAGCCCTACATGCTGGGGGTGTAACTGCTCCTGGGTTACAGATGAATGCCCTGGTTTGCTGTACACAGCCCTACATGCTGGGAGGGTAACTGCTCCTGGGTTACAGATCAATGCCCTGGTTTGGGGTACACAGCCCTACATGTTCGGAGGGTAAGTGCTCCTGGGTTACAGATCAATGGCCGGGTTTTTGGTACACAGCCCTACATGCTGGGAGGGTAACTGCTCCTGGGTCTTAGATCAATGCAATGGGGTGGGGTACACAGCCCGACATGATGGGAGGGGAACTGCTCCTGGGTTACAGAACAATATCCTGGTTTGGTGTATACAGCCCTACATGCTGGGGGTGTAATGCTCCTGGGTTACAGATCAATGCCCTGGTTTGGTGTACACAGCCCTACATGCTGGGAGGGTAACTGCTCCTGGGTTATAGATCAATGCCATGGTTTGGGGTACACAGCCCTATATGTTCGGAGGGTAAGTGCTCCTGGGTTACAGATCAATGGCCTGGTTTTTGGTACACAGCCCTACATGCTGGGAGGGTAACTGCTCCTGGGTTATCGATCAATGCAATGGGGTGGGGTACACAGCCCGACATGCTGGGAGGGTAACTGCTCCTGGGTTACAGAACAATGCCCTGGTTTGGTTTACACAGCACTACATGCTGGGAGGGTAACTGCTCCTGGGTTATAGGTAAATGCACTGCGGTGGAGTACATAGCCCTTCATGCTGAGAGGGTAACTGCTCCTGGGTTACAGATCAATGCCCTGGGATGGGGTTCACAGCCCTACGTGCTGGGAGGGTAACTGCTCCTGGGTTACAGATCAATGCCCTGGTTTGGGGACACAGCCCTACATGCTGGGAGGGTAATTGCTCCTGGGTTACAGAACAATGCACTGGTTTGGTGTACACAGCCCTACATGCTGGGAGGGTAACTGCTCCTGGGATACAGATCAATGCACTGGGGTGGGGTACACAGACCCACAAGCTGGGAGGGTAACTGCTGCTGGGTTACAGATCATTGCCCTGGTTTGGGGTACACAGTCCAACATGCTGGGAGGGTAACTGCTCCTGGGTTACAGATCAATGCATTGGGGTGGCGTTCACAGCCCTACATGCTGGAAGGGCAACTGGTCCTGGGTGACAGATCAATGCACTGGTTTGGGGCACACAGCCCTAAATGCTGGGAGGGTAACTGCTCCTGGGTTACAGATCAATGCACTGGGGTGGGGTACACAGCCCTAAATGCTGGGAGGGTAACTGCTCCTGGGTTACAGATCAATGCACTGGGGTGGGGTACACAGCCCTACATGCTGGGAGGGTAACTGCTCCTGGGTTAAAGATCAATGCACTGGTTTGGAGTACGCAGCCCTACATGCTGGGAGGGTAACTGCTCCTGGGTATTAGATCAATGCCATGGTTTGGGGTACACAGCCCTACATGCTGGGAGGGTAACTGCTCCTGGGTTACAGGTCAATGCACTGGGGTGGAGTTCACAGCCCTACATGCTGGGAGGGTAACTGCTCCTGGGTTACAGATCAATGCAATGGGCTGGGGTACACAGACTTACGTGCTGGGAGGGTAACTGCTCCTGGGTTACAGATCAATGCACTGGTTTGGTGTACACAGCCCTACATGCTGGGAGGGTAACAGCTCCTGGGTTTCAGATCAATGCCCTGGTTTGGTGTACACAGCCCAACATGCTGGGTGGGTAACTGCTCCTGGGTTACAGATCAATGCCCTGGTTTGGTGTACACAGCCAAACATGCTGGGAGGTTAACTGTTCCTGGGTTACAGGTCAATGCACTGGTTTGGTGTACACAGCCCTACATGCTGGGAGGGTAACTGCTCCTGGGTTACAGGTCAATGCACTGGTTTGGTGTACACAGCCCTACACGCTGGGAGGGTAACTGCTCCTGGGTTACAGATCAATGCCCTGGTTTGGGGACACAGCCCTACATGCTGGGAGGGTAATTGCTCCTGGGTTACAGATCAATGCACTGGTTTGGTGTACACAGCCGTACATGCTGGGAGGGTAACTGCTCCTGGGTTACTGAACAATGCCCTGGTTTGGTGTACTCAGCCCTACATGATGGGAGGGTAACTGCTCCTGGGTCTTAGATCAATGCAATGGGGTGGGTTACACAGCCCTACATGCTGGGAGGGTAAATGCTCTCGGGTTACAGATCAAAGCACTGGGTTGGGGTACACAGCCCTACATGCTGGGAGGTTAACTGCTCCTGGGTTACAGATCAATGCCCTGGTTTGGTGTACACAGCCCTACATGCTGGGAGGTTAACTGCTCCTGGGTTACAGATCAATGCCCTGGTTTGGTGTACACAGCCCTACATGCTGGGAGGGTAACTGCTCCTGGGATACAGATCAATGCACTGGTTTGGTGTACACAGGCCTACATGCTGGGAGGGTAACTGCTCCAGGGTTACAGATCAATACCCTGGTTTGGTGTATACAGCCCAACATGCTGGGATGTTAACTGCTCCTGGATTACAGAACAATGCACTGGTGTGGGGTACACAGCCAAACATGCTGGGAGGGTAACTGCTCCTGGGTTACATGTCAATGCACTGGTTTGGTGTACACAGCCCTACATGCTGGGAGGGTAACAGCTCCTGGGTTACAGATCAATGCACTGGTTTGGTGTACACAGCCCTACATGCTGGGAGGGTAACTGCTCCTGGGTTACAGATCAATGCCCTGGTTTGGGGTACACAGCCCTACATGCTGGGAGGGTAGCTGCTACTGGGTTACAGGTCAATGCACTGGTTTGGTGTACACAGCCCTACATGCTGGGAGGGTAACTGCTCCTGGGTTACAGATCAATGCCCTGGTTTGGGTACACAGCCCTACATGCTGGGAGGGTAATTGCTCCTGGGTTACAGAACAATGCACTGGTTTGGTGTACACAGCCCTACATGCTGGGAGGGTAACTGCTCCTGGGTTACTGAACAATGCCCTGGTTTGGTGTACAGAGCCCTACATGCTGGGAGGGTAACTGCTCCTGGGTCTTAGATCAATGCAATGGGGTAGGGTACACAGCCCGACATGATGGGAGGGTAACTGCTCCTGGGTTACAGAACAATGCCCTGGTTTGGTGTACACAGCCCTACATGATGGGAGGGTAACTGCTCCTGGTTCTTAGATCAATGCAATGGGGTGGGTTACACAGCCCTACATGCTGGGAGGGTAAATGCTCTCGGGTTACAGATCAAAGCACTGGGTTGGGGTACACAGCCGTACATGCTGGGAGGTTAACTGCTCCTGGGTTACAGATCAATGAACTGGTTTGGGGTACACAGCCCTACATGCAGGGAGGGTAACTGCTCCTGGGATACAGATCAATGCACTGGTTTGGTGTACACAGACCTACATGCTGGGAGGGTAACTGCTCCTGGGTTGCAGATCAATACCCTGGTTTGGCGTATACAGCCCAACATGCTGAGTGGGTAACTGCTCCTGGGTTACAGATCAATGCCCTGGGTTGGGGTATACAGCCCTACATGCTGGGAGAGTAACTCCATCTGGGTTACAGATCAATGCACTGGTTTGGGGTACACAGCTCTACATGCTGGGAGGGTAACTGCTCCTGGGTTACAGATCAATGCCCTGGTTTGGGGCACACAGCCCTAAATGCTGGGAGGGTAACTGCTCCTGGGTCACAGATCAATACCCTGGTTTGGAGTACACAGCCCTACATGCTGGGAGGGTAACTGCTCCTGGGTTACAGATCAATGAAATGGGTTGGAGTACACAGCCCTACATGCTGGGAGGGTAACTGCTCGTGGGTTATAGATCAATGCCATGGTTTGGGTTTCACAGCACTACATGCTGGGAGGGTAACTGCTCCTGGGTTACAGGTCAATGCACTGGGGTGGGGTTCACAGCCCTACATGCTGGGTGGGTAACTGCTCCTGGGTTACTGCTCAATGACCTGGTTTGGGGTACACAGCCCTACATGCTGGGAGGGTAACTGCTCCTGGGTTATTGGTAAATGCACTGGGTGGGGGGTACATAGCCCTTCATGCTGGGAGGGTAACTGCTCCTGGGTTACAGATCAATGCACTGGGATGGGGTTCACAGCCCTACGTGCTGGGAGGGTAACTGCTCCTGGGTTACAGATCAATGCCCTGGTTTGGTGTACACAGCCCAAAATCCTGGGAGGTTAACTGCTCCTGGGCTACAGTTCAATGCACTGGGGTGGGGTTCACAGCCCTACATGCTGGGAGTGTAACTGCTCCTGGGCTACAGATCAATGCACTAGTTTGGTTTACACAGCCCTACATGCTGGGAGGGTAACTGCACCTGGGTTACAGAACAATGCACTGGTTTGGGGTACACAGCTCTACATGCTGGGAGGGTAACTGCTCCTGGGTTACAGATCAATGCACTAGTTTGGTTTACACAGCCCTACATGCTGGGAGGGTAACTGCTCCTGGGTTACAGAACAATGCACTGGTTTGGTGTACACAGCTCTACATGCTGGGAGGGTAACTGCTCCTGGGTTACAGATCAATGCCCTGGTTTGGTGTACACAGCCCAACATGCTGGGAGGGTTACTGCTCCTGGGATACAGAACAATGCACTGGTTTGGTGTACACAGCCCTACACATGCTGTGGGTGTAACTGCTCCTGGGTTATAGATCAATGCCATGGTTTGGGGTACACAGCACTACATGCTCGGAGGGTAACTGCTCCTGGGTTACAGTTCAATGCACTGGGCTGGGGTTCACAGCCCTACATGCTGGGAGGGGAGCTGCTCCTGGGTCACAGATCAATACCCTGGTTTGGAGTACACAACCCTACATGCTGGGAGGGTAACTGCTCCTGGGTTACAGAACAATGCCCTGGTTTGGTGTACACAGCCCTACATGCTGGGAGGGTAACTGCTCCTGGGTCTTAGATCAATGCAATGGGGTGGGGTACACAGCCCGACATGATGGGAGGGTAACTGCTCCTGGGTTACAGAACAATGCCCTGGTTTGGTGTACTCAGCCCTACATGATGGGGGGGGGGGGGGTAACTGATCCTGGGTCTTAGATCAATGCAATGGGGTGGGTTAGACAGCCCTACATGCTGGGAGGGTAAATGCTCTCGGGTTACAGATCAAAGCACTGGGTTGGGGCACACAGCCCTACATGCTGGGTGGGTAACTGCTCCTGGGTTACAGATCAATGCCCTGGGTTGGGGTATACAGCCCTACATGCTGGGAGAGTAACTCCATCTGGGTTACAGATCAATGCACTGGTTTGGGGTACACAGCTCTACATGCTGGGAGGGTAACTGCTCCTGGGTTACAGATCAATGCCCTGGTTTGGGGCACACAGCCCTAAATGATGGGAGGGTAACTGCTCCTGGGTCACAGATCAATACCCTGGTTTGGAGTACACAGCCCTACATGCTGGGAGGGTAACTGCTCCTGGGTTACAGATCAATGAAATGGGTTGGAGTACACAGCCCTACATGCTGGGAGGGTAACTGCTCGTGGGTTATAGATCAATGCCATGGTTTGGGTTTCACAGCACTACATGCTGGGAGGGTAACTGCTCCTGGGTTACAGGTCAATGCACTGGGGTGGGGTTCACAGCCCTACATGCTGGGTGGGTAACTGCTCCTGGGTTACTGCTCAATGACCTGATTTGGGGTACACAGCCCTACATGCTGGGAGTGTAATTGCTCCTGGGTTATCGACGAATGCCATGGTTTGCGGTACACAGCCCTACATGCTGGGAGGGTAACTGCTCCTGGGTTATAGGTAAATGCACTGGGTGGGGGGTACATAGCCCTTCATGCTGGGAGGGTAACTGCTCCTGGGTTACAGATCAATGCACTGGGATGGGGTTCACAGCCCTACGTGCTGGGAGGGTAACTGCTCCTGGGTTACAGATCAATGCCCTGGTTTGGTGTACACAGCCCTACATGCTGGGAGGTTAACTGCTCCTGGGTTACAGATCAATGCACTGGTTTGGTGTACACAGCCGTACATGCTGGGAGGGTAACTGCTCCTGGGTTACAGAACAATGCACTGGTTTGGGGTACACAGCCCAAAATCCTGGGAGGTTAACTGCTCCTGGGTTACAGTTCAATGCACTGGGGTGGGGTCCACAGCCCTACATGCTGGGAGTGTAACTGCTCCTGGGCTACAGATCAATGCACTAGTTTGGTTTACACAGCCCTACATGCTGGGAGGGTAACTGCTCCTGGGTTATAGATCAATGCCATGGTTTGGAGTACACAGCACTACATGCTGGGAGGGTAACTGCTCCTGGGTTACAGTTCAATGCACTGGGGTGGGGTTCACAGCCCTACATGCTGGGAGGGGAGCTGCTCCTGGATTACATAACAATGCACTGGTTTGGGGGACACAGCCCAAAATCCTGGGAGGTGAACTGCTCCTGGGTTACAGTTCAATGCACTGGGGTGCGGTTCACAGCCCTACATGCTGGGAGTGTAATTGCTCCAGGGTTATAGACGAATGCCATGGTTTGGGGTACACAGCCCAAAATCCTGGGAGGTTAACTGCTCCTGGGAGACAGATCAATGCACTGGTTTGGTGTACACAGCCCGACATGCAGGGAGGGTAACTGCTCCTGGGCTACAGATCAATGCCATGGTTTGGTTTACACAGCCCTACATGCAGGGAGGGTAGCTGCTCCTGGGTTACAGAACAATGCACTGGTTTGGTGTACACAGCTCTACATGCTGGGGGTGTAACTGCTCCTGGGTTACAGATCAATGCACTGGTTTGGTGTACACAGCCCTACATGCTGGGGGTGTAACTGCTACTCCGTTACAGATCAATGCAATGGTTTGGTGTACACAGCCCTACATGCTGGGAGGGTAACTGCTCCTGGGTATCAGATCAATGCCTGTGGTGTAAAATTATGTCCCAATACATGTGTGAATCATTATGCAACACATGTATTGGGCCAAGCAGTGGAATGTGGTGAAAGGGTTAAAATTGTGTCCCAATACATGTGTGAATCTAACCGAAAATGGAAGGTGTCGCTTAGTCCCGTGTGAATCTTGTTATACACCTTCCCGTGTGAATCTTCTTATCTGTATGTAACCAGAATGGAATGTGTCTTTTAGCCTTGCTCTGCTGTTCACATGAATGTTTATATCTGGAAAAGGGTATATCAGCTGGAGAAGTCTCCAGTTCGGTAGAGTCTGCTCCGGGGTTACGTTTAACCGCCGAGCGTGGGTTGTTGGCAACCGCTCTACGAGAACTGACGGCTCCCAGTTTTGGTAACATGTAGAGTGAGTATAAGCCAGACCCGTTGTAAGTACGAGACTGGTTGTGGGGACACTGCGGGAATAAAACACTTATATTCTAGCAGACTCGCCTCTTGGCTGTTTGTTCTGTGTCAGACTACTTTCCTGCGAGCCTGGTCCTTGACCTTGAGAATTTTTAAAAACATTTTGGCGTAGCCGGCAGGATCAATCGCAATTGAGGAAAGATTTTGATACAGAACAATGTTTTGGAAAAAGGCTAAGAAACCAGAGGAACAAACTGTGGAGGTCCTGACCGTCCCGGGATGGCATGGGCCGTGGCATGGCGTGGCAGTTTGTTTGAGAAATGGTGGGGGGCGACCGGAGGACTGGGAGGCCGAGGGCGTAGGAACCCCAGGGTCGCTGCTGTCCACCCTTGAGAGGATCCCAGTCCTGCCGAAGAACCCATTGCCTGGGGTACAGCGGAGGATGTGGGCCTGTGCGGCGGCTTGTAGACAACAGTCAGACAAGCGCCAAAAAGCTGAAGCAGAATTAGCCCTCCTGAAACATGAGCAGGGACTCAGTTCGGGAGATGCCTCTATGTTGAGGCAGGAAATTATGAAGTTAAAAGCTGAATTGACAGCATTAACTGAACTAGCAGGACGAACTATTATGTATTTGTCTGCTAAGAAACGGAAAGAGAAAAGGAAGGTCCCTCGAACCCCGGACCCGGTACAAGTACGGGCGTTTGTAGCCCAGTTAAATAACGGGGATCGGTGGGATATCGATCATTGGGATGGGAACATTTGGGGAGATTTAGATGATCAGTACGAAGAGGACCCACCCGTACTCCAAGCTAAACCAGTGGTTAGGAGAAAGCAGGTTCAGAGACGTCTCCCAGTGCAACGGGAGGTAATGTTAGATGAGAAAGGAAACCCTATACGGAATGAACAAGGGGAGGCAATTATGCATGAATTACCGCGGGCTCAGCCTCCCGCAGAATTCTCTGAATTAACGGAAGACTTCACTACCGATGAGGTGCTGTTTATCACCCAGAAAACCCGACGTAATCCTGGGGAGCCGTTAGAGCTATGGCTAATTCGGCTCCTCGAGGAAGGGGGGCAACAAGTACAGGTAGACTATTAGGATGCTCCCAAGTTTGGTGGATTAGCAAAGGATGCTGCCATAGACCTGGGGTACCGCAACCAAGCCAAGGATATGGTAATAGATCGCAGTATGGGGACCCTATTTGGGATGTATGCCAGGGCAGTGGCCGAACAGTATCCCTTCCCGTCCGATTGGCCCCCCTTGGAAGGAACTTGGACAACGATTAAGGAAGGGGTTCAGAGGCTAACCCGTTTGTGTGTGCGGGATGCCCTGTTGCTGGGAGTGCTGGACGAGGTAGATAACACAAATGTTAGTAGACAGACTAGAGACCATCTAGTGAAGACTGCCCCCCCCCCATTATAAACCACTGTTATTAACCATAATGTTGAGTGGACGGGGAGAAACCCTAGGAGATGCCCGTAGTATGATGAGGGAGATGGGTGGTTTGGGGGATTGGGGACCCACAACCCGTGCTTCTCAGGGGGGCACGGAGGGGCGTCGCCCTGAGGCTCGAGCAGGGGGAAAAGTAAACCCTAATCAAGGAAGTAACCAAGGCCCCTCACGGCGTGCTTTGTGGCAAGCTTTGATACGGGCGCAGGTCCCAGCATCGGAGATTGATGGCCTACCTACACCGGAATTAAAAGACTTATGCAGACGAAAGGGACTGAAGGTGTCCCGGGTAGAGACGGAGTCCCGACCCACTATGGAAGACCTAGTGGAATTACTAACACAAAAATGTCAGACACGGGGTCCGGTTGTTAATGAGCCTCGAAGGGGTAGAACTTCCACTTCCCAGCGGTGGGAATCCTCGGAGGACGAGGAGGAGGAGGAGGTACGGCCTCCCCTCCGAGAGTGTTATAAAGTGGATAGGCGTGGCCGGAAACCTAGTAAGAAAGGCAAGAACAAAGAAGGGCGAGGCAAACGTCTTTACCCAGTGCTGTCTGGGGAAGATGAATGGGAGGAACAATAGGAATCGGGCCAAGCCCCAAGGGTTTGCCCACGAACGAGCCAATGGTCAGCAGACGACATTCGACCTCATGTATCATTGACTATCTATTGGCGCAAATCCGTCCAAACCGTTATGGCTCTAGTGGACACAGGGGCGGAGGCCACCTTAATCTATGGGACGCCCCATAAGTTTAAAGGAACCCCAGTCACGCTGGTTGGGCTGGGAGGTAATCTGATTGAAGGAAGAACAGTACAATTGCCCCTAAAGATAGGTACAATGCCCATTAAAACTTATTCAATTATCATTACACCGGTTAGAGAATGGATCCTGGGAATGGACATTCTGGCCGGTTTAACACTTCACCTCCAACAGGGGAAGTTTGAATTTGGAATCACGAAAATGGCTTTGCGCTGTAGGACGGTGTTAGTGGGAAAGGTTAAGATGGACCCCTTCCCCATCCCGATCGCCGATCGCGTAATAAGTCTTAGACAGTATAGGATTCCCGGCGGACATAAAGAAATATCCGCCACAATTAAGGATTATTTGGAAGCGGGAGTGCTTAGGACATGCACCACGGTGTGGAATAACCCCTTATGGCCCGTACATAAAGCCGATGGGTCATGGCGGATGACGGTAGATTATCGGCAACTAAACCGTCACACTCCGGCCTTGACGGCAGCGGTCCCGGATGCCGTCACTATTATAGGACGAATCCAACATCATCCAGGGGTGTGGTACGGAGGAATTGATTTGGCTAATGCCTTCTTCACAATTCCTATTCCCGAAGATAGGCAGGAACAGTTCGCATTCACTTGGGAGGGTAGACAATTCACGTTCACACGACTGCCCCAAGGATATCTGCATAGCCCTACTATCTGCCACCGGATAGTTGCAGAACACTTGGCTGCCTTTAAAGTGCCTGACGAAGTGATGATCTCGCACTATATTGACGATATGATGATACAGGGGACAAGTCAGAAGCAGGTTCAGGAATTGCTGGACCAACTGGTTCAACATATGCGAGGATATGGGTGGGAGATCAACCCAGCCAAAATCCAGGGTCCCTCACAAACGGTAAAATTCTTAGGAATCGTGTGGAACAAGGGGGAAAGGGAAATCACTGCGAAAACTAAAAATAAGATTCAGGTCTTTGCCGTCCCTCACACCCAGAAGGACGTGCAGCAATTTATTGGGTTATTCGGATTCTGGAGACAGCATATTCCCCATTTAGGACAAATTTTAAAACCTTTGTATCGAGTTACGAGGAAAAAGGCAGCGTTCGAATGGACGGAGGTCCATCAAACTGCATTTGAAATGGCCAAGCAAGCGATACAGCAAGCTGTATCCTTGGGAAAGATACAGTCAGGACCTGTAGAACTGCAAGTCTCAGCACAGGGGGATTATGCCAATTGGAGCTTATGGCAAAAACAGGAAAGGACCCGTAAGCCACTGGGATTTTGGTCCCGAAAATTACCCCCGGCAGGCGAACGGTATACCCCCTTTGAGAAACAGTTATTAGCATGCTACTGGGGCTTGGTGGAAACCGAAGCCCTGACCATTGGACATGAAGTGATCATGAGAACAGCTATCCCTATTCTTCCGTGGGTACTTAGTGACCCCACTACCCACCGAATAGGAACTGCCCAAGAGAGCAGCATCATTAAATGGAAATGGTATGTGTCGGAGAGAGTGCGGACTGGACAGAAAGGAGTGTCAGTCCTACATGAGCAAGTGGCGGAGGCCCCTGAGGAAGGGGAAAAGCGGTTTGAGGTGATTGAATACAAGGAATCACCCGTTAAGATGGGAAAACGGTATGATGAACTGACCCCGGATGAACAAGCCACGGCTTGGTTCGTAGATGGGTCAGCCCAATGGAAAGCGGGACAGCGTAGATGGAAAGCTGCCGCCTTTAACCCAAAACAAGGCACTACCCTAGAAGAATTAGGGGAGGGAAAAAGTAGTCAGTGGGCAGAATTAAAGGCAGTGCATATGGTAGTCATGCAAGCAGGGGTCATGGGAGTTTGTTTGTTCTCTGACTCGTGGTCAGTGGTTAACGGCATGACACAATGGATGCCAACTTGGCAGGCCAATCAGTGGATGATCCAGAATAGGGAAGTGTGGGGTAAACAGTTATGGGAGGATATATGGGAGAAAGCTCAATACCTGGTCATATACATCACCCACGTAGATGCCCATACCTCTCGAAATGATGTGGAAGCTCTACATAACCGATATGTGGATGGTATCGTCCGAACCATGATGGTGCAAAGGGGCACCTCAGTGGACCTAGCTAGATGGGCACACCTTAAGGCTGGGCACTGGGGAGTGCAAGGAACCTTGCACTGGGCTCGAGACCGAGGAATAGATCTTATGGTAGATGATGTTAAGACTGCAGTAAACCAGTGTGAGCAGTGTCAACATCAGCGGCAGGGAGTGCCCCAACACATGATGGGACATATCCATCGGGGGGATGGTCCGGGACAGAGCTGGCAAATGGACTTTGTGGGTCCCTTACCCTCCTCACAAGGATGTAACCACATATGTACAGCTGTGGACACTATGTCTGGGGTTTTGGTAGCCCATCCCTGTCGTCACAACAATCAACAGGCTACCTTGCGATGTTTAGATTTGATTGAACAATTTTATGGATTGCCCATACAGGTCCAGAGTGACAATGGCTCCCATTTCACAGGAAGGGCGGTAAAGCAGTGGTGTCACGATAACCACGTGGAATGGGTTTATCATGTACCCTATCACCCACAAGCTGCGGGACTTATAGAACGAATGAATGGGCTTCTGAAGTCCTTACTACGAAAAGCAGGAGGTTGCAATGACTTAACGGGTTGGAGGAAGCAACTAATTCGGGTGGTGAAACAAATTAATAACCGCCCATTAGGAAATGGGGTAACACCCTTGAATAGGATGATACAAGTATGTGATACCCCAAAGACTCAGCCTATTAAAATGTGGAAGTTCGCTGAGGAAGCTGATATTCCCGTAAGGGCTACGCCGGCTTCGGCTGGACTGGACCTACGAGCACTAACTGCCCAGACTTTGATCCAACAGAAACCTACGGTGATTAAGACCGGGTTAGGGTTGATTTGTCCCCCTGGAACCTATGGGCATATCCTCCCGCGGTCGGGACTGTCACTAAAGGGGATTGATGTGATGGCAGGCGTAATTGACGCAGACTACCAAGGGGAGTTGGGGGTGATCCTGGTCAACATCACCGCTGAACCTTACGTGATACAGAAGGGGGACAGAATAGCGCAATTGGTCATTAAGCCATGTAACCTTACAACGGTGGAAGAGATGGGAGCTCCCGTTACGGTTACTGAGCGTGGGACGGGGGGATTTGGGTCTACTGACACTAAGGGGGCCAAGGTATGGGTGCGCCAGACGACCGGCCCCCCCAGGCCGGCCGAAATCATAGCACAGGGGAAGGACAGTCTGGTCACCATTATGTACCCCGGAGACCCGACCTGGGCAAACGTCCCGGCGAACCAGTGCTACTTACATGAGACCTAAATAATGTTGTAATTGCTATGCACCCGCAGGCTGACCCTCCGCCTTGAACATGGGGTGGTCATGGGGATTGCGACTCCTATTGGCGATGTTCGCGATCGGATGGCCACTCCAGGGCATCGGTATCACGGCCTGGACGCTGGTACCGGTCGCCCGCCATGAGGTGCGGTGGGAGGCCAGTAGCCAGCGACGGACGCAGGACGACTTTACATGTGAACCCGGTCAGCAGTGCGTTGTTCTGACTCTCACCAGCGACTGTCAATTGTACACGTGTGCACAGTGCTACATGCGCCGGGATGGGGAAAAATATGACATATCGTTCATACCGCCTAATTGCACCCTGGTGGTAAATGCCCAAGTCAAGACGTGTTTGTGGGACCGACGCACCCAGACATGCGGGACAACGGGGACTCATTGGAGCGTCACAGCTCGGGGGGAAGATCTGTGGCTGCGCAATGCCACCGATATTCGGAATTGTCATCGATTCATGTGGTTAATAATGGTACTGCCCTCGACGAACGCCCCGTCTGAGGCGTTATTAAACCCCACGCGGGGCGGGCCAGCACCGAAGAGGGGTGCCACGGGGGGCGTGCGGTCGCATCGAACACAGTTGGCCCCTATTATGTCAACTTGTCAACAGATGGCCCGGGCGGTACTGCACACTGATGTTCATTGGCGGGTACAGTTGCCCTTCATACCCGAGTGTCATACCAAGAGGCGTCGACGAGCGTGGTACGACACCCTGCTGGGAGGCGCAGGAACTGTTATGGGTATCTCGAATGCCATTGACTCTGAGGTAACCCATACTAAATTATCTAACACGGGACAGGCCACCTCACAAGGACTACATACTATTGGAAGGTGGATGCCATCCGTAATGATGACTCAAGGAGAGACAGCTGAAATAATGATACGATCTCTGCAATGGGAACTGGATGTCTGGGGCGCCACTCAGGAACTGTTTGAGAACATTACGGCTCAGTTAAATTGGACTGCCTGTCATATTCAAATGTTGCATGCTCAAATACAGAAAGAACGCTTTTTGCGTGTGGTAACATCCCCCAATGTACAGGCGTGGAGGGGACTATGGAATGTATCTGAGAAATTGTGGATGATAACCCATCCAGAACGAACATGGTGTAACGCAACTATGTGTAACGGATACTTTGTTACCATGAATGTAACCCACACTGTTACAGTCTGTCGATATTATGTATTACCAGTGATTACATCTTCTGGATATTATTTTCTGAAGACAAGGGGACAGTGGTTTAGCCCAGATACCAATATTACCTATGATCTGTCCGCTTGTGAACAGACTGATCAGGGGAAAACTTGCCTACTGATGGACAGGTATCGGGACCCTTGCTTGACTAAGGGAACGGCCCTGTGCGAATGGACTGTTGAGACTCCAAGGGACATGATGTGGCAGATTGGGCCACACACGCTCTGTGTGGCTACCAATAATCCACATCCTATGCTTCCCTCAGCACCGTTCTCGGGATGCCTCTCAAATGTCTATCAGTGGCACTGGCAGAATCACACCTATTTGTTGACCACTTATAGCAGTGCTCGCCACTTTACCAAGGTGCAGTGGAAAGTGCTGAGGAATCCCTGGAACATTTCCCTGGATCGGTTTAAGCGAGCATTGGACCGATCCGAGGAGCTTAAGCAGATATTACGAAAGCATCAAACCAATGTCACCAAGGTTACGGTGTCTACCTTTATACATGGACAGGAGGTAGTACATGCTGCCCGTGTAGTGGACGTGGAGTCAGCTCATCATTGGTGGGACATATTGAGTGGTATGTCCTCCACTGCGGGGACATTCCTGTTCCCACCCTTGTCGATCCTGGTAGCGGTCCTGGTGATTTTAACATGCTGTAATGTCCTGACTTGCTTGTATATTTGGCGTGTACGTAAGCGCTTGTTAGAAAGAATACATATGGGCATAATGTAACACATGTATTGGGTCAAGCAGTGGAATGTGGTGTAAAATTATGTCCCAATACATGTGTGAATCATTATGCAACACATGTATTGGGCCAAGCAGTGGAATGTGGTGAAAGGGTTAAAATTGTGTCCCAATACATGTGTGAATCTAACCGAAAATGGAAGGTGTCGCTTAGTCCCGTGTGAATCTTGTTATACACCTTCCCGTGTGAATCTTCTTATCTGTATGTAACCAGAATGGAATGTGTCTTTTAGCCTTGCTCTGCTGTTCACATGAATGTTTATATCTGGAAAAGGGTATATCAGCTGGAGAAGTCTCCAGTTCGGTAGAGTCTGCTCCGGGGTTACGTTTAACCGCCGAGCGTGGGTTGTTGGCAACCGCTCTACGAGAACTGACGGCTCCCAGTTTTGGTAACATGTAGAGTGAGTATAAGCCAGACCCGTTGTAAGTACGAGACTGGTTGTGGGGACACTGCGGGGAATAAAACACTTATATTCTAGCAGACTCGCCTCTTGGCTGTTTGTTCTGTGTCAGACTACTTTCCTGCGAGCCTGGTCCTTGACCTTGAGAATTTTTAAAAACAATGCCCTGTTTTGGGGTACACAGCCCTACATGTTCGGAGGGCAACTGCTCCTGGGTTACAGATCAATGCCCTGGTTTGGGGTACACATCACTACATGCTGGGAGGGTAACTGCTCCTGGGCTACAGATCAATGCCCTGGATTGGGGTACACAGCCCTACATGCTGGTAGGGTAACTGTGCCTGGGTTACTGATCAATGCACTGGAGTGTGGTTCACAGTGCTACATGCTGGGAGGGTAAATGCTCTCGGGTTACAGATCAATGCACTGGTTTGGGGTACACAGCCCTACATGCAGGAAGGGTAACTGCTCCTGGGTTACAGATGAATGCCCTGGTTTGGGGTACACAGGCCTACATGCTGGGAGGGTAACTGCTCCTGGGTTCCAGATCAATGCACTGGTGTGGGGTACACAGCCCTACATGCTGGGAGGTTAACTGCTCCTGGGTTACAGATCAATGCACTGGTTTGGGGTACACAGCCCTACATGCTGGGAGCGTAACAGCTCCTGGGTTAAAGAAAAATGCCTTGGTTTGGTGTACATAGCCCTACATGCTGGGAGGGTACCTGCTCCTGGGTTACAGATCAATGCACTGGGGTGGGGTAAACAGCCCTACATGCTGGGAGAGTAACTGCTCCTGGGTTACAGATCAATGCCCTGGTTTGGTGCACACAGCCCTACATGCTGGGAGAGTAACTGCTCCTGGGTTACAGATCAATCCCCTGGGTTGGGGTACACAGTCCAACATGCTGGGAGGGTAACTGCTCCTGGGTTACAGATCAATGCATTGGGGTGGGGGTCACAGCCCTACATGCTGGGAGGATAACTGCTCCTGGGTTACAGATCAATGAACTGGGGTGTGGTACACAGCCCTAAATGCTGGGAGGGTAACTGGTCCTGGGTTACAGATCAATGCACCGGTTTAGTGTACACAGCCCTACATGCTGGGAGGGTAACTGCTCCAGGGTTACAGAACAATGCACTGGTTTGGGGTACACAGCCGTTCATGCTGGGAGGGTAACTGCACCTGGGTTACAGAACAATGCACTGGTTTGGTGTACACAGCCCTACATGCTGGGGGTGTAACTGCTCCTGGGTTACAGATCAATGCCCTGGTTTGGTGTACACAGCCCTACATGCTGGGAGGGTAACTGCTCCTGGGTTACAGATCAATGCCCTGGTTTGGGGTACACAGCCCTACATGTTCGGAGGGTAAGTGCTCCTCGGTTACAGATCAATGGCCTGGTTTTTGGTACACAGCCCTACATGCTGGGAGGGTAACTGCGCCTGGGTTACAGATCAATGCCTTGGGGGGAGGGGGGGGGGGGTACACAGCCCTACATGCTGGGAGGGTAACTGCTCCTGTGTTACAGATCAATGCCCGGGTTTGGAGAACACAACCCTACATGCTGGGAGGGTAACTGCTCCTGGGTTACAGATCAATGCACTGGGGTGGGGTTCACAGCGCTACATGCTGGGAGGGTAAATGCTCCTGCGTTACAGATCAATGACCTGGTTTGGTGTACACAGCCCTACATGCTGGGAGGGTAAATGTTCTCGGGTTACAGATTAATGCATTGAGTGGGCTACGCAGCCCTTCATGCTGGGAGGGTAACTGCTCCTCGGTTACAGATCAATGCCCTGGTTTGGGGTACACAGCCCTACATGCTGGGAGGGTAACTGCTCCTGGGTTACAGATCAATGCCCTGGTTTGGGGTACACAGCCCTACATGCTGGGAGGGTAACTGCTCCTGGGTTACAGATCAATGCCCTGGTTTGGTTTACACAGCCCTACATGCTGGGAGGGTAACTGCTCCTGGTTGACAGATCAATGCACTGGTGTGGGGTTCACAACCCAAAATGCTGGGATTGTAACTGCTCCTGGGTTACAGATCAATGCCCTGGTTTGGGGTACACAGCCCTACATGCTGGGAGGGTAACTGCTCCTGGGTTACAGATCAATGCCCTGGTTTGGGGTACACAGCCCTACATGCTGGGACGGTAACTGCTCCTCGGTTACAGATCAATGCCCTGGTTTGGTTTACACAGCCCTACATGCTGGGAGGGTAACTGCTCCTGGGTTACAGATCAATGCCCTGGTTTGGTGTACGCAGCCGTACATGCTGGTTTGGTAACTGCTCCTGGGTTTCAGATCAATGCCCTGGTTTGGGGTGCACAGCCCTATATGCTGGGAAGGTTACTTCTCCTGGGTTACAGATCAATGCACTAGGGTGGTGTACATAGCCCTAAATGCGAGGAGGGTAACTGATCCTGCGTTACACATCAATGCCCTGGTTTGGTGTACACAGCCCTACATGCTGGGAGGGTCACTGCACCTGGGAGTCAGATCAATGCACTGGGGTGGTGTACACTGCCCTAAATGCGAGGAGAGTAACTGCTCCTGCGTTACAGATCAATGCCCTGGTTTGGGGTACACCGTCCTACATGCTCGGAGGGTAACTGCTCCTGGGTTACAGATCAATGCACTGGTGTGGGGTACACAGCCCTACATGCTGGAAGGGTAACTGCTCCTGGGTTACAGATCAATGCCCAGGTTTGGGGTGCACCGCCCTACATGCTCGGAGGGTAACTGCTCCTGGGTTACAGTTCAATGCACTGGGTTGGGGTACACAGTCCGACATGCTGGGAGGGTAACTGATCCTGGGTTACAGATCAATGCACTGGTTTGGGGTACACAGTCCCACATGCTGGGAGGGTAACTGCTCCAGGGTTACAGATCAATGCACTGGTTTGGTGTACACAGACATATGTGCTGGGAGGTTAACTGATCCTGTGTTACAGATCAATGCCCTGGTTTGGTGTACACAGCCCTACATGCTGGGAGGATAACTGCTCCTGGGTTACAGATGAATGCACTGGGGTGGGGTACACAGCCCTACATACTGGGAGGGTAAATGCTCTCGAGTTACAGATCAATATATTAGGTGGGGTACACAGCCATACATGCTGGGAGGGTAACTGCTCCTGTGTTACAGATCAATGCCCTGGCTTGGTGTACACAGCCCTACATGCTGGAAGGGTAACTCCTACTGGGTTAAAGATCAATACCTTGGATTGGGGTACACCGCCCTACATGCTGGGGGGTAACTGCTCCTGGGTTACAGATCAATGCCCTGGGGTGGTGTACACAGCCCTACATGCTGGGAGGGTGACTGCTCCTTGGTTACAGATCAATGCACTGGGGTGGGGTACACAGCCCTACATGCTGGGAGGGTAATTGCTCCTGGGTTACAGTTCAATGCACTGGGTTGGGGTACACAGACCGACATGCTGGGAGGGTAACTGATCCTGGGTTACAGATCAATGCACTGGTTTGGGGTACACAGCCGTACATGCTGGGAGGGTAACTGCTCCTGGGTTACATTTCAATGCACTGGTTTGGGGTACACAGTCCTACATGCTGGGAGTGTAACTGCTCCAGGGTTACAGATCAATGCCCTGGTTTGGGGAACACAGTCCAACATGCTGGGAGGGTAACTGCTCCTGGGTGACAGATCAATGCCCTGATTTGGGGCACACAGCCCTACTTGCTGGGACGGTTACTGCTCCTGGGTTACAGATCAATGCACTGGGGTGGGGTTCACAGCCCTACACGCTGGAAGGGTAACTGCTCCTGGGTTACAGATCAATGCCATCGTTTGGGGTACACAGCCCTACATGCTGGGAGGGTATCTGCTCCTGGGATACAGATCAATGCACTGGGGTGGGGTACACAGCTCTACATGCTGGGAGGGTAACTGCTCCTGGATTACAGATCAATGCCCTGTTTTGGGGCACACAGCCCTACATGCTGGGAGGGTGACTGCTCCTGGGTTACAGATCAATGCCCTGGTTTGGGGCACACAGCCCTACTTGCTGGGAGGGTTACTGCTCCTGGGTTAAAGGTCAATGCCATGGTTTGGTGTACACAGCCCTACATGCTGGGAGCGTAACTGCTCCTGGGTTACAGATCAATTTGCCCTGGTTTGGTGTACACAGCCCTATATGCTGGGAGGGTAACTGCTCCTGGGTTACAGGTCAATGCAATGGAATGGGGTTCACAGCCCTACACGCTGGGAGGGTAACTGTTCCTGGGTTACTGATCAATGCCCTGGTTTGATGTACACAGCCCTACATGCTGGGAGGGTAACTGTTCCTAGGTTACAGATCAATGCCCTGATTTGGTGTACACAGCCCTACATGCTGGGAGGGTATCTGCTCCTGGGTTAAAGATAAATGCCCTGGTTTGGTGTACACAGCCCTACATGCTGGGAGGGTAACTGCTCCTGGGTTACAGATCAATGCCCTGGTTTGGGGTGCGCAGTCCTACATGCTGGGGGGGTAACTGCTCCTGGGTTACAGATGAATGCCCTGGTTTGGTGTACACAGCCCTACATGCTGGGAGGGTAACTGCTCCTGGGTTACAGATGAATGCCCTGGTTTGGTGTACGCAGCCGTACATGCTGGGTGGGTAACTGCTCCTGGGTTTCAGATCAATGCCCTGATTTGGGGTGCACAGCCCTATATGCTGGGAGGGTAACTTCTCCTGGGTTACAGATCAATGCACTCGGGTGGTGTACACAGCCCTAAATGCGAGGAGGGTAACTGCTCCTGGGTTTCAGATCAATGCCCTGGTTTGGTGTACACAGCCCTACATGCTGGGAGTGTAACTGCTCCTGGGTTACAGATCAATGCACTGGGGTGGTGTACACAGCCCTAAATGCGAGGAGGGTAACTGCTCCTGCGTTACACCTCAATGCCCTGTTTTGGGGTGCACAGCCCTACATGCGCTGAGGGTATATGCTCCTGGGTTACAGTTCAATGCACTGTGTTGGGGTACACAGACCTACATGCTGGGAGGGTAACTGATCGTGGGTTACAGATCAATGCACTGGTTTGGGGTACACAGTCCCACATGCTGGGAGGGTAACTGCTCCAGGGTTACAGATCAATGCACTGGTTTGAGGTACACAGTCCCACATGCTGGGAGGGTAACTGCTCCTGGGTTACAGATCAATGCACTGGTTTGGGCTACACAATCCCACATGCTGGGAGGGTAACTGCTCCTGGGTTACAGATTAATGCCCTGGTTTGGGGAACACAGTCCAACATGCTGGGAGGGTAACTGCTCCTGGGTGACAGATCAATGCCCTGATTTGGGGCACACAGCCCTACTTGCTGGGACGGTTACTGCTCATGGGTTACAGATCAATGCACTGGGGTGGGGTTCACAGCCCTACACGCTGGGAGTGTATCTGGTCCTGGGATACAGATCAATGCACTGGGGTGGGGTACACAGCTCTACATGCTGGGAGGGTAACTCTTCCTGGGTTACAGATCAATGCACTTGGGTATGGTTCACAGCCCTACATGCTGGGAGGGTAACAGCTCCTGGGTTACAGATCAATGCACTGGTTTGGTGTACACAGCCCTACATGCTGGGAGGGTAACAGCTCCTGGGTTAAAGAACAATGCCCAGGTTTGCGGCACACAGCCCTACATGCTGTGAGGGTAACTGCTCCCAGGTTACAGATCAATGCACTGGGGTGGGGTTCACAGCCCGACATGCTGGGAGTTTAACTGCTCCTGGGTTCCAGATCAATGCCCTGGTTTGGGGCACACAGCCCTACATGCTGTGAGGGTAACTGCTCCCAGGTTACAGATCAATGCACTGGGGTGGGGTTCACAGCCCGACATGCTGGGAGTTTAACTGCTCCTGGGTTACAGATCAAAGCACTGGGTGGGGTTCACAGCCCTACATGCTGGGAGGGTAACTGTTCCTGGGTTAAAGGTCAATGCCATGGTTTGGTGTACACAGCCCAACGTGCTGGGAGCGTTACTGCTCCTGGGTTACAGATCAATTTGCCCTGGTTTGGTGTACACAGCCCTAAATGCTGGGAGGGAAACTGCTCCTGGGTTACAGGTCAATGCAATGGAATGGGGTTCACAGCCCTACACGCTGTGAGGGTAACTGCTCCTGGGTTACTGATCAATGCCCTGGTTTGATGTACACAGCCCTACATGCTGGGAGGGTAACTGTTCCTAGGTTAGAGATCAATGCCCTGGTTTGGTGTACACAGCCCTACATGCTGGGTGGGTATCTGCTCCTGGGTTAAAGATAAATGACCTGGTTTGGTGTACACAGCCCTACATACTGGGAGGGTAACTGCTCCTGGGTTACAGATCAATGCCCTGGTTTCGGGTGCACAGCCCTACATGCTGGGGGGGTAACTGCTCCTGGGTTACAGATGAATGCCCTGGTTTGGTGTACACAGCCCTACATGCTGGGAGGGTAACTGCTCCAGGGTTTCAGATCAATGCCCTGGTTTGGTGTACGCAGCCGTACATGTTGGGTGGGTAACTGCTCCTGGGTTTCAGATCAATGCCCTGGTTTGGGGTGCACAGCCCTATATGCTGGGAGGGTAACTGCTCCTGGGTTACAGATCAATGCACTAGGGTGGTGTACACAGCCCTAAATGCGAGGAGGGTAACTGCTCCTGCGTTACACATCAATGCCCTTGTTTGGTGTACACAGCCCTACATGCTGGGAGTGTAACTGCTCCTGGGTTACAGATCAATGCCCTGGTTTGGGGTGCACAGCCCTACATGCTGGGAGGGTAACTGCTCTTGGGTTTCAGCTCAATGCCCTGGTGTGGGGTACACAGCCCTACATGCTGGGAGGGTAACCGCTCCTGGGTTACAGATGAATGCCCTGGTTTGGGGTGCAAAACCCTACATGCTGGGAGGGTAACCGCTCCTGGGTTACTGATCAATGCACTGTTGTGGGGTACACAGCGCTACATGCTGGGAGGGTAACTGCTCCTGGGTTACAGATCAATGCACTGGGATGGGGTTCACAGCCCTACGTGCTGGGAGGGTAACTGCTCCTGGGTTAGAACATAGAACATAGAACATAGAAGAATACAGCGCAGTACAGGCCCTTGGGCCCTCGATGTTGCGCCGATCCAAGCCCACCTAAACTACACTAACCCACTATCCTCCATATACCTATCCAATGCCCTCTTAAATGCCCATAAAGAGGGAGAGTCCACCACTGTTACTGGCAGGGCATTCCATGAACTAACGACTCGCTGAGTGAAGAACCTACCCCTAACATCAGTCCTATATCTACCCCCCCTTAATTTAAAGCTATGCCCCCTTGTAATACCCGACTCAATACGCGGGAAAAGGTTCATACTGTCGACCCTATCTAACCCCCTAATCATCTTGTACACCTCAATCAAGTCACCCCTAAACCTTCTTTTCTCTAGTGAAAACAGCCCCAAGTGCCTCAGTCTTTCCTCATACGATTTTCCTTCCATACCAGGCAACATCCTGGTAAACTTCCTCTGCACCCGTTCCAATGCCTCCACATCCTTCCTATAGTATGGCGACCAAAACTGCACACAATATTCCAGATGCGGCCGTACCAGAGTCTTATACAACTGCATCATGACCTCAGGACTCCGGAACTCAATTCCTCTACCAATAAAAGCCAGTACGCCATATGCCTTCCTCACCGCACTATTTACCTGGGTGGCAACTTTCAGAGATCTGTGTACATGGACACCAAGATCCCTCTGCTCATCCACACTACCAAGTATCCGACCATTAGCCCAGTACCCCATCTTTTTGTTATTCTTCCCAAAGTGAATCACCTCGCACTTAGCTACATTGAATTCCATCTGCCACCTTTCTGCCCAGCTCTGCAGCTTCTCTATATCCTGCTGTAACCTGCCACATGCTTCCTCACTGTCAACAACTCCTCCGACTTTCGTATCATATTGAGCTGGGTTACAGCTCAATGACCTGGTTTGGTGTACACAGCCCTACTTGCTGGGAGGTTAACTGCTCCTGGGTTACAGATCATTGCACTGGTTTGGTGTACACAGCCCTACTTGCTGGGAGGTTAACTGCTCCTGGATTACATAACAATGCACTGGTTTGGGGTACACAGCCCTACATGCAGGGAGGGTTACTGCTCCTGGGTTACAGATCAAAGCACTGGGTGGGGTTCACAGCCCTACATGCTGGGAGGGTAACTGCTCCTGGGTTAAAGGTCAATGCCATGGTTTGCTGTACGCAGCCCAACGTGCTGGGAGCGTAACTGCTCCTGGGTTACAGATCAATTTGCCCTGGTTTGGTGTACACAGCCCTAAATGCTGGGAGGGAAACTGCTCCTGGGTTACAGGTCAATGCAATGGAATGGGGTTCAAAGCCCTACACGCTGGGTGGGTAACTGCTCCTGGGTTACTGATCAATGCCCTGGTTTGATGTACACAGCCCTACATGCTGGGAGGGTAACTGTTCCTAGGTTACAGATCAATGCCCTGGTTTGGTGTACACAGCTGTACATGCTGGGAGGGTATCTGCTCCTGGGTTACAGAACAATGCACTGGTTTGGTGTACACAGCCCTACATACTGGGAGGGTAACTGCTCCTGGGTTACAGATCAATGCCCTGGTTTCGGTTGCACAGCCCTACATGCTGGGGGGGTAACTGCTCCTGGGTTACAGATGAATGCCCTGGTTTGGTGTACACAGCCCTACATGCTGGGAGGGTAACTGCTCCTGGGTTAGAGATCAATGCCCTGGTGTGGTGTACGCAGCCGTACATGCTGGGAGGGTAACTGCTCCTGGGTTTCAGATCAATGCCCTGGTTTGGGGTGCACAGCCCTATATGCTGGGAGGGTAACTGCTCCTGGGTTACAGATCAATGCACTAGGGTGGTGTACACAGCCCTAAATGCGAGGAGGGTAACTGCTCCTGCGTTACACATCAATGCCCTGGTTTGGTGTACACAGCCCTACATGCTGGGAGTGTAACTGCTCCTGGGTTACAGATCAATGCCCTGGTTTGGGGTGCACAGCCCTACATGCTGGGAGGGTAACTGCTCCTGGGTTACAGCTCAATGCCCTGGTGTGGGGTACACAGCCCTACATGCTGGGAGGGTAACCGCTCCTGGGTTACAGATGAATGCCCTTGGTTTGGGGTGAAAAACCCTACATGCTGGGAGGGTAACCGCTCCTGGGTTACTGATCAATGCACTGGTGTGGGGTTCACAGCCCTACGTGCTGGGAGGGTAACTGCTCCTGGGTTACAGATCAATGCACTGGTTTGGTGTACACAGCCCTACATGCTGGGAGGGTAACTGCTCCTCGGCTACAGATCAATGCCATGGTTTGGTGTACACAGCCCTACATGCTGGGAGGGTAACTGCTCCTGGATTACATAACAATGCACTGGTTTGGGGTACACAGCCCAAAATCCTGGGAGGTTAACTGCTCCTGGGTGACAGATCAATGCACTGGTTTGGTGTACACAGCCCTACTTGCAGGGAGTGTAACTGCTCCTGGGCTACAGATCAATGCCCTGGTTTGGTGTACACAGCCCTACATGCTGGGAGGATAACTGCTCCTGGGCTACAGATCAATGCCCTGGATTGGGGTACACAGCCCTACATGCTGGGAGGGTGACTGCTCCTGGGTTACAGATCAATGCACTGGAGTGTGGTTCACAGTGCTACATGCTGGGAGGGTAAATGCTCTTGGGTTACAGATCAATGACCTGGTTTGGTGTACACAGCCCTACATGCTGGGAGGGTAAATGCTCTCGGGTTACAGATCAATGCACTGGTTTGGGGTACACAG
Source organism: Chiloscyllium plagiosum (assembly GCF_037043375.1). Classification (NCBI taxonomy): domain Eukaryota; kingdom Metazoa; phylum Chordata; class Chondrichthyes; order Orectolobiformes; family Hemiscylliidae; genus Chiloscyllium; species Chiloscyllium plagiosum. Next base: position 40,002,295 of record NW_028270185.1, on the reverse strand, counting down.
CCCTACATGCAGGGAGGGTAACTGCTCCTGGGTTACAGATGAATGCCCTGGTTTGGGGTACACAGGCCTACATGCTGGGAGGGTAACTGCTCCTGGGTTCCAGATCAATGCACTGGTTTGGGGTACACAGCCCTACATGCTGGGAGGTTAACTGCTCCTGGGTGACAGATCAATGCACTGGTTTGGTGTACACAGCCCTACATGCAGGAAAGGTAACTGCTCCTGGGTTACAGATCAATGCACTAGGGTGGTGTACACAGCCCTAAATGCGAGGAGGGTAACTGCTCCTGCGTTACACATCAATGCCCTTGTTTGGTGTACACAGCCCTACATGCTGGGAGGGTAACTGCTCCTGGGTTACAGAACAATGCACTGGTTTGGTGTACACAGCTCTACATGCTGGGGGTGTAACTGCTCCTGGGTTACAGATCAATGCACTGGTTTGGTGTACACAGCCCAACATGCTGGGAGGGTTACTGCTCCTGGGTTACAGAACAATGCACTGGTTTGGTGTACACAGCCCTACATGCTGGGGGTGTAACTGCTACTCCGTTACAGATCAATGCAATGGTTTGGTGTACACAGCACTACATGCTTGGAGGGTGACTGCTCCTGGGTTACAGATCAATGCACTGGAGTGTGGTTCACAGTACTACATGCTGGGAGGGTAAATGCTCCTGGGTTACAGATCAATGACCTGGTTTGGTGTACACAGCCCTACATGCTGGGAGGGTAAATGCTCCAAGGGTTACAGATCAATGCACTGGTTTGGGGTACACAGCCCTACATGATGGGAGGGTAACTGCTCCTGGGTTACAGATGAATGCCCTGGTTTGGGGTACACAGGCCTACATGCTGGGAGGGTAACTGCTCCTGGGTTCCAGATCAATGCACTGGTGTGGGGTACACAGCCCTACATGCTGGGAGGTTAACTGCGCCTGGGTTACAGATCAATGCACTGGTTTGGGGTACACAGCCCTACATGCTGGGAGGGTAACTGCTCCTGGGCTACAGATCAATGCCCTGGTTTGGGGTACACAGCCCTACATGCTGGTAGGATAACTGTGCCTAGATTACTGATCAATGCCCTGGGGTGCGGTACACAGACCTACATGCTGGGAGCGTAACAGCTCCTGGGTTAAAGAAAAATGCCTTGGTTTGGTGAACACAGCCCAACATGCTGGGAGGGTGACTGCTCCTTGGTTACAGATCAATGCACTGGGGTGGGGTACACAGCCCTACATGCTGGGAGGGTAATTGCTCCTGGGTCACAGTTCAATGCACTGGGTTGGGGTACACAGACCTACATGCTGGGAGGGTAACTGATCCTGGGTTACAGATCAATGCACTGGTTTGGGGTACACAGTTCCACATGCTGGGAGGATAACTGCTCCAGGGTTAAAGATCAATGCACTGGTTTGGGGTACACAGTCCTACATGCTGGGAGGGTAACTGCTCCCGGGTTACAGATCAATGCTCTGGTGTGGGGAACACAGTCCAACATGCTGGGAGGGTAACTGCTCCTGGGTGACAGATCAATGCCCTGATTTAGGGCACACAGCCCTACTTGCTGGGACGTTACTGCTCCTGGGTTACAGATCAATGCACTGGGGTGGGGTTCACAGCCCTACACGCTGGGAGGGTAACTGCTCCTGGGTTATAGATCAATGCCATCGTTTGGTGTACAGAGCCCTACATGCTGGGAGGGTATCTGCTCCTGGGATACAGATCAATGCACTGGGGTGGGGTACACAGCTCTACATGCTGGGAGGGTAACTCTTCCTGGGTTACAGATCAATGCACTGTGGTAAGGTTCACAGCCCTACATGCTGTGAGGGTAAATGCTCCTGGGTTACAGATCAATGACCTGGTTTGGTGTACACAGCCCTACATGCTGGGAGGGTAAATGCTCTCGGGTTACAGATCAATGCACTGGTTTGGTGTACACAGCCCTACATGCAGGGAGGGTAACTGCTCCTGGGTTACAGATGAATGCCCTGGTTTGGGGTACACAGCCCTACTTGCTGGGAGGGTTACTGCTCCTGGGTTACAGATCAATGCACTGGGGTGGGGTTCACAGCCCTACATGCTGGGAGGGTAACAGCTCCTGGGTTACAGATCAATGCCCTGGTTTGGGGCACACAGCTCTACATGCTGGGAGGGAAAGTCTTCCTGGGTTACAGATCAATGCACTGGGGTAAGGTTCACAGCCCTACATGCTGTGAGGGTAACAGCTCCTGGGTTACAGATCAATGCCCTGGTTTGGGGTACACAGCCCTACATGCTGGGAGGGTAACTGCTCCTGGGTTACAGATCAATGCCCTGTTTTGGGGCACACAGCCCTACATGCTGGGAGGGTAACTGCTCCTGGGTTACAGATCAATGCACTGGGGTGGGGTTCACAGCCCTACATGCTGGGAGGGTAACTGCTCCTGGGTTAAAGGTCAATGCCATGGTTTGCTGTACACAGCCCGACATGCTGGGAGCGTAACTGCTCCTGGGTTACAGATCAATTTGCCCTGGTTTGGTGTACACAGCCCTATATGCTGGGAGGGTAACTGCTCCTGGGTTACAGGTCAATGCAATGGAATGGGGTTCACAGCCCTACACGCTGGGAGGATAACTGTTCCTGGGTTACTGAACAATGCCCTGGTTTGATGTACACAGCCCTACATGCTGGGAGGGTAACTGTTCCTAGGTTACAGATCAATCCCCGGTTTTGGTGTACACAGCTCTACATGCTGGGAGGGTATCTGCTCCTGGGTTACAGATCAATTTGCCCTGGTTTGGTGTACACAGCCCTACATGCTGGGAGGGTAACTGCTCCTGGGTTACAGATCAATGCCCTGGTTTGGGGTGCGCAGTCCTACATGCTGGGGGGGGTAACTGCTCCTGGGTTACAGATGAATGTCCTGGTTTGGTGTACACAGCCCTACATGCTGGGAGGGTAACTGCTCCTGGGTTACAGATCAATGCCCTGGTTTGGTGTACGCAGGTGTACATGCTGGGTGGGTAACTGCTCCTGGGTTTCAGCTCAATGCCCTGATTTGGGGTGCACAGCCCTATATGCTGGGAGAGTAACTTATCCTGGGTTACAGATCAATGCACTAGGGTGGTGTACACAGCCCTAAATGCGAGGAGGGTAACTGCTCCTGGGTTTCAGATCAATGCCCTGGTTTGGTGTACACAGCCCTACATGCTGGGAGTGTAACTGCTCCTGGGTTACAAATCAATTCACTGGGGTGGTGTACACAGCCCTAAATGCGAGGAGGGTAACTGCTCCTGCGTTACACATCAATGCCCTGTTTTGGGGTGCACAGCCCTACATGCGCTGAGGGTATATGCTCCTGGGTTACAGTTCAATGCACTGTGTTGGGGTACACAGACCTACATGCTGGGAGGGTAACTGATCGTGGGTTACAGATCAATGCACTGGTTTGGGGTACACAGTACCACATGCTGGGAGGGTAACTGCTCCAGGGTTACAGATCAATGCACTGGTTTGAGGTACACAGTCCCACATGCTGGGAGGGTAACTGGTCCTGGGTTACAGATCAATGCACTGGTTTGAGGTACACAGTCCCACATGCTGGGAGGGTAACTGCTCCAGGGTTACAGATTAATGCCCTGGTTTGGGGAACACAGTCCAACATGCTGGGAGGGTAACTGCTCCTGGGTGACAGATCAATGCCCTGATTTGGGGCACACAGCCCTACTTGCTGGGACGGTTACTGCTCATGTGTTACAGATCAATGCACTGGGGTAGGGTTCACAGCCCTACACGCTGGGAGGGTATCTGGTCCTGGGATACAGATCAATGCACTGGGGTGGGGTACACAGCTCTACATGCTAGGTGGGTAACTCTTCCTGGGTTACAGATCAATGCACTGGGGTGGGGTACACAGCTCTACATGCTAGGAGGGTAACTCTTCCTGGGTTACAGATCAATGCACTGGGGTATGGTTCACAGCCCTACATGCTGGGAGGGTAACAGCTCCTGGGTTACAGATCAATGCCCTGGTTTGGGGTACACAGCCCTACATGCTGGGAGGGTAACAGCTCCTGGGTTAAAGATCAATGCCCTGGTTTGGGGCACACAGCCCTACATGCTGTGAGGGTAACTGCTCCTGGGTTACAGATCAAAGCACTGGGTGGGGTTCACAGCCCTACATGCTGGGAGGGTAACTGTTCCTGGGTTAAAGGTCAATGCCATGGTTTGCTGTACACAGCCCAACGTGCTGGGAGCGTAACTGCTCCTGGGTTACAGAACAATTTGCCCTGGTTTGGTGTACACAGCCCTAAATGCTGGGAGGGAAACTGCTCCTGGGTTACAGGTCAATGCCCTGGTTTGGTGTACGCAGCCGTACATGCTGGGTGGGTAACTGCTCCTGGGTTTCAGATCAATGCCCTGATTTGGGGTGCACAGCCCTATATGCTGGGAGGGTAACTTCTCCTGGGTTACAGATCAATGCACTAGGGTGGTGTACACAGCCCTAAATGCGAGGAGGGTAACTGCTCCTGGGTTTCAGATCAATGCCCTGGTTTGGTGTACACAGCCCTACATGCTGGGAGTGTAACTGCTCCTGGGTTACAGATCAATGCACTGGGGTGGTGTACACAGCCCTAAATGCGAGGAGGGTAACTGCTCCTGGGTTACAGCTCAATGCCCTGTTTTGGGGTGCACAGTCCTACATGCGCTGAGGGTATATGCTCCTGGGTTACAGTTCAATGCACTGTGTTGGGGTACACAGACCTACATGCTGGGAGGGTAACTGATCGTGGGTTACAGATCAATGCACTGGTTTGGGGTACACAGTCCCACATGCTGGGAGGGTAACTGCTCCAGGGTTACAGATCAATGCACTGGTTTGAGGTACACAGTCCCACATGCTGGGAGGGTAACTGCTCCTGGGTTACAGATCAATGCACTTGTTTGGGGTACACAGTCCCACATGCTGGGAGGGTAACTGCTCCAGGGTTACAGATTAATGCCCTGGTTTGGGGAACACAGTCCAACATGCTGGGAGGGTAACTGCTCCTGGGTGACAGATCAATGCCCTGATTTGGGGCAAACAGCCCTACTTGCTGGGACGGTTACTGCTCATGGGTTACAGATCAATGCACTGGGGTGGGGTTCACAGCCCTACACGCTGGGAGGGTATCTGGTCCTGGGATACAGATCAATGCACTGGGGTGGGGTACACAGCTCTACATGATAGGAGGGTAACTCTTCCTGGGTTACAGATCAATGCACTGGGTGGGGTTCACAGCCCTACATGCTGGGAGGGTAACTGTTCCTGGGTTAAAGGTCAATGCCATGGTTTGCTGTACACAGCCCAACGTGCTGGGAGCGTAACTGCTCCTGGGTTACAGAACAATTTGCCCTGGTTTGGTGTACACAGCCCTAAATGCTGGGAGGGAAACTGCTCCTGGGTTACAGGTCAATGCAATGGAATGGGGTTCACAGCCCTACACGCTGTGAGGGTAAATGCTCCTGGGTTACAGATCAATGCCCTGGTTTGGTGTACACAGCCCTACATGCTGGGAGGGTATCTGCTCCTGGGTTAAAGATAAATGACCTGGTTTGGTGTACACAGCCCTACATACTGGGAGGGAAACTGCTCCTGGGTTACAGATCAATGCCCTGGTTTCGGGTGCACAGCCCTACATACTGGGGGTGGTAACTGCTCCTGGGTTACAGATGAATGCCCTGGTTTGGTGTACACAGCCCTACATGCTGGGAGGGTAACTGCTCCTGGGTTACAGATCAATGCCCTGGTTTGGTGTACACAGCCCTAAATGCTGGGAGGGAAACTGCTCCTGGGTTACAGGTCAATGCCCTGGTTTGGTGTACGCAGCCGTACATGCTGGGTGGGTAACTGCTCCTGGGTTTCAGATCAATGCCCTGATTTGGGGTGCACAGCCCTATATGCTGGGAGGGTAACTTCTCCTGGGTTACAGATCAATGCACTAGGGTGGTGTACACAGCCCTAAATGCGAGGAGGGTAACTGCTCCTGGGTTTCAGATCAATGCCCTGGTTTGGTGTACACAGCCCTACATGCTGGGAGTGTAACTGCTCCTGGGTTACAGATCAATGCACTGGGGTGGTGTACACAGCCCTAAATGCGAGGAGGGTAACTGCTCCTGGGTTACAGCTCAATGCCCTGTTTTGGGGTGCACAGTCCTACATGCGCTGAGGGTGTATGCTCCTGGGTTACAGTTCAATGCACTGTGTTGGGGTACACAGACCTACATGCTGGGAGGGTAACTGATCGTGGGTTACAGATCAATGCACTGGTTTGGGGTACACAGTCCCACATGCTGGGAGGGTAACTGCTCCAGGGTTACAGATCAATGCACTGGTTTGAGGTACACAGTCCCACATGCTGGGAGGGTAACTGCTCCTGGGTTACAGATCAATGCACTGGTTTGGGGTACACAGTCCCACATGCTGGGAGGGTAACTGCTCCTGGGTTACAGATTAATGCCCTGGTTTGGGGAACACAGTCCAACATGCTGGGAGGGTAACTGCTCCTGGGTGACAGATCAATGCCCTGATTTGGGGCAAACAGCCCTACTTGCTGGGACGGTTACTGCTCATGGGTTACAGATCAATGCACTGGGGTGGGGTTCACAGCCCTACACGCTGGGAGGGTATCTGGTCCTGGGATACAGATCAATGCACTGGGGTGGGGTACACAGCTCTACATGATAGGAGGGTAACTCTTCCTGGGTTACAGATCAATGCACTGGGTGGGGTTCACAGCCCTACATGCTGGGAGGGTAACTGTTCCTGGGTTAAAGGTCAATGCCATGGTTTGCTGTACACAGCCCAACGTGCTGGGAGCGTAACTGCTCCTGGGTTACAGAACAATTTGCCCTGGTTTGGTGTACACAGCCCTAAATGCTGGGAGGGAAACTGCTCCTGGGTTACAGGTCAATGCAATGGAATGGGGTTCACAGCCCTACACGCTGTGAGGGTAAATGCTCCTGGGTTACAGATCAATGCCCTGGTTTGGTGTACACAGCCCTACATGCTGGGAGGGTATCTGCTCCTGGGTTAAAGATAAATGACCTGGTTTGGTGTACACAGCCCTACATACTGGGAGGGAAACTGCTCCTGGGTTACAGATCAATGCCCTGGTTTCGGGTGCACAGCCCTACATACTGGGGGTGGTAACTGCTCCTGGGTTACAGATGAATGCCCTGGTTTGGTGTACACAGCCCTACATGCTGGGAGGGTAACTGCTCCTGGGTTACAGATCAATGCCCTGGTTTGGTGTATGCAGCCGTACATGCTGGGTGGGTAACTGCTCCAGGGTTTCAGATCAATGCCCTGGTTTGGGGTGCACAGCCCTATATGCTGGGAGGGTAACTGCTCCTGGGTTACAGATCAATGCACTAGGGTGGTGTACACAGCCCTAAATGCGAGGAGGGTAACTGCTCCTGCGTTACACATCAATGCCCTGGTTTGGTGTACACAGCCCTACATGCTGGGAGTGTAACTGCTCCTGGGTTACAGAACAAGGCCCTGGTTTGGGGTGCACAGCCCTACATGCTGGGAGGGTAACTGGTCCTGGGTTACAGCTCAATGCCCTGGTGTGGGGTACACAGCCCTACATGCTGGGAGGGTAACTGCTCCTGGGTTACAGATGAATGCCCTGGTTTGGGGTGCAAAACCCTACATGCTGGGAGGGTAACCGCTCCTGGGTTACTGTTCAATGCAATGGGATGGGGTTCACAGCCCTACGTGCTGGGAGGGTAACTGCTCCTGGGTTACAGCTCAATGACCTGGTTTGGTGTGCACAGCCCTACATGCTGGGAGGTTAACTGCTCCTGGGTTACAGATCAATGCACTGGTTTGGTGTACACAGCCGTACATGCTGGGAGGGTAACTGCTCCTCGGCTACAGATCAATGCCATGGTTTGGTGTACACAGCCCTACATGCTGGGAGGGTAACTGCTCCTGGATTACATAACAATGCACTGGTTTGGGGTACACAGCCCAAAATCCTGGGAGGTTAACTGCTCCTGGGTGACAGATCAATGCACTGGTTTGGTGTACACAGCCCTACTTGCAGGGAGTGTAACTGCTCCTGGGCTACAGATCAATGCCCTGGTTTGGTGTACACAGCCCTACATGCTGGGAGGATAACTGCTCCTGGGCTACAGATCAATGCCCTGGATTGGGGTACACAGCCCTACATGCTGGGAGGGTGACTGCTCCTGGGTTACAGATCAATGCACTGGAGTGTGGTTCACAGTGCTACATGCTGGGAGGGTAAATGCTCTTGGGTTACAGATCAATGACCTGGTTTGGTGTACACAGCCCTACATGCTGGGAGGGTAAATGCTCTCGGGTTACAGATCAATGCACTGGTTTGGGGTACACAGCCCTACATGCAGGGAGGGTAACTGCTCCTGGGTTACAGATGAATGCCCTGGTTTGGGGTACACAGGCCTACATGCTGGGAAGGTAACTGCTCCTGGGTTCCAGATCAATGCACTGGTTTGGGGTACACAGCCCTACATGCTGGTAGGATAACTGTGCCTAGATTACTGATCAATGCCCTGGGGTGCGGTACACAGACCTATATGCTGGGAGCGTAACAGCTCCTGGGTTAAAGAAAAATGCCTTGGTTTGGTGTACACAGCCCTACATGCTGGGAGGGTACCTGCTCCTGGGTTACAGATCAAAGCACTGGGGTGGGGTACACAGCCCTACATGCTGGGAGAGTAACTGCTCCTGGGTTACAGATCAATGCCCTGGTTTGGTGCACACAGCCCTACATGCTGGGAGGGTACGTGCTCCTGGGTTACAGATCAATCCCCTGGGTTGGGGTACACAGCCCTACATGCTGGGAGGATAACTGCTCCTGGGTTACAGATCAATGAACTGGGGTGTGGTACACAGCCCTAAATGCTGGGAGTGTAACTGCTCCTGGGTTACAGATCAATGCCCTAGTTTGGAGTACACAGTCCTACATGCTGGGAGGGTAACTGCTCCTGGGTTATAGATCAATGCCATGGTTTGGTGTACACAGCCCTACATGCTGGGAGTGTAACTGCTCCTGGGTTACAGATCAATGCCCTAGTTTAGAGTACACAGTCCTACATGCTGGGAGGTTAACTGCTCCTGGGTTATAGATCAATGCCATGGTTTGGGGTACACAGCCCTACATGCTGGGAGTGCAACTGCTCCTGGGTTACAGATCAATGCCCTAGTTTGGTGTACACAGCCGTACATGCTGGGAGGGTAACTGCTCCTTGGTTACAGATCAATGACTTGGTTTGGTGTACACAGCCCTACATGCTGGGAGGGTAACTGCTCCTGGGTTACAGGTCAATGCAATGGAATGGGGTTCACAGCCCTACACGCTGGGAGGGTAACTGTTCCTGGGTTACTGATCAATGCCCTGGTTAGATGTACACAGCCCTACATGCTGGGAGGGTAACTGTTCCTAGGTTAACGATCAATGCCCTGGTTTGGTGTACATATCCCTACATGTTGGGCGGGTAACTGCTCCTGGGTTACAGATCAATGCCGTGTTTTGGTGTACACAGTCCTACATGCTGGGAGGGTAACTGCGCCTGGGTTACAGATCAATTCCCTGTGGTGGGATACACAGCCCTACATGCTGGGAGGGTAACTGCTCCTGGGTTACAGATCAATGCCCTGGTTTGGTGTACACAGCCCCACATGCTGCGGGGGTAACTGCTCCTGGGTTACAAAACAATGCACTGGTTTGGGGTACACAGCCCTACATGCTGGGAGGGTAACTGCGCCTGGGTTACAGATCAATGCCCTGGGGTGGGATACACAGCCCTACATGCTGGGAGGGTAACTGCTCCTGGGTTACAGATCGATGCCTTGGTTTGGGGCACAAAGCCCTACATGCTGGGAGGGTAACTGCTCCGGGGTTAAAGATCAATGCACTGGGGTGGGGTTCACAGCCCTACATGCTGGGAGTTTAACAGCGCCTGGGTTACAGATCAATGCCCTGTGGTGGGATACACAGACCTACATGCTGGGAGGGTAACTGCTCCTGGGTTACAGATCAATGCACTGGTTTGGTGTACACAGCCCTACATGCTGGGAGGGTAAATGCTCTCGGGTTACAGATCAATGCCCTGTGGTGGGATACACAGCCCGACATGATGGGAGGGTAACTGGTCCTGGGTTACAGATCAATGCCCTGGTTTGGTGTACACAGCCCTACATGCTGGGAGGGTAACTGCTCCCAGGAGCAGTTACCCTCCCAGCATGTTGGACTGTGTTCCCCAAACCAGGGCATTAATCTGTAACCCTGGAGCAGTTACCCTCCCAGCATGTAGGACTGTGTACCCCAAACCAGTGCATTGATCTGTAACCCAGGAGCAGTTACCCTCCCAGCATGTGGGACTGTGTACCTCAAACCAGTGCATTGATCTGTAACCCTGGAGCAGTTACCCTCCCAGCATGTGGGACTGTGTACCCCAAACCAGTGCATTGATCTGTAACCCAGGATCAGTTACCCTCCCAGCATGTAGGTCTGTGTACCCCAACACAGTGCATTGAACTGTAACCCAGGAGCATTTACCCTCCGAGCATGTAGGGCTGTGTACACCACTCCAGTGCATTGATCTGTAACCCAGGAGCAGTTACACTCCCAGCATGTAGGGCTGTGTACACCAAACCAGGGCATTGATCTGAAACCCAGGAGCAGTTACCCTCCTCGCATTTAGGGCTGTGTACACCACCCTAGTGCATTGATCTGTAACCCAGGAGAAGTTACCCTCCCAGCATATATGGCTGTGCACCCCAAATCAGGGCATTGATCTGAAACCCAGGAGCAGTTACCCACCCAGCATGTACGGCTGCATACACCAAACCAGGGCATTGATCTGTAACCCAGGAGCAGTTACCCTCCCAGCATTTAGGGCTGTGTACACCAAACCAGGGCATTCATCTGTAACCCAGGAGCAGTTACCCACCCCAGCATGTAGGACTGCGCACCCCAAACAAGGGCATTGATCTGCAACCCAATAGCAGTTACCCTCCCAGCATGTAGGGCTGTGTACACCAAACCAGGGCATTTAGCTTTAACCCAGGAGCAGATACCCTCCCAGCATGTACGGCTGCGTACACCAAACCAGGGCATTGATCAGTAACCCAGGAACAGTTACCCTCCCAGCGTGTAGGGCTGTGAACCCCATTCCCTTGCATTGACCTGTAACCCAGGAGCAGTTACCCTCCCAGCATATAGGGCTGTGTACACCAAACCAGGGCAAATTGATCTGTAACCCAGGAGCAGTTCCGCTCCCAGCATGTAGGGCTGTGTACACCAAACCATGGCATTGACCTTTAACCCAGGAGCAGTTACCCTCCCAGCATGTAGGGCTGTGAACCCCACCCCAGTGCATTGATCTGTAACCCAGGAGCAGTAACCCTCCCAGCAAGTAGGGCTGTGCGCCCCAAACCAGGGCATTGATCTGTAACCCAGGAGCAGTTACCCTCCCAGCATGTAGGGCTGTGTGCCCCAAAACAGGGCATTGATCTGTAACCCAGGAGCAGTTACCCTCCCAGCATGTAGGGCTGTGTATCCCAAACCAGGGCATTGATCTGTAACCCAGGAGCTGTTACCCTCACAGCATGTAGGGCTGTGAACCTTACCCCAGTGCATTGATCTGTAACCCAGGAAGAGTTACCCTCCCAGCATGTAGAGCTGTGTCCCCCACCCCAGTGCATTGATCTGTATCCCAGGAGCAGATACCCTCCCAGCATGTAGGGCTGTGTACCCCAAACAATGGCATTGATCTATAACCCAGGAGCAGTTACCCTCCCAGCGTGTCGGGCTGTGAATCCCACCCCAGTGCATTGATCTGTAACCCATGAGCAGTAACCGTCCCAGCAAGCAGGGCCGTGTGCCCCACATCAGGGCATTGATCTGTCACCCAGGAGCAGTAACCCTCCCAGCATGTTGGACTGTGTTCCCCAAACCAGGGCATTGATCTGTAACCCAGGAGCAGTTACCATCCCAGCATGTAGGGCTGTGTACACCAATCCATGGCATTGATCTCTAACACAGGAGCAGTTACTCTCCCAGCAAGTAGGGCTGTGTACCCCACCCCAATGCATTGATCTGTAACCCGAGAGCATTTACCCTCCCAGTATGTAGGGCTGTGTACCCCACCCCAGTGCATTCATCTGTAACCCAGGAGCAGTTATCCTCCCAGCATGTAGGGCTGTGTACACCAAACCAGGGCATTGATCTGTAACACAGGATCAGTTAACCTCCCAGCACATAGGGCTGTGTACACCAAACCAGTGCATTGATCTGTAACCCAGGAGCAGTTATCCTCCCAGCATGTGGGACTGTGTACCTCAAACCAGTGCATTGATCTGTAACCCTGGAGCAGTTACCCTCCCAGCATGTAGATCTGTGTACCCCAACCCAGTGCATTGAACTGTAACCCAGGAGCAGTTACCCTCCGAACATGTAGGGCGGTGCACCCCAAACCTGGGCATTGATCTGTAACCCAGGAGCAGTTACCCTTCCAGTATGTAGGGCTGTGTACCCCACACCAGTGCATTGATCTGTAACCCAGGAGCAGTTACCCTCCGAGCATGTAGGACTGTGTACCCCAAACCAGGGCATTGATGTGTAACGCAGGAGCAGTTACTCTCCTCGCATTTAGGGCAGTGTACACCACCCCAGTGCATTGATCTGTAACCCAGGAGCAGTTACCCTCCCAGCATGTAGGGCTGTGTACACCAAACCAGTGCATTGATGTGTAACGCAGGATCAGTTACCCTCCTCGCATTTAGGGCTATGTACACCACCCTAGTGCATTGATCTGTAACCCAGGAGAAGTAACCTTCCCAGCATATAGGGCTGTGCACCCCAAACCAGGGCATTGATCTGAAACCCAGGAGCAGTTACCAACCCAGCATGTACGGCTGCGTACACCAAACCAGGGCATTGATCTGTAACCCAGGAGCAGTTACCCTCCCAGCATGTAGGGCTGTGTAAACCAAACCAGGGCATTGATCTGTAACCCAGGAGCAGTTACCGTACCAGCATGTAGGGCTGTGTACCCCAGACCAGGGCATTGATCTGTAACCCAGGTGCAGTTACCCTCCCAGCATGTAGGGATGTGTACCCCAAACCAGGGCATTGATCTGTAACCCAGGAGCAGTTACACTCCCAGCATTTTGGGTTGTGAACCACACACCAGTGCATTGATCTGTAAACCAGGAGCACTTACCCTCCCAGCATGTAGGGCTGTGTAAACCAAACCGGGGCATTGATCTGTAACCCAGGAGCAGTTACCCTCCCAGCATGTAGGGCTGTGTACCCCAAACCAGGGCATTGATCTGTAACCCAGGAGCAGTTACCCTTCCAGCATGTAGGGCTGTGTACCCCAACCCAGTGCATTGAACTGTAACCCAGGAGCAGTTACCCTCCGAACATGTAGGGCGGTGCACCCCAAACCTGGGCATTGATCTGTAACCCAGGAGCAGTTACCCTTCCAGTATGTAGGGCTGTGTACCCCACACCAGTGCATTGATCTGTAACCCAGGAGCAGTTACCCTCCGAGCATGTAGGACTGTGTACCCCAAACCAGGGCATTGATGTGTAACGCAGGAGCAGTTACTCTCCTCGCATTTAGGGCAGTGTACACCACCCCAGTGCATTGATCTGTAACCCAGGAGCAGTTACCCTCCCAGCATGTAGGGCTGTGTACACCAAACCAGTGCATTGATGTGTAACGCAGGATCAGTTACCCTCCTCGCATTTAGGGCTATGTACACCACCCTAGTGCATTGATCTGTAACCCAGGAGAAGTAACCTTCCCAGCATATAGGGCTGTGCACCCCAAACCAGGGCATTGATCTGAAACCCAGGAGCAGTTACCAACCCAGCATGTACGGCTGCGTACACCAAACCAGGGCATTGATCTGTAACCCAGGAGCAGTTACCGTACCAGCATGTAGGGCTGTGTACCCCAAACCAGGGCATTGATCTGTAACCCAGGTGCAGTTACCCTCCCAGCATGTAGGGATGTGTACCCCAAACCAGGGCATTGATCTGTAACCCAGGAGCAGTTACACTCCCAGCATTTTGGGTTGTGAACCACACACCAGTGCATTGATCTGTAAACCAGGAGCACTTACCCTCCCAGCATGTAGGGCTGTGTAAACCAAACCGGGGCATTGATCTGTAACCCAGGAGCAGTTACCCTCCCAGCATGTAGGGCTGTGTACCCCAAACCAGGGCATTGATCTGTAACCCAGGAGCAGTTACCCTCCCAGCATGTAGGGCTGTGTACCCCAAACCAAGGCATTGATCTGTAACCCAGGAGCAGTTACCCTCCCAGCATGAAGGGCTGCGTAGCCCACTCAATGCATTAATCTGTAACCCGAGAGCATTTACCTTCACAGCATGTAGGGCTGTGTACCCCACCCCATTGTACTGATCTGTAACCCAGGAGCAGTTACCCTCCCAGCATGTAGGGCTGTGTACCTCAAACCACGGCCTTGATCTATAACCCAGGAGCAGTTACCCTCCCAGCATGTAGGGCTGTGTACCCCACCCCAATGCATTGATGTGTAACCCAGGAGCAGTTACCGTACCAGCATGTAGGGCTGTGTACCCCAAACCAGGGCATTGATCTGTAACCCAGGAGCAGTTACCCTCCCAGCATGTAGGGCTGTGTACCCCAAACCAGGGCATTGATCTGTAACCCAGGAGCAGTTACACTCCCAGCATTTTGGGATGTGAACCCCACACCAGTGCATTGATCTGTAAACCAGGAGCAGTTACCCTCCCAGCATGTAGGGCTGTGTAAACCAAACCAGGGCATTGATCTGTAACCCAGGAGCAGTTACCCTCCCAGCATGTAGGGCTGTGTACCCCAAACCAGGGCATTGATCTGTAACCCAAGAGCAGTTACCCTCCCAGCATGTAGGGCTGTGTACCCCAAACCAGGGCATTGATCTGTAACCCAGGAGCAGTTACCCTTCCAGCATGAAGGGCTGCGTAGCCCACTCAATGCATTAATCTGTAACCCGAAAGCATTTACCTTCACAGCATGTAGGGCTGTGTACCCCACCCCAGTGTACTGATCTGTAACCCAGGAGCAGTTACCCTCCCAGCATGTAGGGCTGTGTACCACAAACCACGGCATTGATCTATAACCCAGCTGCAGTTACCATCCCAGCATGTAGGGCTGTGTACCCGATACCAGGGCATTGATCTGTAACCCAGGAGTAGTTACCCTCCCAGCATGTAGCGCTGTGAACCCCACCCCAGTGCATTGATCTGTAACCCAAGAGCAGTTACCCTCCCAGCAAGTAGGGCTGTGTACCCCACCCCAATGCATTGATCTGTAACCCGAGAGCATTTACCCTCCCAGTATGTAGGGCTGTGTACCCCACCCCAGTGCATTCATCTGTAACCCAGGAGCAGTTATCCTCCCAGCATGTAGGGCTGTGTACACCAAACCAGGGCATTGATCTGTAACACAGGATCAGTTAACCTTCCAGCACATAGGGCTGTGTACACCAAACCAGTGCATTGATCTGTAACCCAGGAGCAGTTATCCTCCCAGCATGTGGGACTGTGTACCTCAAACCAGTGCATTGATCTGTAACCCTGGAGCAGTTACCCTCCCAGCATGTAGATCTGTGTACCCCAACCCAGTGCATTGAACTGTAACCCAGGAGCAGTTACCCTCCGAACATGTAGGGCGGTGCACCCCAAACCTGGGCATTGATCTGTAACCCAGGAGCAGTTACCCTTCCAGCATGTAGGGCTGTGTACCCCACACCAGTGCATTGATCTGTAACCCAGGAGCAGTTACCCTCCGAGCATGTAGGACTGTGTACCCCAAACCAGGGCATTGATGTGTAACGCAGGAGCAGTTACTCTCCTCGCATTTAGGGCAGTGTACACCACCCCAGTGCATTGATCTGTAACCCAGGAGCAGTTACCCTCCCAGCATGTAGGGCTGTGTACACCAAACCAGTGCATTGATGTGTAACGCAGGATCAGTTACCCTCCTCGCATTTAGGGCTATGTACACCACCCTAGTGCATTGATCTGTAACCCAGGAGAAGTAACCTTCCCAGCATATAGGGCTGTGCACCCCAAACCAGGGCATTGATCTGAAACCCAGGAGCAGTTACCAACCCAGCATGTACGGCTGCGTACACCAAACCAGGGCATTGATCTGTAACCCAGGAGCAGTTACCCTCCCAGCATGTAGGGCTGTGTAAACCAAACCAGGGCATTGATCTGTAACCCAGGAGCAGTTACCGTACCAGCATGTAGGGCTGTGTACCCCAAACCAGGGCATTGATCTGTAACCCAGGTGCAGTTACCCTCCCAGCATGTAGGGATGTGTACCCCAAACCAGGGCATTGATCTGTAACCCAGGAGCAGTTACACTCCCAGCATTTTGGGTTGTGAACCCCACACCAGTGCATTGATCTGTAAACCAGGAGCACTTACCCTCCCAGCATGTAGGGCTGTGTAAACCAAACCGGGGCATTGATCTGTAACCCAGGAGCAGTTACCCTCCCAGCATGTAGGGCTGTGTACCCCAAACCAGGGCATTGATCTGTAACCCAGGAGCAGTTACCCTCCCAGCATGTAGGGCTGTGTACCCCAAACCAAGGCATTGATCTGTAACCCAGGAGCAGTTACCCTCCCAGCATGAAGGGCTGCGTAGCCCACTCAATGCATTAATCTGTAACCCGAGAGCATTTACCTTCACAGCATGTAGGGCTGTGTACCCCACCCCATTGTACTGATCTGTAACCCAGGAGCAGTTACCCTCCCAGCATGTAGGGCTGTGTACCTCAAACCACGGCCTTGATTTATAACCCAGGAGCAGTTACCCTCCCAGCATGTAGGGCTGTGTACCCCACCCCAATGCATTGATGTGTAACCCAGGAGCAGTTACCGTACCAGCATGTTGGGCTGTGTACCCCAAACCAGGGCATTGATCTGTAACCCAGGAGCAGTTACACTCCCAGCATTTTGGGATGTGAACCCCACACCAGTCATTGATCTGTAAACCAGGAGCAGTTACCCTCCCAGCATGTAGGGCTGTGTAAACCAAACCAGGGCATTGATCTGTAACCCAGGAGCAGTTACCCTCCCAGCATGTATGGCTGTGTACCCCAAACCAGGGCATTGATCTGTAACCCAAGAGCAGTTACCCTCCCAGCATGTAGGGCTGTGTACCCCAAACCAGGGCATTGATCTGTAACCCAGGAGCAGTTACCCTTCCAGCATGAAGGGCTGCGTAGCCCACTCAATGCATTAATCTGTAACCCGAAAGCATTTACCTTCACAGCATGTAGGGCTGTGTACCCCACCCCAGTGTACTGATCTGTAACCCAGGAGCAGTTACCCTCCCAGCATGTAGGGCTGTGTACCACAAACCACGGCATTGATCTATAACCCAGGAGCAGTTACCATCCCAGCATGTAGGGCTGTGTACCCGATACCAGGGCATTGATCTGTAACCCATGAGTAGTTACCCTCCCAGCATGTAGCGCTGTGAACCCCACCCCAGTGCATTGATCTGTAACCCAAGAGCAGTTACCCTCCCAGCAAGTAGGGCTGTGTACCCCACCCCAATGCATTGATCTGTATCCCGAGAGCATTTACCCTCCCAGTATGTAGGGCTGTGTACCCCACCCCAGTGCATTCAGCTGTAACCCAGGAGCAGTTATCCTCCCAGCATGTAGGGCTGTGTACACCAAACCAGGGCATTGATCTGTAACACAGGATCAGTTAACCTCCCAGCACATAGGGCTGTGTACACCAAACCAGTGCATTGATCTGTAACCCAGGAGCAGTTATCCTCCCAGCATGTGGGACTGTGTACCTCAAACCAGTGCATTGATCTGTAACCCTGGAGCAGTTACCCTCCCAGCATGTAGATCTGTGTACCCCAACCCAGTGCATTGAACTGTAACCCAGGAGCAGTTACCCTCCGAACATGTAGGGCGGTGCACCCCAAACCTGGGCATTGATCTGTAACCCAGGAGCAGTTACCCTTCCAGCATGTAGGGCTGTGTACCCCACACCAGTGCATTGATCTGTAACCCAGGAGCAGTTACCCTCCGAGCATGTAGGACTGTGTACCCCAAACCAGGGCATTGATGTGTAACGCAGGAGCAGTTACTCTCCTCGCATTTAGGGCAGTGTACACCACCCCAGTGCATTGATCTGTAACCCAGGAGCAGTTACCCTCCCAGCATGTAGGGCTGTGTACACCAAACCAGTGCATTGATGTGTAACGCAGGATCAGTTACCCTCCTCGCATTTAGGGCTATGTACACCACCCTAGTGCATTGATCTGTAACCCAGGAGAAGTAACCTTCCCAGCATATAGGGCTGTGCACCCCAAACCAGGGCATTGATCTGAAACCCAGGAGCAGTTACCAACCCAGCATGTACGGCTGCGTACACCAAACCAGGGCATTGATCTGTAACCCAGGAGCAGTTACCCTCCCAGCATGTAGGGCTGTGTAAACCAAACCAGGGCATTGATCTGTAACCCAGGAGCAGTTACCGTACCAGCATGTAGGGCTGTGTACCCCAAACCAGGGCATTGATCTGTAACCCAGGTGCAGTTACCCTCCCAGCATGTAGGGATGTGTACCCCAAACCAGGGCATTGATCTGTAACCCAGGAGCAGTTACACTCCCAGCATTTTGGGTTGTGAACCCCACACCAGTGCATTGATCTGTAAACCAGGAGCACTTACCCTCCCAGCATGTAGGGCTGTGTAAACCAAACCGGGGCATTGATCTGTAACCCAGGAGCAGTTACCCTCCCAGCATGTAGGGCTGTGTACCCCAAACCAGGGCATTGATCTGTAACCCAGGAGCAGTTACCCTCCCAGCATGTAGGGCTGTGTACCCCAAACCAAGGCATTGATCTGTAACCCAGGAGCAGTTACCCTCCCAGCATGAAGGGCTGCGTAGCCCACTCAATGCATTAATCTGTAACCCGAGAGCATTTACCTTCACAGCATGTAGGGCTGTGTACCCCACCCCATTGTACTGATCTGTAACCCAGGAGCAGTTACCCTCCCAGCATGTAGGGCTGTGTACCTCAAACCACGGCCTTGATCTATAACCCAGGAGCAGTTACCCTCCCAGCATGTAGGGCTGTGTACCCTACCCCAATGCATTGATGTGTAACCCAGGAGCAGTTACCGTACCAGCATGTAGGGCTGTGTACCCCAAACCAGGGCATTGATCTGTAACCCAGGAGCAGTTACCCTCCCAGCATGTAGGGCTGTGTACCCCAAACCAGGGCATTGATCTGTAACCCAAGAGCAGTTACCCTCCCAGCATGTAGGGCTGTGTACCCCAAACCAGGGCATTGATCTGTAACCCAGGAGCAGTTACCCTTCCAGCATGAAGGGCTGCGTAGCCCACTCAATGCATTAATCTGTAACCCGAAAGCATTTACCTTCACAGCATGTAGGGCTGTGTACCCCACCCCAGTGTACTGATCTGTAACCCAGGAGCAGTTACCCTCCCAGCATGTAGGGCTGTGTACCACAAACCACGGCATTGATCTATAACCCAGGAGCAGTTACCATCCCAGCATGTAGGGCTGTGTACCCGATACCAGGGCATTGATCTGTAACCCAGGAGTAGTTACCCTCCCAGCATGTAGCGCTGTGAACCCCACCCCAGTGCATTGATCTGTAACCCAAGAGCAGTTACCCTCCCAGCAAGTAGGGCTGTGTACCCCACCCCAATGCATTGATCTGTAACCCGAGAGCATTTACCCTCCCAGTATGTAGGGCTGTGTACCCCACCCCAGTGCATTCATCTGTAACCCAGGAGCAGTTACCCTCCCAGCATGTAGGGCTGTGTAAACCAAACCACGGCATTGATCTATAACCCAGGAGCAGTTACCCTCCCAGCATGTAGGGCTGTGTACACCAAACCACGGCATTGATCTATAACCCAGGAGCAGTTACCATCCCAGCATGTAGGGCTGTGTACCCCCCCCCCCCCCTCAAGGCATTGATCTGTAACCCAGGCGCAGTTACCCTCCCAGCATGTAGGGCTGTGTACACCAAACCAGTGCATTGTTCTGTAACCCAGGAGCAGTTACCATCCCAGCATGTAGGGCTGTGTACCCCCCCCCCCCGCCCCCCCTCAAGGCATTGATCTGTAACCCAGGCGCAGTTACACCCCCAGCATGTTGGGCTGTGTACACCATACCAGTGCATTGATCTGTAACCCAGGAGCAGTTACACCCCCAACATGTAGGGCTGTGTACCCCAAACCAGTGCATTGTTCTGTAACCCAGGAGCAGTTACCCTCCCAGCATGTAGGGCTGTGTAAACCAAACCATGGCATTGATCTGCAGCCCAGGAGCAGTTACCCTCCCTGCATGTAGGGCTGTGGACACCAAACCAGTGCATTGTTATGTAATCCAGGAGCAGTTACCCTCCCAGCATGTAGGGCTGTGTACACCAAACCATGGCATTGATCTGTAGCCGAGGAGCAGTTACCCCCCCAGCATGTACGGCTGTTTACACCAAACCAGGACATTGATCTGTAACCCAGGAGCAGTTACCCCCCCAGCATGTAGGACTGCGCACCCCAAACCAGGGCATTGATCTGTAACCTAGGAACAGTTACCCTCCCAGCATGTAGGGCTGTGTATAACAAACCAGGGCAAATTGATCTGTAACCCAGGAGCAGTTACGCTCCCAGCATGGAGGGCTGTGTACACCAAACCAGGGCATTGATCTGTAACCCAGGAGCAGTTACCCTCCCAGCATGTAGGGCTGTGAACACCAACCCAGTGCATTGATCTGTAACCCAGGAGCAGTAACCCTCCCAGCAAGTAGGGCTGTGTGCCCCAAACCAGGGCATTGATCTGTAACCCAGGAGCAGTTACCCTCCCAGCATGTAGGGCTGTGTGCCCCAAAACAGGGCATTGATCTGTAACCCAGGAGCAGTTACCCTCCCAGCATGTAGGGCTGTGTACACCAAACCAGGGCATTGATCTGTAACCCAGCAGCTGTTACCCTCCCAGCGTGTAGGGCTGTGAACCCCACCCCAGTGCATTGATCTGTAACCCAGGAAGAGTTACCCTCCCAGCATGTAGAGCTGTGTACCCCACCCCAGTGCATTGATCTGTATCCCTGGAGCAGATACCCTCCCAGCGTGTCGGGCTGTGAACCCCACCCCAGTGCATTGATCTGTAACCCAGGAGCAGTAACCGTCCCAGCAAGTAGGGCTGTGTTCCCCAAACGATGGCATTGATCTATAACCCAGGAGCAGTTACCCTCCCAGCGTGTAGGGCTGTGAACCCCACCACAGTGCATTGATCTGTAACCCAGGAGTAGTAACCGTCCCAGCAAGTAGGGCTGTGTTCCCCAAACCAGGGCATTGATCTGTAACCCGGGAGCAGTTACCCTCCCAGCATGTAGGACTGTGTACCCCAAACCAGTGCATGGAAATGTAACCCAGGAGCAGTTACCCTCCCATCATGTAGGTCTGTGTACCCCAACCCAGTGCATTGAACTGTACCCCAGGAGCAATTACCCTCCCAGCATGTAGGTCTGTGTACCGCACCCCAGGGCATTGATCAGTTATCTAGGCACAGTTATCCTACCAGCATGTAGGGCTGTGTACCCCAAACCAGGGCATTGATCTGGAGCCCAGGAGCAGTTACCCTCCCAGCATGTAGGGCTGTGTACCCCAAACCAGTGCATTGATCTGGAACCCAGGAGCAGTTACCCTCCCAGCATGTAGGGCTGTGTACCCCAAACCAGGCATTCATCTGTAACCCAGGAGCAGTTACCCTCCCTGCATGTAGGGTTGTGTACCCCAAACCAGTGCATTGATCTGTAACCCGAGAGCATTTACCCTCCCAGCATGTAGGGCTGTGTACACCAAACCAGGTCATTGATCTGTAACCCAGGAGCATTTACCCTCCCAGCATGTAGTACTGTGAACCACACTCCAGTGCATTGATCTGTAACCCAGGAGCAGTCACCCTCCCAGCCTGTAGGGCTGTGTACCGCACCACAGGGCATTGATCAGTAACCCAGGCACAGTTACCCTACGAACATGTAGGGCTGTGTACCCCAATCCAGGGCATTGATCTGTAGCACAGGAGCAGTTACCCTCCCAGCATGTAGCGCTGTGTACCCCAAACCAGGGCATTGATCTGTAACCCAGGAGCAGTTGCCCTCCGAACATGTAGTGTTTTGTACCCCAAAACAGGGCATTGATCTGATACCCAGGAGCAGTAACCCTCCCAGCATGTTGGGCTGTGTACACCAAACTAGTGCATTGATCTGTAACCCAGGAGCAGTTACCCTCCCAGCATGTAGAGCTGTGTACACCAAACCAGTGCATTGTTCTGTAACCCAGGAGCAGTTACCCTCCCAGCATGTAGGGCTGTGTAAACCAAACCATGGCATTGATCTGTAGCCCAGGAGCAGTTACCCTCCCAGCATGTAGGGCTGTGTACACCAAACCAGTGCATTGATCTGTCACCCAGGAGCAGTTAACCTCCCAGGATTTTGGGCTGTGTACCCCAAACCAGTGCATTGTTATGTAACCCAGGAGCAGTTACCCTCCCAGCATGTAGGGCTGTGTACACCAAACCATGGCATTGATCTGTAGCCGAGGAGCAGTTACCCTCCCAGCATGTACGGCTGTGTCCAGCAAACCAGTGCATTGATCTGTAACCCAGGAGCAGTTAACCTCCCAGCATGTAGGGCTGTGTACACCAAACCAGGTCATTGAGCTGTAACCCAGGAGCAGTTACCCTCCCAGCATGTAGCGCTGTGTACCCCACACCAGTGCATTGATCAGTAACCCAGGAGCGGTTACCCTCCCAGCATGTAGGGTTTTGCACCCCAAACCAAGGGCATTCATCTGTAACCCAGGAGCGGTTACCCTCCCAGCATGTAGGGCTCTGTACCCCACACCAGGGCATTGAGCTGTAACCCAGGAGCAGTTACCCTCCCAGCATGTAGGGCTGTGCACCCCAAACCAGGGCATTGATCTGTAACCCAGGAGCAGTTACACTCCCAGCATGTAGGGCTGTGTACACCAAACCAGGGCATTGATGTGTAACGCAGGACCAGTTACCCTCCTCGCATTTAGGGCTGTGTACACCACCCTAGTGCATTGATCTGTAACCCAGGAGCAGTTAACCTCCCAGCATGTAGGGCTGTGTACATCAAACCAGGTCATTGAGCTGTAACCTAGGAACAGTTACCCTCCCAGCATGTATGGCTGTGTACCCCAAACCAGGGCATTTATCTTTAACACAGGAGCAGATACCCTCCCAGCATGTAGGGCTGTGTACACCAAACCAGGGCATTGATCTGTAACATAGGAACAGTTACCCTCCCAGCATGTAGGGCTGTGTACACCAAACCAGGGCATTGATCTATAACCCAGGAGCAGTTACCCTCCCAGCATGTAAGGCTGTGTACCCCAAACCATGGCATTCGTCTATAACCCTGGAGCAATTACACTCCCAGCATGTAGGGCTGTGTACCCCACCCCAGTGCATTGAACTGTAACCCAGGAGCAGTTCACCTCCCAGGACTTTGGGCTGTGTCCCCCAAACCAGTGCATTGTTATGTAATCCAGGAGCAGCTCCCCTCCCAGCATGTAGGGCTGTGAACCCCACCCCAGTGCATTGAACTGTAACCCAGGAGCAGTTACCCTCCCAGCATGTAGGTCTGTGTACACCAAACCAGTGCATTGATCTGTATCCCAGGAGCAGTTACCCTCCCAGCATGTAGGGCTGTGTACACCAAACCAGGGCATCGATCTGTAACCCAGGAGCAGTTACCCTCCCAGCATGTAGGGCTGTGTACACCAAACCAGGGCATTGATCTGTAACCCAAGAGCAGTTAACCTCCCAGCATGTTGGGCTGTGTACACCAAACCAGGGCATCGATCTGTAACCCAGGAGCAGTTACCCTCCCAGCATGTAGGGCTGTGTACACCAAACCAGTGCATTGATCTGTAACCCAGGAGCAGTTACCCTCCCAGCACGTAAGTCTGTGTACACCAAACCAGTGCATTGATCTGTCACCCAGGAGCAGTTAACCTCCCAGGATTTTGGGCTGTGTACCCCAAACCAGTGCATTGTTATGTAATCCAGGAGCAGTTACCCTCCCATCATGTAGGGCTTTGTACCCCAAACCAGTGCATTGTTCTGTAACCCAGGTGCAGTTACCCTCCCAGCATGTAGGTCTGTGTACCCCAACCCAGTGCATTGAACTGTACCCCAGGAGCAATTACCCTCCCAGCATGTAGGTCTGTGTACCGCACCCCAGGGCATTGATCAGTTATCTAGGCACAGTTATCCTACCAGCATGTAGGGCTGTGTACCCCAAACCAGGGCATTGATCTGGAGCCCAGGAGCAGTTACCCTCCCAGCATGTAGGGCTGTGTACCCCAAACCAGTGCATTGATCTGGAACCCAGGAGCAGTTACCCTCCCAGCATGTAGGGCTGTGTACCCCAAACCAGGCATTCATCTGTAACCCAGGAGCAGTTACCCTCCCTGCATGTAGGGTTGTGTACCCCAAACCAGTGCATTGATCTGTAACCCGAGAGCATTTACCCTCCCAGCATGTAGGGCTGTGTACACCAAACCAGGTCATTGATCTGTAACCCAGGAGCATTTACCCTCCCAGCATGTAGTACTGTGAACCACACTCCAGTGCATTGATCTGTAACCCAGGAGCAGTCACCCTCCCAGCCTGTAGGGCTGTGTACCGCACCACAGGGCATTGATCAGTAACCCAGGCACAGTTACCCTACGAACATGTAGGGCTGTGTACCCCAATCCAGGGCATTGATCTGTAGCACAGGAGCAGTTACCCTCCCAGCATGTAGCGCTGTGTACCCCAAACCAGGGCATTGATCTGTAACCCAGGAGCAGTTGCCCTCCGAACATGTAGTGTTTTGTACCCCAAAACAGGGCATTGATCTGATACCCAGGAGCAGTAACCCTCCCAGCATGTTGGGCTGTGTACACCAAACTAGTGCATTGATCTGTAACCCAGGAGCAGTTACCCTCCCAGCATGTAGAGCTGTGTACACCAAACCAGTGCATTGTTCTGTAACCCAGGAGCAGTTACCCTCCCAGCATGTAGGGCTGTGTAAACCAAACCATGGCATTGATCTGTAGCCCAGGAGCAGTTACCCTCCCAGCATGTAGGGCTGTGTACACCAAACCAGTGCATTGATCTGTCACCCAGGAGCAGTTAACCTCCCAGGATTTTGGGCTGTGTACCCCAAACCAGTGCATTGTTATGTAACCCAGGAGCAGTTACCCTCCCAGCATGTAGGGCTGTGTACACCAAACCATGGCATTGATCTGTAGCCGAGGAGCAGTTACCCTCCCAGCATGTACGGCTGTGTCCAGCAAACCAGTGCATTGATCTGTAACCCAGGAGCAGTTAACCTCCCAGCATGTAGGGCTGTGTACACCAAACCAGGTCATTGAGCTGTAACCCAGGAGCAGTTACCCTCCCAGCATGTAGCGCTGTGTACCCCACACCAGTGCATTGATCAGTAACCCAGGAGCGGTTACCCTCCCAGCATGTAGGGTTTTGCACCCCAAACCAAGGGCATTCATCTGTAACCCAGGAGCGGTTACCCTCCCAGCATGTAGGGCTCTGTACCCCACACCAGGGCATTGAGCTGTAACCCAGGAGCAGTTACCCTCCCAGCATGTAGGGCTGTGCACCCCAAACCAGGGCATTGATCTGTAACCCAGGAGCAGTTACACTCCCAGCATGTAGGGCTGTGTACACCAAACCAGGGCATTGATGTGTAACGCAGGACCAGTTACCCTCCTCGCATTTAGGGCTGTGTACACCACCCTAGTGCATTGATCTGTAACCCAGGAGCAGTTAACCTCCCAGCATGTAGGGCTGTGTACATCAAACCAGGTCATTGAGCTGTAACCTAGGAACAGTTACCCTCCCAGCATGTATGGCTGTGTACCCCAAACCAGGGCATTTATCTTTAACACAGGAGCAGATACCCTCCCAGCATGTAGGGCTGTGTACACCAAACCAGGGCATTGATCTGTAACATAGGAACAGTTACCCTCCCAGCATGTAGGGCTGTGTACACCAAACCAGGGCATTGATCTATAACCCAGGAGCAGTTACCCTCCCAGCATGTAAGGCTGTGTACCCCAAACCATGGCATTCGTCTATAACCCTGGAGCAATTACACTCCCAGCATGTAGGGCTGTGTACCCCACCCCAGTGCATTGAACTGTAACCCAGGAGCAGTTCACCTCCCAGGACTTTGGGCTGTGTCCCCCAAACCAGTGCATTGTTATGTAATCCAGGAGCAGCTCCCCTCCCAGCATGTAGGGCTGTGAACCCCACCCCAGTGCATTGAACTGTAACCCAGGAGCAGTTACCCTCCCAGCATGTAGGTCTGTGTACACCAAACCAGTGCATTGATCTGTATCCCAGGAGCAGTTACCCTCCCAGCATGTAGGGCTGTGTACACCAAACCAGGGCATCGATCTGTAACCCAGGAGCAGTTACCCTCCCAGCATGTAGGGCTGTGTACACCAAACCAGGGCATTGATCTGTAACCCAAGAGCAGTTAACCTCCCAGCATGTTGGGCTGTGTACACCAAACCAGGGCATCGATCTGTAACCCAGGAGCAGTTACCCTCCCAGCATGTAGGGCTGTGTACACCAAACCAGTGCATTGATCTGTAACCCAGGAGCAGTTACCCTCCCAGCACGTAAGTCTGTGTACCCCAGCCCAGTGCATTGATCTGTAACCCAGGAGCAGTTACACTCCCAGCATGTAGGGCTGTGCACTCCACCCCAGTGCATTGACCTGTAACCCAGGAGCAGTTACCCTCCCAGCATGTAGGGCTGTGTACCCCAAACCATGGCATTGATCTAATACCCAGGAGCAGTTACCCTCCCAGCATGTCGGACTGTGTACCCCAAACCAGGGCAATGATCTGTAACCCAGCAGCAGTTATCCTCCCAGCTTGTGGGTCTGTGTACCCCACCCCAGTGCATTGATCTGTATCCCAGGAGCAATTACCCTCCCAGCATGTAGGGCTGTGTCCCCAAACCAGGGCATTGATCTGTAACCCAGGAGCAGTTACCCTCCCAGCGTGTAGGGCTGTGTACACCAAACCAGGGCATTGATCTATAACCCAGGAGCAGTTACCCTCCCAGCATGTAGGGCTGTGTACTCCAAACCATTGCATTGATCTGTAACCCAGGAGCAGTTACCCTCCCAGCATGAAGGGCTATGTACCCCACCGCAGTGCATTTACCTATAACCCAGGAGCAGTTACCCTCCCAGCATGTAGGGCTGTGTACACCAAACCATGGCATTCGTCTATATCCCAGGAGCAATTACACTCCCAGCATGTAGGGCTGTGTACCCCAAACCAGGTCATTGAGCAGTAACCCAGGAGCAGTTACCCTCCCAGCATGTCGGGCTGTGAACCCCACCCCAGTGCATTGACCTGTAACCCAGGAGCAGTTACCCTCCCAGCATGTAGTGCTGTGAAACCCAAACCATGGCATTGATCTATAACCCAGGAGCAGTTACCCTCCCAGCATGTAGGGCTGTGTACTCCAAACCATTGCATTGATCTGTATCCCAGGAGCAGTTACCGTCCCAGCATGTAGGGCTGTGAAGCCCACCCCAGTGCATTGATCTGTAACCCAGGAGCAGTTACCCTCCCAGCATGTAGTGCTGTGAAACCCAAACCATGGCATTGATCTATAACCCAGGAGCAGTTACCCTCCCAGCATGTAGGGCTGTGTACTCCAAACCAGGGTATTGATCTGTATCCCAGGAGCAGTTACCGTCCCAGCATGTAGGGCTGTGAACCCCACCCCAGTGCATTGATCTGTAACCCAGGAGCAGTTACCCTCCCAGCATTTAGGGCTGCGTGCCCCAAACCAGGGCATTGATCTGTAACCCAGGAGCAGTTACCCTCCCAGCATGTAGAGCTGTGTACCGCAAACCAGTGCATTGATCTGTAACCCAGATGGAGTTACTCTCCCAGCATGTAGGGCTGTGTACCCCAACCCAGGGCATTGATCTGTAACCCAGGAGCAGTTACCCACCCAGCATGTAGGGCTGCGTACCCCAACCCAGTGCTTTGATCTGTAACCCGAGAGCATTTACCCTCCCAGCATGTAGGGCTGTGTAACCCACCCCATTGCATTGATCTAAGACCCAGGAGCAGTTACTCCCCCCCATCATGTAGGGCTGTGTACACCAAACCAGGGCATTGTTCTGTAACCCAGGAGCAGTTACCCTCCCATTATGTCGGGCTGTGTACCCCACCCCATTGCATTGATCTAAGACCCAGGAGCAGTTACCCTCCCAGCATGTAGGGCTGTGTACACCAAACCAGGGCATTGTTCTGTAACCCAGGAGCAGTTACCCTCCCAGCATGTAGGGCTGTGTACACCAAACCAGTGCATTGTTCTGTAACCCAGGAGCAATTACCCTCCCAGCATGTAGGGCTGTGTACCCAAACCATGTCATTGATCTGTAACCCAGGAGCAGTTACCCTCCCAGCATGTAGGGCTGTGTACACCAAACCAGTGCATTGACCTGTAACCCAGGAGCAGTTACCCTCCCAGCATGTTTGGCTGTGTACCCCAAACCAGTGCATTGTTCTGTAATCCAGGAGCAGTTAACCTCCCAGCATGTTGGGCTCTATGCACCAAACCAGGGTATTGATCTGTAACCCAGGAGCAGTTACCCTCCCAGCATGTAGGTCTGTGTACACCAAACCAGTTCATTGATCTGTAACACAGGAGCAGTTAAACTCCAGCATGTTGGGCTGTGTACACCAAACCAGGGCATTGATCTGTAACCCAGGAGCAGTTAACCTCCCAGCATGTAGGGCTGTGTACCCCACCCCATTGCATTGATCTAAGACCCAGGAGCAGTTACCCTCCCAGCATGTAGGGCTGTGTACCCCAAACCAGTTCATTGATCTGTAACACAGGAGCAGTTAAACTCCAGCATGTTGGGCTGTGTACACCAAACCAGGGCATTGATCTGTAACCCAGGAGCAGTTAACCTCCCAGCATGTAGGGCTGTGTACCCCAACCCAGTGCTTTGAACTGTAACCCGAGAGCATTTACCCTCCCAGCATGTAGGGCTGTGTAACCCACCCCATTGCATTGATCTAAGACCCAGGAGCAGTTACACTCCCATCATGTAGGGCTGTGTACACCAAACCAGGGCATTGTTCTGTAACCCAGGAGCAGTTACCCTCCCATCATGTCGGGCTGTGTACCCTACCCCATTGCATTGATCTAAGACCCAGGAGCAGTTACCCTCCCAGCATGTAGGGCTGTGTACACCAAACCAGGTCATTGTTCAGTAACCCAGGTGCAGTTACCCTCCCAGCATGTAGGGCTGTGTACACCAAACCAGTGCATTGTTCTGTAACCCAGGAGCAGTTAACCTCCCAGCATGTAGGGCTGTGTACCCAAACCAGGGCATTGATCTGTAACCCAGGAGCAGTTACCCTCCCAGCATGTAGGGCTGTGTACCCCAACCCAGTGCTTTGATCTGTAACCCAGGAGCAGTTAACCTCCCAGCATGTAGGGCTGTGTACACCAAACCAGTGCATTGATCTGTAACCCAGGAGCAGTTACCCTCCCAGCATGTAGGGCTGTGTACACCAAACCAGTGCATTGATCTGTAACCCAGGAGCAGTTACCCTCCCAGCATGTAGGGCTGTGTACACCAAACCAGTGCATTGACCTGTAACCCAGGAGCAGTTAACCTCCCAGCATGTTTGGCTGTGTACACCAAACCAGTGCATTGATCTGTAACCCAGGAGCAGTTACCCTCTCAGCATGTAGGGCTGTATACCCCACCCCAGTGCATTGATCTGTAACCCAGGAGCAGTTACCCTCCCAGCATTTAGGTCTGTGTGCCCCAAACCAGTGCATTTATCTGTAACCCAGGACCAGTTGCCCTTCCAGCATGTAGGGCTGTGAACGCCACCCCAATGCATTGATCTGTAACCCAGGAGCAG
Organism: Chiloscyllium plagiosum; assembly: GCF_037043375.1. NCBI lineage: Eukaryota > Metazoa > Chordata > Chondrichthyes > Orectolobiformes > Hemiscylliidae > Chiloscyllium > Chiloscyllium plagiosum. The sequence goes on along the minus strand of NW_028270185.1, from coordinate 39,972,203 downwards.
TTACCCTCCCAGCATGTCGGACTGTGTACCCCAAAGCAGGGCAATGATCTGTAAACCAGCAGCAGTTACCCTCCCAGCTTGTGGGTCAGTGTACCCCACCCCAGTGCATTGATCTGTATCCCAGGAGCAGTTACCCTCCCAGCATGTTGGGCTGTGTACATCAAACCAGGGCATTGATCTGTATCCCAGGAGCAGTTACCCTCCCAGCATGTAGGGCTGTGTACCGCAAACCACTTCATTGATCTGTAACCCAGGAGCAGTTAACCTCCCAGCATGTTGGGCTGTGTACACCAAACCAGGGCATTGATCTGTAACCCAGCAGCAGTTACCCTCCCAGCTTGTGGGTCTGTGTACCCCAAACCAGTGCATTGATCTGTAACCCAGGAGCAGTTACCCTCCCAGCATGTAGGGCTGTGTACCCTACCCCAGTGCATTGATCTATAACCCAGGAGCAGTTACCCTCCCAGCATGTAGGTTTGTGTACACCAAACCAGGGTATTTATCTGTAACCCAGGAGCAGTTACCCTCCCAGCATGTAGGGCTGTGTACCACAAACCAAGGCATTGATCTGTAACCCAGGAGCAGTTACCCTCCCAGCATGTAGGGCTGTGTTCACCAAATAAGGTCATTGATCTTAACCCAGGAGCAGTTACCCTCCCAGCATGTAGGGCTGTGTACCCCAAACCAAGGCATTGATCTGTAACCCAGGAGCAGTTACCCTCCCAGCATGTAGGGCTGTGTACCCCACCCCAGTTCATTGATCTGTAACCCAGGAGCAGTTACCCTCCCAGCATGCAGGACTGTGTACCCCAAACCAGGGCATTGATCTGTAACCCAGGAGCAGTTACCCTCCCAGGATGTATCTCTGTCGCCCCTCTCTCTGTCGCAGTCTCTCTGTCCCTCTCTCTCTGCCCCCTCTCTCTCTGCCCCCTCTCTCGCTCTGTCCCCTCTCTCTCTGCCCCCTCTCTTTCTGCCCCCTCTCTCTCTCTGCCCCCACTCGCTCTGCCCCCTCTCTCTGACACCCTCTCTGTCGCTCTCTCTCTGCCCTCTCTCTGCCCTCTCTCTCTGTCCCCCACTTCTGTCTCTATCCCCCACACTCTCCATCCGCCCACTCTCTGTCCCCCTCTCTCTGATCCCCTCTCTCCTCCACACTGTACCCCTCTCTCTCTCTCCCTCTGCTTCCTCTCTCTGTCACCGTCTCTCTATCCCCCCTTCTCTCTGTCCCACCTTTCCCTGTTCCCCTCTCTTTGCCCCCCTCTCGGTTCTCCTCTCTCTGCCCCCCTCTATCTGTCCCCCTCACTGCTGCCCCCTCACTCTGTCCCCTCTCTCTCTGCCCCCTCTCTCTCTGCCCCCCTCTCTCTGTCCCCCTCTCTCTATCCCCCTCTCACTGCCCCCTCACTCTCTCTCTCCCGCTCTCTGACCCTCTCTCTGTCACCCTGTGTCTCTGCCCCCTCTCTCTGCCCTCACTCTCTCTGCACCCCCACACTCTGTCCCTCTCTCTGACCCCCTCTCTCTTTGACCCCCTCTCTCTCCCATCCGCCTCTCTCTCTTTTCCCCTCTTTCTCTCCGCCTCTCTCTCTGTTCCCCTCTCTCTCTGCCCCCCTCTGTCCCCCTCTCTCTCTGTCCCCCTCTCTCTCTCTGTCCCCCACTCTCTCCATCCCCCCACTCTCTGTCCCCCCCCCCCCCTCTCTGCTCCCGGACCCCTCTCTCTGTCCCCCTCTTTCTCTCTGTCCCCCTCTCTCTGTCTCCCTCTCTCTGCCCCCCCTCTCTGTCACCGTCACTCTAACCCACTTCTCTCTGTTCCTCCTTTCTCTGTTCCCCCTTTCTCTGTCCCCCTCTCTCTGTCGCCCTCGCTCTCTGTCCCCCTCTCTCTGTCTCCCTCTCTCTGTCCCCCTCTCTCTCTGTCCCCTCTCTCTCTGTCCCCTCTCTCTGTCCCCTCTCTCTCTGTCTCCCCTCTCTCTGTCTCCCCTCTCTCTGTCGCCCTCGCTCTCTGTCTCCCCCACTCTGTCTCCCTCTCTCTGTCCCCCTCTCTCTCTGTCCCCTCTCTCTGTCCCTCTCTCTCTGCCCCCTCTCTCTCTGTCTCCCCTCTCTCTGTCCCCTCTCTCTCTGTCCCCTCTCTCTCTGTCCCCTCTCTCTCTGTCTCCCCTCTCTCTGTCTCCCCTCTCTCTGTCGCCCTAGCTCTCTGTCCCCTCTCTCTGTCCCCTCTCTCTCTGTCCCCTCTCTCTCGGTCCCCTCTCTCTCTGTCTCCCCTCTCTCTGTCGCCCTCGCTCTCTGTCTCCCCCACTCTGTCCCCCTCTCTCTGTCACCCTCTTTCTGCCCCCATCTCTCTGTCCCCCTCACTCTCTGTCCCCCTCTCTCTGCCCCCCTCTATCTACTCCACTCTCTGTCCTCCACTCTCTGTCCCCCTTCTGTCTGTCGCCCTCTCTCTGACCCCCTCTCTCTCCCAATCGCCTCTCTCTCTCCCCACTCTCTGCCCCCTCTCTCTGTCGCCCTCTTTCTGTCCCCCTCTTTCTGACCCCGTTTCTTTCCCACCTGCCTGTCCCTCTGCCCCGCTCTCTGCCCCCTCTCTCTGTCGCCACCTCTCTGTCCCCCTCTGTCTACTACCCGCCTCTCTCTATCCCCCCTCTTTGTCCCACCCTCTCTCTGTCCCCCTCTCTCTTTGACCCCCTCTCTCTCCCACCCGCCTCTCTCTCTGTCCCCCTCTTTCTCTCCGCCTCTCTCTCTGTCCCCCTCTCTCTGCCTCCTCTCTCTGTCCCCCTCTCTCTCTGTCCCCTCTCTCTCTGTTCCCTCTCTCTCTGTCCCCCACTCTCTCCAGCCCCCCACTCGCTGTCCCCCTCTCTCCCCCCACTCTGTACCCCTCTCTGTCCCCTCTCTCTGTCCCCTCTATCTCCCCCTCTCTCTGTCGCCCTCTCTCTGCCCCCTCTCTCTGTCCCCCTCTCTCTGTCCCCCACTCTCTCCATCCCCCCCACTCTCTGTCCCTCTCTCTCTGACCCCCCCTCTCTCCCACTCTTTACCCCTCTCTCTGCCCCCTTCTCTCTGTCCCCCTCTCTGTGTTGCCCTCTCTCTGCCCACTCTCTGTCCCCCTCTCTCTGACTCCCTCTCTCTCCCACTCTGTAACCCTCTCTCTGTCCCCTTCTCTCTGTCACCATCTCTCTGTCCTCCCGTCTCTCTGTCCCCTCTCTCTCCCCCACTCTCTCTGTCCCCCTCTCTCTGTCCCGTCGATCTCTTCCCCACGCTCTGCCCTCCTCTGTCGCCCTCTCCCTGCTCCCTCTCTCTCTGCCCCCTCTCTCTTTGTCCCCCTCTCTCTGTCCCCCTCTCTCTCCATCCCCCACTTTCTGACCCCCCTCTCTCTGACCCCCCTCACTCCCCCCCACTCTGCACCCCTCTCCCTGTCTCTCTCCATATCCCCTCTCTCTGTGCCCCTCTCTCTGTCACCCTCTCTCTGCCCCTTCACCCTCCCACCCGTCTCTCTCTTCCCCCCTCACTGTCCCCCTCTCTCTCTGTCCCCCTCTATATTCCCCACACTCTGCCCCCTCTCTCTCTCTGCCCTCCTCTGTCTCTGTCCCCCTCTCTCTCTGTCCCCCCTCTCTCTGTCCCCCTCTCTCTCTGATCCCCTCTCTCCCTGACCCCCATCTATCTCCCCCACTCTCTGTGCCGCTCTCTCTGTCCCCCTCTCTATCTCCCCCTTTTCTGTCCCCCCTCTCTCTGTCCCCGCGCTCTCAGTCCCCTTTCACATTATGTCCTCCCTATTTCTCCCTCTCCCTCCCTCACCTTATCTCTCCCGTCCCTCTCTCTCTCCCTCTATCTCTCCCTGCTCCTTCGCTCTCTCTCTCCATCTTCTCCCAATCTCGATCCCCCTCCCTCGGTGTCTCTCTCTCTCCCCACTTCCCTCCGTTTCTCTCTGACTCAATCTCTCTCCCTCCTGTCCTGCCCTCCCTCTCTCTCTGACACACTCTGTCTCCCTGGTCCTTCCCTCTCCCTCTGACCCAGAGACTGTGTGTTTGTGGTGAAGCTGCGTGTGGGGGGTGGGGTGAGATGATTGAGAGATGTGGGAAGTAGGGAAATTGGGGTAGAGATGGAATTGCGGGAGGGAGACAGAGATGGCAGGAGAGAGAGAGATTGAGGGTGAGGGGGAGAGAGAAGTTTGGAGGCAGGTGGAGAAACTCATGTTGGGGGTATGTGAGAGAGAGAGGGGGAGAGTGAGGCCGAAAGAATAGTGGAGGCAGGTGGAGAAACCGGGGTTGGGGGGGGGGTGTCTGAGAGGGGACCAGAGAGAGTGAAAGGGAGAGGAGGTGAGAGAGACACAGTGTGCAGAAAGAGAGAGAGAGGGAGAGAATTGAGGAGGAAGAGTGGGGCAGAGGAAATGGGGAGGCCAGGTTGGAGTGGGGGGGTGCAGAGGGAGTTAAACCCAGCTCCTGAGCTCAGGGCGTGGTCCCCTCCCCTTCCCTGAGGACCAGGACTTGGGGCTGAGTCTGTCTCTCTCCAGCTCAGCTTCTCCAACAGAAAGACACACAACAACATCGGTCACTCTGCTGCTGGGCCCGCTTCAATCAACATTTTTATTGGTTACAAACGGAAGTGATGGATACAGTCAGTGGGATGGTGCCTTTTCTCATTGGCCACTGGGTTGTGAGAAACATTGAAATGTTTCCCTGTAAACCCCCTGTGGGATAAGGATGGACAACCCAGCGCTCCCCTCAGTCTGTTACCATTGCGACAGGCTGCTCCATCGCTGAAACACTGAACTGAAATGAGAAAATCCCGGATGGATTGATTAATGAGGGAATTTGATGGATGGATGGATCTGCGTGAAGGGATATTTCAGCACATTCTTCAGCTGCTGCCTGAACTTAGTCTGGGTCACGGCATAAATCGCGGTGTTTGTGCAGCAACTGAGGAGCTGCAGCATGAAGCCCAATTCCTGCACAAATTCATGGAGATACACAGGGGTATACCCAATATACAACATCCGTATCCATATAGAATACAGCATGAACGTTGACCATAACAGGATGAAATTAGCCGAGATCACAAACAGTAAAATGATGGATTTTTTTCGGTTTCTCATTTCAGTGTCAGACTGAGCGTCCCCATTGGTGTGAGTGCGGAGTCTCCTGCGGGCTCTGCTGGTCACTGCAATGTGTCTGACGGTGAGAACATTGAGCAGCAGAATCAGGAGAAATGGGACACATGGGTTAGAATGTGGTGGAGGAACTCGATTGTGACCTAGACAATGGAGACTGCAACAGCGTCTGTTACATCACAAAACCTGGGGAGGTTCATCAGCCAATACCGAGCCTTGAACATAAAATACCAGGAAATGTCCTTTAAACAGCTCAGCACAGTCACTGCTCCCAGAACCACAGCCGCCGTCTTCTCACTGCAATATTTACTTTTCAGCTTCTGGCAACAAATGGCCACAAACCGATCAAAGGTGAAAGCGACGGTGAACCAGACAGAGCAGTCAGTGGCTGCATAAAGCAGGACGGCGTGGATATTACACACGGGGACGGAGTCCCTCAGGAAATAAAACTGTTCCCGATAAACAATGGGAATGTGTCTCAGAATCAGGTCGAGGATAATGACCAGGAGATCCGCCGCTGCCATGGCCCCCAGGTAACGTCTGACACATGGAGACAATCCACAATCTTTATAAAGCAGGACGTAGATGGTCACTACATTAACTGTGAGGAAGGAAAACAAACCCATTACTGACAAAAATGGCACTTATAGAATGTCAGGGACAGAACGTTCCGGGGAATGTCAGTTATAGAATGTCGGGGACAGAACGTTCCGGGGAATGTCGGTTATAGAATGTCAGGGACAGAACGTTCCGGGGAATGTCAGTTATAGAATGTCGGAGACAGAACCTTCCGGGGAATGTCAGTTATAGAATGTCAGGGACAGAACGATCCGGGGAATGTCAGTTATAGAATGTCGGGGACAGAACGTTCCGGGGAATGTCAGTTAAAGAATGTCAGGGACAGAACGTTCCGGGGAGTGTCAGTTAAAGAATGTCAGGGACAGAACGTTCCGGGGAATGTCAGTTATAGAATGTCGGAGACAGAACCTTCCGGGGAATGTCAGTTATAGAATGTCGGGGACAGAACATTCCGGGGAATGACAGGGAAAGAATGTCGGGGACAGAACGTTCCGGGGAGTGTCAGTTATAGAATGTCGGGGGCAGAACGTTCCTGGGAGTGTCAGTTATAGAATATCGGGGGCAGAACGTTCCTGGGAATGTCAGTTATAGAATGTCGGGGACAGAACGTTCCGGGGAATGTCAGTTATAGAATGTCAGGGACAGAACGTTCCCGGGAATGTCAGTTATAGAATGTCGGGGACAGAACGTTCCGGGGAATGTCAGTTATAGAATGTCAGGGACAGAACGTTCCGGGGAATGTCAGTTATAGAACGTCAGGGACAGAACGTTCCGGGGAATGTCTGTTATAGAATGCCGGGGACAGAACGTTCCGGGGAGTGTCAGTTATACAATGTTAGGGCACAACGTTCCTGGGAATGTCAGTTATAGAATGTCGGGGACGGAACGTTCCGGGGAATGACAGTAATATAATGTCGGGGACACAACATTCCGGGGAATGTCAGTTATACAATGTCAGGGACTGAACGTTCCGGGGAATGTCAGTTATAGAATGTCGGGGACAGAACCTTCCGGGGAATGTCAGTTATAGAATGTCAGGGACAGAACGTTCCGGGGAGTGTCAGATATAGAATGTCGGGGACAGAACGTTCCGGGGAATGTCAGTTATAGAATGTCAGGGACAGAACGTTCCGGGGAATGTCAGTTATAGAATGTCGGGGACAGAACGTTCCGGGGAATGTCAGTTATAGAATGTCAAGGACAGAACGTTCCGGGGAATATCAGTTATAGAATGTCAGTGATAGAACGTTCCGGGGAATGTCAGTTATAGAATGTCAGGGACCGAACGTTCCGGGGAATGTCAGTTATAGAATGTCAGGGGACAGAACGTTCCGGGGAATGTCAGTTATAGAATGTCAGGGACAGAACGTTCCGGGGAATGTCAGTTATAGAATGTCGGGGACAGAACCTTCCGGGGAATGTCAGTTATAGAATGTCAGGGACAGAACGTTCCGGGGAGTGTCAGTTGTAGAATGTCGGGGACAGAACGTTCCGGGGAATGTCAGTTATAGAATGTCAGGGACAGAACGTTCCGGGGAATGTCAGTTATAGAATGTCGGGGACAGAACGTTCCGGGGAATGTCAGTTATAGAATGTCAAGGACAGAACGTTCCGGGGAATATCAGTTATAGAATGTCAGGGATAGAACGTTCCGGGGAATGTCAGTTATAGAATATAAGGGACCGAACGTTCCGGGGAATGTCAGTTATAGAATGTCAGGGGACAGAACGTTACGGGGAATGTCAGTTACAGAATGTCGAGGACAGAACGTTCCAGGGAATGTCAGTTATAGAATGTCAGGGACAGAACGTTCCGGGGAATGTCAGTTATAGAATGTCGGGGACAGAACGTTCCAGGGAATGTCAGTTATAGAATGTCGGGGACAGAACGTTCCGTGGAATGTCAGTTATAGAATGTCGGGTACAGAACGTTCCGTGGAATGTCAGTTATAGAATGTCGGGGTCGGAACGTTCCAGGGAATGTCAGTTATAGAATGTCGTGGACAGAACGTTCCGGAGAGTGTCAGTTATCGAATGTCGGGGACGGAACGTTCGGGGAATATCAGTTATAGAATGTCGTGGACAGAACGTTCCGGGGAATCTCAGTTATAGAATGTCGGGGACAGAACTTTCCGGGGAATGTCAGTTATAGAATGTCGGGGACAGAACTTTCCGGGGAATGTCAGTTATAGAATGTCGGGGACAGAACTTTCCGTGGAGTGTCAGTTATAGAATGTCGGGGACAGAACGTTCCGGGGAATGTCAGTTATAGAATGTCAGGGACAGAACGTTCCGGGGAATGTCAGTTATAGAATGTCGGGGACAGAACGTTTCGGGGATCTCTTTCACCTGTCCATCACCTTTCCCCCCTACCCCCCACACCAACATGATGTAGTGTGCCTGGGCGCACTGTAACATTAATGGGGTGAGAGACGCAGGGTCCAGTCAAAGGATTGGGAGCTAAAGGCATTGCCAGATCAGCTGAAATGGTTAGATATACCACATTCTCAATCCACCGCACAGAGCCAGTCCAGACACCGTACACCCAGAGGGAGATATCTGTTCACCGTGGAGCACTGTGCAGACCAGGCCAGTGTCCTGCTCAGTACAACCCAGCAATCTGTCCAGAGTGGAGCACTGCACAGATCAGATCAGGGCATTGACCTATAATCCCAGACCATATATCTGTCCAGCGCAGTGAGAAGTGCAGACCACAGCAGTGCATTATGTATAAAACTCAACCAGATAGTCTGACCAGCACAGGGACCTGCGCAGTGATCACCCGGGAATTAATCTGTAACCCAGGAGCAGTTACCCTCCCAGCATGTAGGGCTGTGTACACCAAACCAGGGCATTGATCTGTAACCCAGGAGCAGTTACCCTCCCAGCATGTAGAGCTGTGTACCCCACCCCAGTGCATTGATCTGTAACCCAGGAGCAGTTACCTTCCCAGCATGTAGAGCTGTATACAGCAAACCAGGGCATTGATCTGTAACCCAGGAGCAGTTACCCTCCCAGCATGTAGGGCTGTGTACCCTTCCCCAGTGCATTGCTCAGTAACAGTGTGTGAGATCCCTGCCCAGCCCGGGGAAACTTGCAGCCCGGGCTGGAAGTGACAGGATGTACAGCTCCCATCCATTTACAACTCCATCTCTCCATTTTGCCCTGACAAGGGGATGCTGTGAGTGTGAACATCCCTGTCACAGAGATACAGAGATGGAGGGGGAATCAGTTTAAACAATAACAAATGGGAGTGTATGGGAAATAGACAGAGAGGGGGACACTGAGAGACAGTGTTATGGAAGGATGTGTTCCCAGGTTTCAGAATGCAGAAATGAAAACATTTTAACAGCATCCTGTAACATAAGTGTTTCCAGGAATTGTAGGTGAACATGATATTGGTGGGAGTTCAGGTGATGCAGAGTTTTAGATGAGTATTTGTTCTGCAGCTTTGTATCTGGGTGTAGTCTTTGACTCATTGGGCTAAATCTAACAATAATTTGTCTCAGTGCCATTTCCATTGACTGTGACGGAGGGATCATCTACACTATGCCGAGCTAGTTTCCTGGTGCTATCTTATCGAACTCACCTCATTAACCACCCACCCCATGGTGTCCCTCTCATTCAATACCAGCCCAATTCTCCCACCCAATATGGCTGGAGGTACTCACCATCGCCCGGGTGTCCCTGGATATTCCATGATCCATGACATTGGCACCATCTTTAAAAGGCCACTGAGCACACGGTTGAGCTTTCTCCGTTTGGAACTGCCCTGCACAGTTTACCCCGAGCATGGCAGATAAGGGGTAATTACACCACGGTTTGTCGACAGGAGCACGGAGGTCCTGGTGAATGGGCTAGTACAGAGGGGTGCCACACCACCAGACCCACCGAGCACACTCCCAGCTCAGTGCAGTATCTGCGGTCTGAAGAAATGCCCAGCAATACAGGGCAAGCATCAATAACCTTCCCCGCTCTGTCAGGATAAGGCTCACCGTAATCTCTCTGCTCCCTCACACTCACTGTATATCTGTTATAGCACCTACCCCCGAACAGGTCTCATGGTCCATCACTCTCACTGCCGCATGCTGCAGCTTCTCGCTCTCTCTCTGTCTCTGTCTCTCTCTGTCTCTGTCTGTCTCTTTCTCTCTCTGTCTCTCTCTCTCCCTCCACTTTAGCCCCTCCCCACAACCACATTAATAACACGGCATGGATACAACAAAGTGGACTGACTCCCTCCAGACACCTCACCATGACCATGTCCCTCACCTACACCAGCACTAACAGCAGGGCCACCCACTCCCACCCTCCCTCTCTCCTCCCTTTCTCCCTTTCCAGGAGAAACTACCTGGAATAGGGCAGGAAGGGCCTATCCAGGTGGTGGAGTGCCCGATATCCGTGCCCTCACCCCCTCCCACTGCCATGTGGGGAGGACCATGGTATAAGCTGGAGAGGATCGGGACACCTCGTATGGAGATTCTGAAACATCCAGGTCCCACCGACCGAGTAAGGAGCAATGTTCAGTGAAGGTCAATTCTCACTTTAAACCCCCTGGCAGCTCCGTTTCCCCCCGACACAACCTCGAAGCCGTGGTCCTGATGCCATCTCCCTTTTGTGTCGAGCTGGTACAAATGGAATCCCCACGGTCTCGGTGGGCAGGAGGGTGGGCTCACAACACATCGTCACCACCACCTCCCAGGAAGGGAGCACGGAGGCTCCCTCCTACACCTCCCCCTGTAAACAGCTCAGATACTGAAACTAATCTGTGACAGTTACTGCTCTCCCCACCTGTCCTGACATCTTCAACAGTCTGTGCTCATATACACCCAGGACTCTCTGCTCCTGCAGCCCCTTTATAATGGCACAGCCTGTTTTAAACTGTCTTTCATTGTCTTTCCTACCAAAGTGTATCACCTCACACTGCTCTGCACTGATCCCCATCTGCCTTAAACCTGAACACTACACCAACGTGTGACTGTCCTGTTAGAGTTCCACACTGTCCTCCATAGACTGCAGAGTTCTTCCAGGTTCGGTGCCATCTACAAACATTGAGATTGTCATAGCGTCACAGTCCCCATGAAACAACTGAAATCCTGCCCCACACACACGAGTGTGAGCAAGTGAAATACTGATATATTCCATTGGACAGAGTCGACTTGCTGTCAATGGAGCATCAAAAATCCTGCACACACCAGACGGAGCAAATGAAATATTGACAAACCACAGAGCAAGAGAACTCCGGATAGGTCCCACTTATCAATATTCACCAGGGTATAATGTGATGAAGTTGAAAGTGTGTACTGTACCTTTAAGCGAGGGTGAATGCTGTTCTGAACTGAGAGCTTACAAGCCCCTATGGTATGAGAGGATGGCACACCCAGACACAGTATATTACTGTAGAGCTGGAGTCGGGTAATAAGCAGTTAAGAGGAAGAGGGTCTCAGTGTTGTGAATAGTTGATGTAAAATGTTCACTTTCAGAGTTAAAAAATAAATTGATGTTTTTTATTTAAACAGTGGGATTTGGTAGATCTGTCACTCATATTTTAACAGTTTACGAGGCAAATTGAGCATTTCTTTATGTTTCATTTAAGTTACCAGATGAGCTACACGTAGTGCCCTAACCATCCCTGTGTGTGTATCTGTGTGTCTCTGTGTGGGGCAGGTCTGGCAGTCTCTGAGGTGCTTAAAGTGATGCAATGCCACCCTCTGCTGGCCTCCCCACGCCACTGCACAGACATTGGCAGAGGGTGAAAACCAACAGAGATACATTCAGGGAGGGGGAGGGAGAGGGCAGCTGCTCACAGCACCATCCAAACTGATGTCTTATCCATGGATTGATCTAAATGTCCTTTAAACGTTGTAACTGTCCCTGCTTTCACCATTTCCTCTGGAAGTTCATTCCACACACAAGCCAGATTCTATCTCAAATAATTACCTCTCATGACTTATGTAAATCTTTTTCCTCGCACCTTAAAATATCCCTCAGTTTTGAATCCCCAACTCTAGGGAAAATACATCAGCCCTTCAGCCTATCTGTGCCCTTCATTATTTTATAAATCTCTGTAAAGTTACCCCTTCATCTCATCCTCTCCAGTGAAAAATGTCCCAGCATACCAAGCCTCTCCTTATAGCTCACTCCCTCCATTCCCAGCAACATCCAGGTTAATCTGTTCTCACCCCTCTCCAGCTTAATAATATCAAGGTCAATAATATCAAAGTGAATAGTCAAGGTGTTTTCGAAGGGTAGGGGAGACCAAAACCAGAGGACTTAGGTTTAAGGTGAGAGGGGAAACATTTAAGTGTGACCTAAGGGGCAGTGTTTTCACCCAGAGGGTGGTGTGCCTATGGAATGAGAGGGCAGGGTGACCAGACTGGACACAGCATTCCAGAAGGGACCTCGCCAATATCCTGTACAACCACAACATGACGTCCCAATTCTGAGACTCAAAGGTCTGTCCTATGAAGACAAGTGTGTTAAACGCCTTCTTAACCACACTATCTCTATGAGATGCAAATTTTAAAGAATTATACCTGACGGCCTAGGTTTCTAGGCCCTACATTTAATTGTATAGATTCTGCTCTTGTTTGATTTAGCAAATCCAATACTTCGCATTAATCCAAACTAAACTCCATCTGCCACCCCTAAGTCCAGTGTGTGATATTATTGCCACCTCACCCACCCCCTTCAGTTTTAAAATGCCCATTCCCCCTCTCCAGGAGGCCTGCACACTCCGGCCTTGATTTTCACAAAGACCCCGAGCTTGGGTTGCCTTGTGTGGATAGGGGGAGGTGGGACAGATTGAAGACACAGTCAGTGAGGAGAGGCTGGACAGTAATAACTGGCCTGGTATCATTTCATTGTTTTAGGAAGCGGGCAGTCGCACGTTAGAGTTGGTTAAGAGTGATCGGTGTTTTGGGACCAGAAATTAAGCTCTTCCTTCGTCTCTGCTGTTCAGTAATAAATATCTATTTGAGACCCTTCATTGGGCAGAGTGAGTCTGCAAGATTTCTTTCCCTAATATTGCAGACTACAGATAATAGCGATTAAAGATGTTTATAGTTAATTTCGATGGCACAGCACGTGGACTCAACATCCTACAGTTGAGACAAATATCTTGCATTTGATTAATAATACAAAGTGTTGTTTGTAATTCAGTAATGGTAACCTGATTATAATAAATCCACGATGGAAATGTGTTGCTGGAAAAGCGCAGCAGGTCAGGCAGCATCTAGGGAACAGGAGAATCGACGTTTCGGGCATTAGCCCTTCTTCAGGAATGCCCGAAACATCGATTCTCCTGTTCCCTAGATGCTGCCTGAACTGCTGCGCTTTTCCAGCAACACATTTCCATCTCTGATCTCCAGCATCTGCAGACCTCACTTTCTCCTATAATAAATCCACACCGAGCAGAAAGTGGGCTCTAAAATATGACTCAAAATCTAGGTATGGTTGTGTGCTGGGTAGTATCGCTGCCTCTGAGCTAGATCTCTGAATTTGATTCCAATTCCTGAACTTGTGTGGTAGTGCTCCAAGCTCTGGACTAGAAGGTCTGGTTTCAAGTCCTGCCTGTTGCAGAGGTATGTTACAGCATGTCAGAACGGGCTTATGAACAACCACACAGGAGAATAATGTTACAGCTTTATGGGAATTGCTGAGTGAGTCTAGTGTCCATACCTCCGGGCACAAAGGTCTCGGTGTAAATCCCACGGAAGTGTCTCATAACACACCTGAACAAACTGATTAAGGTGGATTTAGAATTGTGACTTGATGGAGAAGGAAGAGGTGTCAGTATTGAATTTCAGACTTTAGGTCCAGGATAACTGAAAGTACAGCCATTCGTGTTGATTGGGACCGTATTTCACAGCAGTAAAGGTTTATAATATCCGAACGGTTATGGATAGGGTGAGTAGTCAGGTTTTTTTTTCCAGGTTGGGGCGTCCAATACGAGAGGGCATTGTTTGAAAGTGAGAGGCGAAAGGTTTTGATGAGGCCTAAAGGACACCTTTTCACACAAAGGGTGGTGTGTGTATGGAATGAGCTGCCAGAGGAAGTGGTGGAGGCTGGTGCAACTACAGCATGTAAAAGGAGCTTTTCCAGCAATTTCTGTATTTGTTTAAAAAAGCGTTCATTTTAACACAGGTATTCTGAATAAATTAAACATTTTATTTTTTTAATGACGCAGGGACATGTAAACATATTTCAAAATGACCGAGACCATTTTCTGCTAAGGGTATGACTCTGTGTATGTATGACAGCAGCAATGATGCACCTACATGGAACAGGGAATGTGATGGGGACATAGTTTGGACAATGTACAAGGAGAACTCACATGGTACAGTTTGGGAGAGGATGGCATTACTGTGTGATTTAGCTCAGAGAGGGAGACAATGTAATCTGCCTGAGAAGGAACGGCCTCTTGCACTCTCTCTCCTTCATTGTTCCTCATCACAGCAATGTTTGCGAGCTAAATAAAAAACCTCTAAAGTCATCGTTACCATTCTTATTTTAATGGAATCCCTGCAGTGTGGAAACAGGCCTTTCGGGCCAACAAGTCCATATCCACCTTCCCAATCCATTTCCCTATATTTACCTCTGACGAATGTACGTAATCTAGATATCCCTGAACACTACAGATAATTTAGCAAGACCAATCCACCGAACCTACACAGTTTGAGCTGTGAGAGGAAACTGGATCACCCATTAGAAGCTCACACAGACAAGGGGCGAATGTGCAAACTCCACATAGACAGTCACCCAAGGCTGGAATCAAACCCAATTCCCTGGTGCTGTGAGGCAGCAGTGCTAACTACCGTGCTACCCTTTGGGTGATCCCTAACCAGAATTCACTGGAATCTCCTCACTGTCTAAAGCAAAGTGAATTCAGCCAAATCCAACTCTCCCAGGATGTTGGTGAGGCCACTTTAAGAATACTGTGTACAACTCGGTTGTCTGCAGAAAAGATTTATACAGATGACCCAGGACTGGAGGTTTGAGCTTCGGGGAGAGGTTGATTAGGTTGAGGTGTTTCCCCCTGGAGTGTAAGAGGCTGAGGGGTGACATTATAGAGGTGTATAAAATCATCAGGGGAATGGATATTCTGAATAGCCACGTTCTGATCCCAGTATAGGGGAGTCCAGAACAAGAGAGCATAGGGTGAAGGCGAGAGGGCGAATGATTTAGAAAGGACCTGAAGATAAATGTTTCACACAGAGAGTGTTGTGTGTACAGAAATTGCTGTCAGAGGAAGTGGTCACGTTGGGTACAACCACAGGAGGGATATTGACCAAATGCTGACAAATGGGACTAAATCAGATTTGATATCTGACCGGAGTGAACAGATGGACTAACGGGTCTGTTTCCATTCTGCAGGACTCTGATTCTATAAGAAGAATGATGAAAAAATCTCAAAGGACCATTCAATTGGAAATCTCTTCACTAGAAGTTTTTATTGTGCCTCGATGTTCACATGGACTGAAAACTGCGTTAGTTAAATATTTGACAGGGAAGTGAGTCACGGATAATTGGACACAGACAGGAAAGTGGGGCTGAGTCCACAACCTGATCAGCCACAATCTTACTGCCTGGTGGAGAAGGATCAAAGTGTCTAATGGCCCACTCCTGCTCCTCATTCCCATGTTTCTGTGTTCCATTCAGCCCCTCATACCTGCTAGACAGGAGCGGTTGGAGGCTACTTACATCTATAACCTGATGCACAGAAACAGAGGAGACCATTCAGCCCTTCAAGACAGTCCCACACGCTTTGAGGTGATTTAGGAAATGTAATTGCAAAACCCAGGCTGGGTATGAAAGAGGTCGCTCATCTCGCTTCACAACATTTCCCCTCTCTGCAACTTGTGTTTCATTTGTTGGTCATATTGTAGACCCAAATTCACTGAGAATATAGACAACTTACCTCACCCACAGATGACTCACAAAATCCTCTGGTCTCCCTCTCTGCAATATTCAGTAATTGCACATTCATGAAAATAACACCCACTAACTTTCCAATAACAGAATGTGAGTACATTAGAAACAGGGGCAGGTCGTTCACTCCTCAAGCCTGCCTTTTCCTTCCCTAAGATCATGGCTGATATGCTCTTGGTCTCAAATCCTCTTCCATTCTCAATTCTTCATAGCCCTCAATTCTCTGACAGGTCAAGATCCATCGACCTTGTCTTGAAATACTTTCAGTCATCTAGCTCCCCGAACAGTGTTGAGAACAGAAATCCTGACATGTAATACCACCTGTTTGAAGAAAGCACTCGCTGCTCCTATATCATGGCTTCTTGATATGAACAAAAGAGGCTGACACAAGGGTTCAGGTAAAAATGACTGGCCCTGATACCAAGGCAGTGGTTCACTTCTGAAGCATCAAGGAACTTAACAAAACTGGACTTAATGGGAATCAGAGTAAACTCTCCAGTGTTTTGGGTCAAACATGGCACAAAGGAAGATGTTCATCATCTCAGTCATGTGGTCAGCTCTGTGGGAGATCCTCAGGGTAGCTTCCTCTTCACAAACATCTTTAGCTTCTTCATCAATGTCTCCCCGCCACTACCCTACCCATCATAAGATCAGAATGTGGGGATGGTCACTGAAGATTCCACAATGTTCAGAGCGTTTTGTCCCTCGTCAGCTCCTGAACTGGTCTCTGTCCATGTGCAGCAAGACCCAGACACCACTCAGGTTTGTTCCGGTAAAGTGTCTGTAACATTCATGTATCAGCACTGCACATTGCCACAGTAAAACAAGAGTTCATTCAGCAGCTCACTCTGCTTTCACAGGAATATGAGGATGTCATTCAGACCATTGACAGTATTGGAGAAGAACAGGGACAGCCCATTCAGTGCCTCCCGCATATAACTCAGGAAGGGAAGGAGTCTAGTGTAATGGACCACGCCAGAGCCCCTCAAAAATATTTGAGGGTGGTCATCTAGACTCTAATATTTTCATATTTTAAATGAAATGTAAACTGTCTGTTCCAGATGCAATGTGACTGGTCAAACTACTCGTTGTGAAGCAAAACACCATTTATTTAAACACGGAAGATAAAATGAAACCAAGGAAAGGGAAATTTAGAATAACTTAATTCTATTGGCCAAGTTAACAGAATAATAGATCGTGGAGCTTTTACTAATGAACTGTTCCAATACAGGAAAATCGCATAACCACAGCCCTTGGCAAAAAGGAATATTCAGACACAGAATGTCACAAATATTTCTCCAATCCAGGAATTAAAAACAGCAGCAAGAGAAAATTAAGAGAGTGTAGCAGCCAGGAGATAGTCACTGAAGCTTCCAACTCTGTGGAGACCCCAATAGTTTCTGTTATTACTGAGTAAGCAAAACCCAGAGATCCTAATCTATGAGAACTGGCCACACCCATTCAGTCTTTATTAAAATAAACACTCGGCTTCCCTAGCTGTTTACTCAAGTGGTCTTAACTCGCCAGCTTGGTAACGATCATTCAATCTCTCTCTTAAAAAAAACAGGACAAAAAAATCTCTTAAAGCTGCAACATCATCACACTTGTCAGCACATCGAGCTGTCAAACAGGAACCAGGGGTAACCCAATCAGGCTCTTGGCCCTGTCCAAACAGACGATGAAGAAGCCATTCAATCCCTTGAGTCACTTACACAGGAACAGCAGGAGGCCATTCCCACCTCAATGCACTTACACGGGGACAGAATGAGATAATTGATGCTGATCCTGATGAATGGCTTATGCCCAAAACGTCGACTCTCCTGCTGTACTTTTCCAGCAAACCACTGTCTACTCTGATCTCCAGCACCCACAGTCCTCACTATCTCCTCATGATGCTCTGGTATGATGACCAAGTGGAGCAGAGGCTGCACAGACAGATTGCTCCACGTTGTTCCTCGTGGCGCCGTCGCTCATGATACACACTTAACGTGGTTTTCTAGTGGTGAGGAGGGAAGCCATATGTCTTGTGTGAAGTCTCAAAAAGGCATCTTTCATCTCCGAGAAGACAGCCTGGCGTTTCTATGTAGGGCGGAAGCTGGTGGGAATGGCTACCTGTTTCAGATGGAATGTATTGTGGCTGCTGTTAGGGATTGTGAGCAACATGGCGTTCAGTACAGGTTCACACACCGACTGCACAATAATGTGGGGAGAGTTAATTAAGATATATAAACTATTAGGAAAGTCACGTTAGACTGATTAATTGACTCTCTAAGTTCAAATAATGATGGTATTACTCATGTTGATCTTGTCTAGTGCACGTCCTGCTCAGTGTAACCTGAATGCCTTATTCTGTCCAAGCCTATTTCCACCCTATGATCTGCCAGTTCATCCTTACGATGACCTGCCTCCACTGCTCATAAATAAAGTGTTTCCCTGTACTGAGGTACACGTGACAATAAATCAAACCAATCAATCCTGGGTAAAGTATGGAATTTCTCATCCTATCAATGTCTCTTTTGGAAATAAGTGATCGCTACCACTCCTCGTGTTTTAGCATCACCATTTCTTCGTCTCTCACAGCTCTACTGATTAAACACTCAGCTTCTTCACTCTATCCTCATGTTACCATCACCCGTATCTGTGGTAAGGAGATAATTCCTTACAAAGGAGTCCAACTCTGTAGAGAGTTTCCCTAATGCTCTCCCAGCAAGGCTGTGCAATAGCAGGAAGATGGCTTTACTTATGTACTCGAATCATTTTACAATGAAGGACAGCATACCATTGACTGCACCCGTTACTTAAACTGGGTTTGATTCGGCGCAGTCAGCATAGACTTGTGAGTGGGAGATCATGCTTCCCAAATTTGTTAGAGTTCTTTGATGAAGTGACCAAAAAGTTGACGAAGGCAGAGCAGCAGCCATAGTCTCTATGGATTTCAGTAAGACCTTTGATAAGTTTCCACATGGTAGGCTGTTCAGGAAGGTTACATCACATGGAATGCTGGGGAACTGGCCAATTGGATACACAGTTGGCTTGTTGATAGGAAGCAGAGGGTTTACTGGAAGGATGCTTGTCAGACTGGAGTCTGGGTCCATTGTTGTTTATTATCTATGACTTGGTTGAGAATGTACAAGATATGATTAGAAAGTTTGCAGATGACATTAAAGTGAGTGGAAGCATGTTCAGTGAGTAAGATCATCAGAAATTGCAGCAGGACCGTAATCAGGTGGGGAAGTGGGCCGAGAAATTGCAAATGGAATTGAATATAGAAGTGTGAGGTCTTGCATTATGGAAAATCAAATCAAGGTAAGAGTTTCACGGTGAATGAGAGGGTCTTAAGGGTTGTAGTGGGCAGAGAGACCTTGGTGTTCAGGTGCACTGTTCTCTCAGAGTGGAGTCACATGTAGAGAGGGCAGTGAAGAAGGCTGTTAGCACACTGGCCTTCATCAGGCAGGATATTGAGTATAGAGTTGGGAATTTATGTTGCAGTTACACAGGACTTTGGTAAGGCCGCACTTGGAGTATTGTGTTCAGTTTTGTCACCTTGTTATGAGGATGATGATATTAAATTAGAAAGAGTGCAGAAGAAATTCACAAAGACGTTGCCAGGACCCGATGGTCTGAGTTATAGGGAGATGTTGGACAAGCTAGGACATTTTCCTTAGCGTGTAAGAAAATGAGGGTGTCCTAATAGAGCTATATAAGATTACGAGGGATATGAATAGGGTCAATGCTCTCAGTCTTCTTCCAAGGTGTAGAGAATCGAGGACTGGATGGGATCAGTTTAAGGTTAAAGTGGAAGGAATAAAAGGGAACCTGGGGGGTCACTTCTTTACCCAGAGATAGTACGTGGTTGAGCTGCCAGCAGATGGGGCTGAGGGGGTACATTAACAATATTTCAAAAGCATTTGGATAAATATGTTGAGAGGAAAGGACTGGAAGGATATGGGCCAACTGCAGGGAAATGGGGTGAGGGTGGGTGGATATTTACAAAGTAGAGTTGAACGCCTCTGTTAATTAAAACCAAACACCCAGAAAAGCTCGTAATCTTTTAAAATATGAGCAACACAGATCTCCTACATTTCACTACTTAAACAAAAAATAACAAGTTAATTTCTTATATTTAATAGTGAATGCTAAATAACAACTATTCTCAAATACACACCCCTCTTTTCTTAGCTACTTAATATCTGACTCCAACTCTGTAAAAATATGCTGTTCCAACAACCCACATATTAAACATTACAATCTCAAGACCACACAGAATCCATCTTCCCCGCTGTGTTCACTCTTCCAGCTGCTGATCTCCCTGGGTCATTTTTTTGATATATTGCAAGTAGCTTTTAAATGGACATGTATATTTGATAGAAAGTGTTTGAGATGGCCAGTTATCACTCCTGCTCTACAGCAGTTACACTGCTGTTGGATGGCAGTGGCTCTCCCTCTAGTGTTCAAAATGCTGGGATTATATACTCCCCATGATACAATAATTCTCACAATTTGATTGCTTTCCAGGTGTCCAAACAATATTATTCAAATTCGGTTGGCTTCTGGTATCCTGAGCGTTATTTAAACTCTTTGGTTTTATTTGAATTGTTGTCAAAACAGAAACCAAAACTCAGGTATCCATTCCCTAGCTAATGGTGACATGTGGAACAGAGTGACCTTTAGCTGGTTTCTGTGGCTGTACTTTCTATTCAGCAAAACCCGTTCTGTCAGAAAGTGACCGGACATGCCTTCGGCGTCATAAGACCTCCCCGCTTCAGAAAAAAAAACATGAACCAGCAGAATGAAAAAATGGTTTCATTTCTTTTCCTCAAATTCTTAATCCCATTATTATGAATTCCAAAAGTATTAATCTCAGCCATACCATACATATTAATTCTGCACACATATATGTCACTGCAATAAGTCTAATCTTATCGAAACATTTTCCTTTAAATCTGGGATAACACATCTGCTATCGCATTTTAGGACCCACTGCATGTACGTTTTGTAAGGTTAAAGTCGGTAACATAAGACTCCAATGAAATAGTCTCATATTCTGTTCTTTAAATATTAAAAAAAATGCGAGAGGGTTGTCGTTGTCCACAACCATCTCTGACAATTTGTTTTTCATGTAATCATCAACATATTGAGGTAAAAACAATGACTGCAGATGCTGGAAACCAGATTCTGGATCAGTGGTGCTGGAAGAGCACAGCAATTCAGGCAAAATCCTCGGACTGCCTGAATTGCTGTGCTCTTCCAGCACCACTAATCCAAACATCAAAATATTGTCAGTCCCGTGCGAAACTTAATCATTCTTTTATAATAAGGGAGATTTTGTATATTTCTTCTGGTGGATATTTTTTTTTTCGACAAGTAGCTAATTGGCCATTCAATGCCAACATCATCCTGCTGTATCAATGCTTCTCCGACACCTAGACCCCTAGCATCAAATACAATTTTCAATTTTTTCAAAATATTTGGTGCAGCTAAAACTGGTGCGATGATTAATCCGGCTTTAAAATTCTCTAATGCCTCCTGGCATTGTTCTGTCCACCATAATTCTGTGATCTTCTTTAATAAATCCATCAGTGGTGCCAATACGCTGCTGAAGTTTTCAACAAACTTCCGATAGAATCCACACAGTTCCAAAAATCAAATCACCTCTTTCTTCGAGGATGGTCGTGGAAATTCCTCAAAGCCTTTCGTCTTTGTGTTCCGTGGGGTCAACCTTCCATGTCCAATGTAATGTCACAAGAATATCACCTCTGCCTTCGCGAATTCTGTTTTCTTTAAGTTTATTACCAAGTTTGCTTCTTGAAATCATTCAACATGCTCTGCCAACTGTAACATGTGAGCTTTCACTCACTTGCTAAAGATCACTACATCATACAGATAAACTGCACAATTTATTCAGCTGGCCACAGCTCTGTTCCGGAGTCTTCAATGTTTCTGGAGCATTATTCATTCACATGACAGTTTCTAGCAATTTTTGTCATATCCAGTACCTTTACCAGATAGTTTAACTGACTCAACATTTTTTTTAAGTTGAAAGGGGCCACTAAACCTGGCTTTGAAGGGATTTCCTACCACTGCTGGCAATACTAATGTGTCATCCCACGGGAAATTGTCAAAGTTTCAGCTTTTTTATCTGTCACCTGCTTCATTCCATTCATTATTACTCCCACCTACATCTTCTTATTGCCTCCCCGGTGACCCTCCCACAGGCCCAGCTGCTACCCTGGTATTTATCTTTCAGCCCCATTGTCCCCCCACCACATTCCTGACGATGGGTTTCTGCCTGATATTCGATTGTTCTGCTTTTCGGATGCTGCCTGATCTGTTGTGCCTTTCCGGAGCCTCACTTCTCAACTATTAGAGACTGAGCAGATCCCATATCTCACAAAATTATAACTTCTTGTCCTTCTCCCCCTGATCTTTCTGAGTAAACTTTATCTACAGGGGTGAATCCTTTATAGCGATCAAGTACTGACTCCATACCCAGCCCCTGCCTTGGCTGTATACTCTCCTGCAGCTCCTCGGCTCTACTTGGGGGGTCTCCTTTACCAGTTTCACTAATGCCACTGGGCTTAGCCTCTTCTCCCACATCTTTCCCCAAAATGCCTTCCTTCAATGACCACTACAGTGAAAACACCTTTTCCCAGTGCCCTTCTTAAACCATCGGCACTGTCATTTTATGTATTACACTGCCTTATACTGAGAACACCTGAGGCATTTCACCTCATTTCAACCCCTTTGGCTTTCTTTTTTCACTTGTGGTAAACTATTGTGCGCTACTGTTCGCTTTGTAATGTGTGAACTTCCCTTCTCCCAATTTCTATCGCTCATAGCATGAAAATTCTCCCAGAAGCTCAATTTCATTTCATGCACCAACGCAAATTTACCTGCCATTTCTGCCGCGCTTCTCACTTCTTGAACTTCTTGTTCCTGCACATGAAATCTTACCATCTCTGGAAGTGAGTCTTTAAACTTCTCCAGCAGAATAATCTCCCTTCGAGCCTCACAGGTCTTATCTATTTTTAAATCCAACACCCATCTATCAAAATGACTGTAGTTAATTATTTCAAACTTAACATAAGTCTGACCAAGTTCCGTCTCAATTTTTATGAACCTCTGTCTATGTGCTTCTTCTACCATTTCGTAGCCAGTCAAAATAGCCAGTTTGACATTTGCATAATCTCTTGACCCCCCATCAGACAGTGCTGCACATGCCTCACCAGCTGTGCCCACCAGCTTAGTTTGAACTAGCATTACCCGTAAGTTCACTGGACACATCATCTGCAGAGTTATTTTGTCAAATGAAATAAAGAAGGTTTTGACATTTTTCTCAGCGAAATATGGCAAAGTACTAACATTGTTGTATATATCCCGATGTTCTCTCTTCATCTCCATCCTGTTAATTTAACTTTCTTGTCTAATTCACAACTTCGAAATCTCAAATTCTCTCTCTCTTTCTTTTTCTTCTCCTTCTCTTTTTTCTAACTCTGTTTCTTTATCTTCTAACTTCAGTTGCCATATTTGCAATTTAAGTTTTTTCTAACTCGATTGCACTTGTCTGTTTCTCTGATACATCAATGTGCTTGACCAACTACATTATAATTTCAGCTTTCCTTCTGTCCGTGGTTAAACCCAATTCCAACCTATTTGCTAATTCTAATAAATGTCCTGCTTCTGTCTTTCTCAACTTTCTTGGCAAATTTGGGAACCTCTTTACTAATGTTAAGAGCCATTTCCATCAGTTTTAATTTAAACAACCACCAGTAAACAAAATTAAACAAATTTTATTTGAAGAACTAGGTCACTAAATGTAACGTGTTGGAATTTGCTGGGACATTTTGTACCCTAAATCTGTTCAAATCTACCCAAGTCCCTTATGGCAGGGCCCCGAACTATGAAGACATATATGTCGAGCACTTCTGTTAATTAAAACCACAAACCCAAAAAAGCTCACCTCACCTCGTAATCTGTTATACATGAGTGACAAGAACTCCCAAATTCCACTAATAAAATAAAAATAACAATTTACATGTATGCAAGTTAGCTCGCTGTGCTTGAAGGTTTGTTTTCTGACGATTCGACACTATGACTAATTAACATCATCAGTGAGAGGCTCTGCTGAAGCGCTGGTGGTATATAGTGCCTCTCTATTTATAGGTCTTGGGTTCTTAAGATGGGTGATGTCATTTCCAGTTCTTTTGTTTTACAAGAAAAGGTAGATATGATCTAAATTGCTGTGTTTATTGACGGTCAGAATGCCATTCCTCTAAGAACGTCCTTGCGTGTCTTGGTAAGTGCGTGCGTTGTCCCAATCAAAGTAGTGCCCTTCTTTGTCTGTATGTATGGAACATAGTGATAATGGGTCATGTCTTTTGGTGGACAGTTGGTGTTCATGTATCCTGGTAACACGACAACAGGACAGTTTCAATGGCGGAAGAATGATTTTATACACACTGTTTAATTAATGTTTGTGTGCAGATATGTAACATTTTTCATATGTGCACAACACATTCTAAATGAACAACGGAGACACGGTTAACGAAAAGTGATGCATATGATGTATAAACTTTATAAAACATTAAAACATCATTTGATTCTCATCTAAAATGATATGTTCCCCCTCTCTCAACGTTCCCTCCTTTTCTGGAAATCTCCACTCCAATCTCTCATTCTTATCAGGATGTGTATTATAAATTCTTGCTTCTGGTGTCCCAGCTTATTTCAGTTAATCCCCTTTCTACTAGAATTCAATATATTGGACTGTTGGGTTCTTTCCAAAGCTGGTGTCTGTCATATTATTGGTGATAAAATTTCTGGCATCAGACCCAGCATTTGAAAATATTGCTCTATTCTACATGTACTGTACATAGGACCACAGCACACAGAGGTTTCCAAAACATTGGGGATGTTCTACTACTTCTTTCAATAATCTAGATTTCTCATATTTCACATTTCATCATCTATATCCTCTCTCTCTCTTTCTCTCCTTGTCGCGAGTTAAGAAATTTACCAATTATTCTTTGTGTCCCTTCTCTCAAAGCTCCTTCTTTAGGTTTATATCTATTGCTCTCATCTTGACGTAATGTGATTATAATTGAGCAATGTAACTACAAAGACATTTGGAAGGAGCTGGTCACAGTCAATTGGAAGGGGAACTGAGCAGGGCAGACCATGTAACAGCAAAAGCTGGAATTTCTGGGGATATTTCGAAGGATATCAGAAATTCTCCCAAACGAGACGAAACATACTCATGGCAGGACTAGGCAACCATGAGTAATAAGGCATTAAACCAAAAGAGGAAACATACAATGTGGTGAAGATGATTGGGAATCCAGAGAATTCATTGGCTCTGAAACGTCAGAAGGCTGACATCACTGACACTGCAGAGCTCTTAATCATGGTCAGGGAGAGAAACAGAGGGAAAGGCATTCACTTTAAACACAGAAGATGGTATTACTCAAGGAAAAAGATTCAGATGAATTAAACAATTGAACTGAAATGATTTAATTGGTTTTGCAGAATGTGTCAGATTGAAGGCATGACCCGGGGAGGGACCCTCAGCAGAATGAGAGTATGAAAATGGAAGTGTTACCACATCAGAAACCAGAGAAGGTCACTGAGTTCAGGGCTGATGGGTGAATGGGTCTCGTTGTGAACTAAGGGACAGAGAGCAGAATTGCATTGCAGATATTGCAGCTCAAAACTGCGTATTTATGTAGTACTGTAGACGAGAGCAGCAGGAGAAGCAGAACAGCATTCAATCACAATCTGTAACTTTTAGCCTCGAATAATTTCCTCAGTCTGCCATTGCCATCAATACGATCTATGTTTCAGTAATGACTGTGGGTGAACATGACTGGATCAGAACCACGTGAACCTAAACCTGACACGAACCCATTAAAGCTACCACACTTGACTAACAGATCTGATCGAAGCTCCGCAATCCTGTCACGTTCTGTCATAAATGGTGATGAATGATTAAACAAATGACTGGAGCAAAGGGATCCACAAATATCCCCATCCTCAGTAATCAAACAGCCCTGCACATCAGTGTAAAAGACCAGGATGAGGTAGCTGCACCAACCTCAGCCAGAAGTGTTGAGTTGATGAACCACCTCACCCTCGCCATAATACCCACAGAATCACAGATACCAGTCTTCAACCTAGTCAATTTGGTGTACGTGACATGAAGAAACAGCTGAACACAGTACGTACGAAAAAGACAATGGTCCCTGACCCCATTCCTGCAATAGGACTGAAGACTTGTGCTGCACAACAAGCCGTGTCCCTGGGGAAGCTGTTTCATTCCAGCTCCAACTCTGACATCGCCCTGGTAATGTGGAAAATTACTCAAAAATATCCAGTTCATAAGAGGATTATAATTACAATCTGAGCAGTTACTTCCCCCTCAGACCCACCACGACAGTCAAATTGGTGTGAGTTCTTTTTGACAGTGTTATTAAATAGCACAGAAATACCCTGCTCAGTATGATTTCAGATAGGTCCCCGTGTAGAGATGGTGCTGCTGTGGAAAGGTCAGTGGATTACTGATCCAGACCAGGCTAATGCTCTGGCAGCTGGTGGAAGTTAAACACAATTGACAAAATATTAAGATGCAAAATCTGGTGTCCGTAAATAATGACCTTCAAGCCAATGTCGATTGTACACACCAATTTGCTTCACAAATGTACTTTCAGAAAGTGAATCTCGCGTGCTTTCCTGGTCTGGCCTAAACGTGACTACAGACACACAGACATGTGGTAAACTTTTCAATGGTCTCTGATTCCGCCAACCAGGACATTCTAATGCATCAAACTGTTCCGAGGTCTAAAGGATAAAACCAGAAAGAACACCCGACCCCAGCCTCAGTATCGGAAAAGGCAATGAGAAACACAGTCCTGTTGACCCTGCATAGACCTCCTTCCTAACATCTGAGAGCTTGTGACAACATTTACAGACGACATAGAAACATCGGGAATGGAGTCGGCCATACAACACATTGAGCCTTCCCCATTCCAGTTCATGTTCAAACATCTCCTCAATGCACTTTTCTCACACACTGTACACATCCCTTAATTTGTTTAACCGTGGGAAGCGATAAAGTAGGAAGTGCAGTCGTCCATTGATCTGTTGAGTTTTCTACCCAATTCAATATAATGATACCTGACCCTTTATTTCCATATCGTTCTCCTTCTCTCCCACCATTCCTTTACTGTATCTACGTCTGTATTTATATTCAGTATCTTTGCTTCCAGGTTCGAGTGCATTCCCCAGGTTCACCAGACGCTGAGGGCAGACATTTATTGTCATCTCATTGCAGAATGGTCGGTCTGTACCTAATACTGTGGACCCTTGTTTTAGACACCAGAACCTGGGGAATTATTATCCCTGCTTCAAATCCGTCTCACCCTGTCAGAGGCTTTATATATCTCACTGAGATCTCCACCCATTTTTCTAAACCCCATGGAATGCAGGCCCAGTCGCCCCAAACTCTACTCGCACAACAAGCCTGTCATCACAAAGATCCGTCTGGTCATCCTTCACTGCACTCCCTCAATGTCAGGTTTGTGCTTTATTAGTACTGAGACCAAACCTGCACACAATACTGCACAGTGTTTGAGAAGGGGTCTCAACAACACTCTGTACAGCTGCAGTTAGACACCCTTACTCCTGGATTCAAATCCCCCTGAAATGAAGGTAAGCACATCATTGATCTTCCTGCCTGCTTTCTGCTCCTGCAATATTGCTTTCAGTGACTGGTCCACAGGGAGATCCAGATCCTTTGCAATGTTACAGCTCCCCACTTGGTGGGTCTATGTACACTGGGCAGCATGTGAATGCCATTCCCAGTGTTGTCTTCTGGTTTCAGACCTCACTGTGCTGCAGGGACCTCGGAGGTCTGCGCAGAAAGAAACAATAAAAAGGAGCATATGTCGCTTTTTAGATCAACATGTTTCAAACAATACCTTTTCAAATGAAAAGCTGCCAATCTCTTTTTCCCACCAAAGGACACACCGTCACGTGTACCCACATTACTTCCATCTGCCACATATTTGCCCATTCACTCCACTTGTCTTAGTCACCTTGAAGCTTTTTTAAAACCTCCTCACCCACTCACAATGCAACATACTTTAGTTTTCTCAGCAGGTTTTTTCAAATTATTTATTTGATGAATCTGGGTGTGACTGGCTGGGCCAGCATTTATTGCCTGTCCCTGGTGGCCCCTTGAGAAGGTGGCAGTGAGCTGCCTTGTTGAACCGCTGCAGCCCACTGTGGATTCAGTGATAGTAACACCATTGAATGCCAAGGAACAGGGGTTAGATTGTATTATAGTGGTGATGGTCACAGTGTGACAATTGTGTTACGTGAATATTACTTCCCACTTTCCAGCCTGGATACTGTCCAGATCTTGTTGCATTTCAACATGGACTGCTTCAGTATCTTAGGAGCCACAAATGTTGCTGAATATTGTGCAATCATTGGCAAACATCCCCACTTATGGTCTTAGAATAGAGGCAATGTCATTGATGAAGCAGCCCTGAAGATGTTTGGGCCTAGGCCACTGCCCGAGGGACTCCAACATACTTGCCCTGGAGCTGGGTTGACTGGCCTTTATCAACCATGACCATCTTCCTACGTGTCAGGTATGATTCTAACCAGCGGGGAGTTTGCCCCTGATACCCATTGATTCCAGTTTTGTTTACGCCCCTTGATGCCACACTTGGGAGAAGACAGTCTTGTTTTAAAGGACTGTCACTCTCACCCCACCACTGGAATTCAGCTCTTTTGTCCATGTTTAATCAAGGTAATGAAGTCAGGAGCTGAGTGGCCCTGGTGGGGCCCAAACTGGGCGTCATTGACCAGGTTACTGCTGAGGAGGTGCCGCTTGAAAGCACTGAGACATTCCACCACTTTACTGATGATCGAGATTAGACTGACGGAGTGGTAATTGGCCGGACTGGATTTGTTCTACTTTTTATATACAGGAGATACTTGGGATAATTTTCCATGTAATTGGGGAAATGTAATTGTAACTGTATTGGAACAGCTTGGTGAGGGCAGTGACAAGGTCTGGAGAACAACTTTCCAGTACTATTGACAGAATGTTGTCAGAGTATGTACCCTCTGGTGTATCCAGTATCTCCAACTGAATCTGGATATCGCGTGGAGTGAATCAAATTGGCTGATGGCTGGTAACTGGATTGCTGAGGACCACTGGAGGAGGCTGAGGTGCATCATCCACTCAGCACTTCTGACTGAAGATTGTTGTGAATGCACCAGCCTAATCTTATACACTGAAGTGCTGGGCTTTTCCATCATTAAGGATTGGGATACTCGTGGAATCTCCTCCTCCAATGACTTGTTTAATTGTCCATAACTATTCTCATCTAGAACTAGAAGGACTGCAGAGCTTAGATCTGATCCGTTGCTTGTGGGATCATTTAGCTTTGTCTATCACTTACTGCTTATGCTGTCTGGTGCACAAGCAGTCCTGTTTGGTGGCTTCACCAGGCTGACACCTCATTGTCAGGTATGCCTGGTGCTGCTCCTGCCTTCCTGCACACTCCATTGAACCAAGGTTGGTCCTCTGGTTTGATGGTAATTCTTGTGAGGGGGATATGCCAGGCCATGAGGTTGTTCTGGAGTACAATTCTGCTGCTATGGATGACTTGCAACACGTTCTGGAAACCCAGATAGATCTGTTCGAAGTCTGTCCCAGTTAGCACGGTGATAGTGCCACCTATGCTGGTGGAGCTTATTCTCAATGTGCAGGTGTGACTTTATCTCCACAATAACTATGCAGTGGTCACTCTTAACGATAATGTCATGGACAGATACTTCTGTAACTGGCAGATTAAGTAAGGCTGTGGTCAAATATGGCTTTTCCCTCTTGTGGGTTCCTTCACCACCTGCCGTAGACCCAGTCTATCCGGTATATCCTTTAGGACTCGGCCAGCTCAAGCAGTAATTCTGCTGCTGAACCACTCTTTTTGTGGACATTGGCATCCCCTACCCAGAGTACATTTTGTGTCTTTGCCTCCCTCAGTGCTTCCGCCAGTGTTGTTCAGCTTGGAGGAGTACTGACTCATCAGTTGGGAGAGGCTGGTACATAGTAATTAGCAGGAGGTTTCCTTTCTCGTGTGTAAACTAATGCTATGAGTCTTCCTGGGATACAGTTCACTGTTGTGGATTCCCAGAGCAATTCCCTTCAAACTGTATGCCACTGTGCCACCATGTCTGCTTTGTCTGTGCTGCTGGTGAAACAGTAGATATCCGGGGAAGGGGATGGGGTGTCTGGGACATAGTCATACTCACAGAATCAGACCTTAAATACCAGGTCAGGCTGTTGCTTCAAGTGTCTGTTTTTTTTTCTATTCACTGTTTCCTGCCAGCTGTCCCATTCTAGAAACGTGGCCATATATTCGCCCCAATCCACTAAGATTTGATTTTTGCAAACTAGGCTGGGAGATTTATCAACATTTTTCTGAAAATCCACGTGTTTTACATCCATTGTTTCTCTTTCATTTGTCTCCCCGTCAGTTTCTCAAACATAATTCCCATTTCATAAATCTATGTTAGTGTTGTCTATGACCATTACTTTCAGTCCCAATAATTTCTCCCAAACAATCTACTTACTATATTCTGTGTTTCATGTACTATTTCGTTTTCCACACCATAACTGGTTGTCCTGGTATTGTCAGAAAGTTCTGTGAAGACAGAACTGAAGTTGTGGATTCATAGTTTTGCCATTTCCCTATTGCCCATTCTTCATTCTCTGGTTTCAAACTGGAAAAAAATTTGCACTGTTTTTTCATACTGCTCACATTGATATAATTTGACAAGCTATAACAGTTCATTCTTATAATCTTTGTGAACATTATCTCCAGAAACCCACCAATTCATGTCTTAAGCTGCTCAGCTCCACATCATACACTCACAGGAGCATAGTTTCTGTACCAACAGAAATACAGCACGATCTATATTAGTCCCATTTTCCAACACCAGGCCCATAGCCTGGAATGTTATGAAACTTCCAGGTACTTTTAATGGTTGAGACGTTAGCCGTGATAACTCCCCTCTCATGAAGTACATTGCAGACCTCAACACCCTCTGGGTGAAAAAAGGTAATCTTTAAATCCTGTCTGAACCTCGAACCATTCACTTTTAGATTAGATTACTTACAGTGTGGAAACAGGCCCTTCAGCCCAACAAGTCCACACCGCCCGCCGAAGCGCAACCCACCCATACCCCTAACCTAACACTACGGGCAATTTAGCATGGCCAATTCACCTGACCTGCACATCTTTGTACAGTGGGAGGAAACCGGAGGGGGCCCACCCAGACACGGGGAGAATGCGCAAACTTCACACAATCAGTCGCTTGAGTCGGGAATTGAACCCGGGTCTCTGGTGCTGTGAGGCAGCAGTGCTAACCACAGTGCTACCGTGCCGCCCACTTTAAAAGTGTGCTCCCTGGTTCTTGACCCTCTGTCTAAAAGGAACAGCTGCTGTCTATCCACCCTGTCCATGCCCCTTGTTAACTTGTCCTTCTGAATCACATCCCCCTCAGCCTCTCTGTCCAAAGTAAACAACCCGAGCTTATCCAGCCTCTCTCCATAGCTGATATGCTCCATCCCAGGGATCATCCTGGTGAATCTCCTCTGCAACCCCTCCAGTACAATCGCATCCTTCCTGTAATGAGACTCCCAGAACGACATACAGTACTCCATCATGGACTAAACCAAGCCCTGTATAGCACTTATAATCTACTCCCTGATTAATAAACGATACACCCAAGGTTCAATTCTTAACTAGTCCAATACCCTGTTTAGTCACGGTCAGGAATGTGTGGAGAAACACCCTGTGAGCTTCCTAGTGTGCTGCCAATCATTGTGTACACCCCATGTCTGGTTCCTCCTTCCAAAGTACATCACCTCATATTTATCAGGATCACATTCCATCTGCCATTGATATGCCCATCTGATCATTCCACTTGCATTTTCCTGTAAAATCAGAACTTCCTCCTCACTGCCAACCACCCGGCTAATCTTTGTTTCAGACACAAACTTTCTTATCACATCTCCCACCCCTCCACCCACTCCCCTACCCCTCCAGATTCACATCTATACCATTTATGAATGCTACAAATAATAAGGGACACAGCACTGATCCCTGTAGTACACCAGGGACACTGGTCTCCAGTCACACAAACAGACTTCTCCCACCACCCTCTGCCTCCTGACACTAAGACAATCTTCGTTGTAACTTGTCAAGTTGTCCTTGACATTGTGAGATTTTACAATTTTTTTTTAAATTTTCATGTGGAACTTTGTCAAAGACCTTGCTGCAAAACTAAATAAGCGACCTTCTCAGACTAATTCAAACAAATTCAAGAGGTGTGACTTCACTCTGATAAAGTCCTGATGATTATCCCTGATCAAACCTTGCGATTCTGATTGGACTTCGATTTTCTCCTTCTCTACTTTCTCCAGTAGTTTCCCGAACAGTGATCTAATACTTGCTCAATCGTAGTTACCTTGGCAAATATCTACCACGCTTACTGTGAAGTGGAATCATATTAGCTGCTCTCCAGTCCTCTGGCACCTCCCCTGTGGTCAGATTCCAATTAAAATTTCTTCCCTTGACTCCAACAGTGTCCAGAACTGCGGATTTGTCCAATTTTATACCAGATAAAGCCTCAAACCCTGCTCGTATTTTACATCAATCTCTTCAAGAGCTTTCCGGTCCATCTTCTTGAATTCTGTACCTGCATCCTCCTTCTCCCAAGTAAAACAGCTGTGATGTTTACATGTACTAATCTATCAATGTTCTCCGGGTTGACGCACTGATTGCCCCTTTGGTGTCTAATGGACACTAACTGTTTGCTGATTATTCTGTTCTACTTGTCCGTGTAGAATACCATGGGATTCTCCCTAATATCGCCTGCTTGCACGTCTCCATGTCCCTCTGTTATTCAGTCCCCTCTATGTTCCTAAGCTTCTAAGTTTCACTACAATCACCTCTCATCTTTTGAAACTCGAGATCACAGACTGAGTTTCCCCATCAGACAATCTTGCCATTTTATGGATTATTCTGGAGAATACCTTTTGCAGTTCCTCTGTAATCAGTATATTCCATCTTAGATTGGGACTCCAAATGGTACGCAATACTCGAATTTCAGTCTCAGCAACACTCTATGCAGCTGGTGCATGACATCTTCTATATTGCAATTACATACACATTAATGTTAACCTAATTTTTCGTTTCCTATTTGCACGCGTTCTTCCCAATTCCTTTCACTTTAACTTTTCTTCTGAAGTTAGTGGGAGAGTTCTTTAAAAAGATCCTCCTGAATATCCAAACATACGTTATCCATTAGCTCCTTGTTGCCTACGTCCACAAGAATCATCTTCAAACCGTTCCAAAAAATGTTTGCCACGTGTGGTTTTCGTTTCATCGATGCATGATCATCCTCCCCAGTTTTCCCATTACCTTCTGTATATCCAGTAACACGTTCTTTGTAATTCAGCCCAAGAGACACCCGCCCGCGGATTACAAGTTAACTGATCTGTAGTTCACCACTCTCCATCTTCATCCGTTCTTAAACTGTTGGATAACATTTATAACTTTTGCCATATCCAGAGTGGCTAAATATCGTTCAGGAATATATTGGAAAATAACATGAAAATTCTCAATGCATCAATACTTCTATTGCTGCTTCCTCTGATACTCTTGTATGAAGTACATCTGATCTGTCAGATTTATAAATACTCAATCCAGTTTTCTTTTCAAAGATGACCTCAACACTGATAAGAATGATCTTAAACTTTACTTGCACAAGTCCCATGGTCACTTGGTATTTCTGGGAGAATTTCTGGATATTCTGCCTTGAAGATAGACACAAAGAAACTGTTTCTTTCTCCTGTGATTTCGCTGTTCTCTACAATACATTACCCTGCCCACACACATACTGTTCCATATTTGACATTGTTTTTACATTAGTTTCATACACTGATGTACTTTTTTAGCAGTCTTTATTTTTTTTAGCAGTCTTTAGGTTTTTCTTTCACAGTTTGTATGTTTTTCTTTTGTTTGCATGCTGTTTCGCTTTTTTATTTCCTTCTCGGTTTCTTGGTCATCCGTTGCTGGGTCCTGGATTTTTCCGAATCCACTGGCTTACTACAACGCTTGGCATTTTTTCTAAGCTGCTTCTATTGACCTAATAGGTAGTTAAGGGTGAGGCTGAAAGGGTTAGGTCGGAGAGGAGGGTGGACCAGATTGATGGGAAGGAAGATGAACACATAGGAACGTTCAAAAGGGGGGAGTGTGCTGAGTTGGAAGATTGGACTGGGATAAAGTGGAGTTAGGGGAAATAGGGAAACTGGTGAAATCTACATTAATCCCCTGTGGTTGTAGGGTCCCAAGGCAGAAGAACAAACTTTCTCCATCCATGCTTCGGGTGGTTAGGGTTTGGCGATGGACGAGGCCCAGGACTCTCATGTCCTTGGCAGAGTGGAAAGAAGAGTTAAAGTGTTCAACCACAAGGTGGTGGAGTTGATCAATGTGGCTGTTCCAGCGATGTTCTCTGAAATGATCCACGTGTGTCTCGCCAATGTGGAGAAGACCACACTGAGTTTAAAGGATGCAGTAGATGAGGCGTTCTGTCTCCCTTCATCACCTATCACTTTCAACACCACCTTCATCTACCGATCGCATTCCTAGCTACCTGTCTCCTGCCACACCCCCTTCTCATGTAACTCTCAGCCCCCTTCACCCAGAAGCCTCATTCCTGATGAAGGGTTGTGCCCGAAACGACAATGCTCCTGCTCCTCGTACGCTGCCTGACTGTGCTTTTCCAGCGCCACTGATCTCCAGCAGCTGCAGTGCCCACTTTCTCCTCACACCTTCAGGGCTTGCATGATTCAGATTTATAACAGTTACTTCAAATAAAACAAAAACTACCGTGTACTCAAACAGCATAAAAGAAAACCAATGCATTGTGGTCACTGTTCCCAAAAGGCCCTTTTAAAGTAAAGTTTTCAATTAGCTTTTCTGATCATCCAACATCAATTTCTAAATAACCTGATCTCTAGCTCTGTGCCCACAAAAATGTAAATGGCAGCTATCTAACACATCCTCATGAAATACATTTTTCCCAGCATTAGCATTCAGTTGGGTTAACACAGTTTAGATATAATGTAAACAGTACATTATAACTGCAGTAGTCACGATTGTGTATATCTCATTTTCCTGTTTGGTAACCTGCCCAACATTTGTATTGCAGCTTTCACTTTGATATATAACCACCATCAATGTTTCCTGCTCCTTGCTGTTTTTACGCTCCACCTGACAAGATTCTGTAGAATCTGACTGACGTGGACTTTGGGGAGATTAATGGTAGAGATCATCTTGCCACATCATTTATGATCTTCTTAAGCATCATCGTGACATTTTCTCCAGATCTCCCGTTATGCTAGTGGAGTAGAGAAGGACAATGATCGTTCAACAATGCTCTGTATTTCCCCCAGAGAGCTGAGACTGCTCTAACCTGGGTGGGAACCTTACAGCAGGCTGGTAAAGCATTGCTGCTGCTGTACAGGATCTTAGTGAGATCACATCTGGAATCGTGTGTACAGATTTGGTCTCTTCGATGAAGAAAGGATGTTATTATCTTGGAGGCAGCTCAGAGATGGTCCCCTCAACTGATTCCTGCAATAAAGGTGCGAACTTATAACGAAAGGAAGATCAGGTTGATCCAATAGCCATTGGAGTTTACAAAAATGAAAGAAGACCTTATTTCAACATAGATGACAGGAAGGAGTCAACAACTGAAGCGAATTACACAGATAATGGAGGAATCCATTCCGTTCTCCAGCCTGTTACACACGAACAACAGAAGGCTATTCAGGCCTTTGACCCTGTTACACCAGAATAGGACGAGGCTGTTCAGCCCCTGGAGCCTGATGTATATTTACAGGAGGAGGCCAATCAGCCATTCGAATCTACAACACTGGCCCCAGAGTAGGCCATGCTGCACCAGAATCCTATTACACAGCAACAGGATCAGTCCATTCAGCCTCCTCAAGTCTGTAACATCGGAACTGAAAGCGGTCACACAGTGACTGGAGATTTGTTACACTGGGATAGCAGGAAGCCATTCATACCCACCGAGTCTGTTGCAAGAGAATTGGATAAGGATAAAAACTATTTGAGACTTATTTCATGAGAAAGGAGGAGGTAATTCAGACACGTGTCTGTTGTATGGGAACAAGAGAAGACCAATCGCCATCTTAGTTCCATCTCTGGGATACATGAGGAGACCGTTCAGTATCTCCACCTATTATGGAGAAATATGAGAAGACCCATCAGCCCCTCAAAATGTTGCACAGCAACGGGAAGTTTCCATAATCCCCCACTCCTCTAACGCATCAACAGGGGGTGGTCATTCTGGCCTTGGAGATGATAACATGGGAACGCCAGAAAGACTTCATCCCATCGATTTTGTACGCCAGCGGGAGGATGGGTCCAGTCAACCACACATACCGCTTATGCAGCAAGTGGAGCACATCTCTTAAAACCTTTTTGCCAATCAACCAGGAATTCAAAGAAAACGTAATTGTTTTAGAAAGGGAAGAACTTATAATAACTGCATACAATAGGGAGTAAAATGTAACAATAAAGTATTGTAATTTAAGGCAAATTATTAGAATCCATTGTTGTGGACATTTGCAAACGTAAACCACAATTCATCGGAGTCAACGTGGTTTTACAAAGGATAAATCATGATTGAAGTGTTTTCTTGAGTTATTTAAAGATGTGACAAACAAGGTGAATAGTGGGAATCCTGGAAATGGAATATATTTGGTCTTCGTGAAGAATTCAGATATGTCGCTTCTCCAAAGAGTGCGTGGTAAGATCAGACAGCATCGGTTTAGGAGTAATTTATTGGCTTGGATGGAGGATTGGTTAACCAACAAAATGCAGTCAGATGAATTAATTGTGTCATTTTCTATTGGAAAATGCAATTTGTTGGGTGCCATAGATTTCAGTTCTCATGCTTCAACCATTTGTGATCGACATTATTACTCGGTTGACGGGATAGAAAATGCTATAGCTACATTTTCAGATGACACTAACATTGGTGGGAAATTACATCGGAATGCTGATGCAAGAGGTTTAAAAACTATATGTATAGATTGGGTGAATGGGCAAACATTTGGCAATAAAAATTAAAGTGGATAAATATGGGGTTATTCAAGTTGGCCAGCCTAATAAAAAGGCAAATTATTATCTAAATGGAGAGAAACTTCAAAGTGCTTAAGTGCAGAGGGATTTGGGTGCCTGCTTGCATATCACAGAAAACTTACTTGCGGGTACTTGAAGTAATGAGGAATGCAAGCATAACTTGAGCATTTATTTGTAAAAAGATAGAGTAGAAAGGTTGCTGTAGCTATGCAAGGCGTTAGTGAGGCTGCAACTGGAGGAGAGTTTGGGTGTCCTGCAGAATGAGGTATTTCCATTGGAGGCAATTCAGAAGAGCTTCATTAGATTGATTCCATATTTGAAGTGTTTGTCTTATGAAGAGAAATTGAGCAGTTCAGGCCTATACTCTCGAGTTTATAGGAATGAAATGAGATCTCGTTGAGGTCTGTAAAATGCTAAACGTAATTGAAAGTGTAGATGTGGAGTGAATATTTTTTCATGTGGCGCAATCTACAATAAGAGACTAGAGTTTGAGGATCGAGAGATGGCAGGGAAGTGGAACAGAGGCCGCGATGACATCAGCCATGATTGTATTCCATGGCGGAGCAGGTTCGATTGGTTGGATTCCTGACTGATGCTCCTTGTTCATATTCAGCTTTACGGCTGTGTTACACAGTAATGGGGTAGAATTATGTATCTAACAGGAAGCAGGCACTCCGGATAAATCAGTCTAAATCAGTTTGACAGAACGTCACCAGAGGAGTCACATCGTGACCAGTGCTGGGTCCTCAACTATTTACAATCTATATCAATGATCAGGAGGATAGAGCAGATATAGAGATACTGAGTTTGGTCATGTTGCTGTGATAAGCAAGAGATTAAATTATCAAGAGAGGGTGGACGGTCTACAGATAGATGCAGAGAGGTCAAGGCAATGGATAATAATTTGGCAGCTGCAATATAACATGATATAATCTGTCATTTCATTTACAGGAATAATGGAAGGCAGTATGTTACTGAAATGGAGAGGGATCACAGGGATTAATAATACTGTGTATTGGGGGGTTCACTCTGACCCGTTCAGACAGGGGAGGTTTTACTCCATCCCTGATTGTCTGCTCCTTGACGCTCCAAGTGACCCCATTGCTCTCCGTGCACATGGAATACTTTGAAGTGTTTGGTTGGTGATGGGGGATGCTGTTATCAAACGTTTATCAAGGGGATGGCCTTTAATCCAAGATACATTCATTCCTTTCTACATGGAGATCTGACGACGATGGGAATGGCTGCCTGCTGGTGAATGAAGAGGCTGTGGCTGCTGTCAGGACAGGGGTATTCACCAACATGATGTAGTGTGATGGGCACGCTGCAAGATTAATACAGAGAGTGCGTCTTCAATTCCTCTACCTCTCCCCATTGACACGGCTACTCCGCAGATGCCATGTAGACCATCGAGAATCCCACTATACTGGATACACCCGGCAGCTCCCTGCTGAGGGAGAAACAATGTATTTACCTCACCATATATATCCTCCGTCACTGAATGGTTACATTGATGGCAACATACTGGGAGATGACGGATATGTCACCCAGTCCTGTTTGAAAAGTTCCAGAACATAGAAGCTTAATGAAACTGTGACCCGAACAGCCACTAGCAGCACCGTCCTTCCCCCTGGTGTGAAGCTGCAGGACGTGTTAAAGGAGATGACACCGCTCTGTGACCAGCTCCTTTTTCAATCAGAGTCCCCTCACACTCTGCTACTGGGTTAAGTGGAGCTTGGGAAGCTGTTCCGGAAAAATCCGGGGTGGACGCAGCAGTTCTCTTTCCCCACACACACCCACTGCGTGGTTTCAGAGCCTCCCCTCTCTGCAACCTCTGCTCCATTTGTTGTTCATGTTGCAGACCCAGATGTTGTAACTCCAGTCCCCAGGCTCCATCCAAGAGTCCCCAGGGTCATCAAATCCTCAGGTCTCCCTGAATGTCTGAGGCAGCTCACAGCATAACTTCCAGCAAACCATCCCCAGCTGCTGCACTAACTTTTCAATAACAGGAGTCTGTTAGAAACCCCTCGGCTACAAGTGTTGTGGACCAGACCAAATTCCTGCAAAATATTTTAAGAAGGCCGCTTAGACCCAAACCTTACCTTATTTTGAATATAGATGGGAAGTGTGCTTGCCAGATATGTTGTGATTGGTCAAACCACTCGACATTAGGCAAAATATAATCTATTTAAATGCTTTAGTTAAAATACAATCAAAGAAAAGAACATTTCGGGATGACTTATATGTTGGAACAATTACACATACAATATATACCATACCTTATTGGTATACACCGCTTGGCACAAAGATATATTCAAATTCAGATTCTTACATTGTAGTTTTCTGAAATCAACATAACTAGAGATCTCAGAGAGAAAGGCAGCTGGGGATCAAGTATTGACACTTCCAACCATTCTGGGACCCGAACAGCTTCTGAATGCTGCAGCTAAAAACAAAACGAGTAAACCTGGTCTGGGAGAGCTGCCTACTGCCCTTCCATTATTACCACCGTTTTAATAAAACCTAATAACTTTCTCAGTTATTTACTTAAACTGTTTTCAGACAGCAATTCTGAATCCTCTGCCTTTAAAAGCTCTAATCAAAAACAAAACAAGAGAAAATAACCTTTTTACAGTGATAGTATTCTCACAACTCCACTTTTAATAAAATGATCCATCAATTTACACAAATGGATTCATTTTAGACCGCCAAACTTCCACTATTAGTAGACTGGAATGAACATATATTATATTGTCTCTAAGCATACAAATGTTCACAACTCGATTCGATTTCAGTCATTTCACTCCTGCCACAGAATGCCTTTTGTCTTTCTTCATCCAAGTCTCCACAACATGTCAAAACGTAGGTTTTCTCGCCCTGTCAACTTTATAATTTCAATAAGCTCAATAAAAACGGACTGGTATTTTTCTCCCTAAACTTCTCCAAAATCTTTAAGGGTCACGATCAGCGATAAAGATTTGTCTCATGTATGTTATTGGCAATTTAAATGCTGAAATGTTGTAACGCCAACACCAAGCTCAAGGCCTCCTTCCCCATTGTGAAATAAATCTGTTGATGTTTCTACTGAACACTCCAAACACACGTTACATAATGGAGCACTTCTCATCTCTCCAATAGTCCTTCTGAATGATATAGCTCGTCATGTCTCAGCATAAAAATGTTACATCCTTCTTACCACTTCCTGATGTAACCGCTTCACCTGCTAATGCTGGCCTACGCCAGTAAACCTTACTCTCACAGGGATATGTTTTAAGATGATCTCGCACATTCTTCTCAATCCCTCACAGAAACCAAACTTTGATTTCTGAACCCAATCATCATTATCAGCCATTTCAGCTTCTAATCTTGCCATAGTAACTCTCTGCTCTTCCACACGAGTTCTCACGACTGCAGGAAGTGAATTGTTGAACTTCTCCAAAATTAGAGTCTCTCTAAAAGTGCCATAACTTTGCTCTGTTTTAATACCCTTCCCCACCTTTCAAAATTACTTTGTTTGATTCTTTCAAACACAACGTGCGTTTAAATAGAAATGCTCTTTTAGATTCCTGAAACACTGGCGGCTTTTGGCACAAGCTCATATGCACTTCAGATGGCTTTCTTCACCTCCTCCGATAGGGATGCAAATACCTATCAGCTTTGTTTGGATAAACTGAATCCACATGTTCTCTGGCCACTGCACGTGTTTAGCCACTTTCTGAAATGAAATTAAAAAGGCTCCCACATCATTCTCATCAAATTTAGATAATTCCTGGATGTATTTAAACAGATCCTGATCAGGCCTTTGGCTACTATAGGGTTGCTCAACCTCACTATCCTCTAATGAAAATCCATACAAAATGAAGAGGAATTTAGAATAGCTTAACTATTGTAAACCTTAACGAATAATGGATACAGTACGTTCTACAAATGAACTGTTCAATCTAGTAACATCACCTAAACACACCCCTTGGCAAAAAGGAACATTCAGACATGCATTCTTGCATACAGTTCTCCAATCCAGGAGGAAACACCATCAAGTGAGGCTTTAGAGAGAGTAACAGCTAGGGATAATTTACTAAAACTTCCAACCCCACTGGGACCCCAAACACCCCGTGAATGTTACAGCTGCAAGTAAAAACAAACTAGAAAGCCTGGTCTGTGTGAGCTGGCCATTGTTACTACTATTTATTAAAAACCCTAAAAGCCCCGCGAGTTATTTACTTGAGCCGTTTTCAGTAGGCACTTGGCCTTTAAGACCTCTTCCAAAAAAAAAATGAGAAGCTAACGTTTTATTTAAAAAGTAACAGCATTGTCAGGCAACTTAGATGCCTGGTCCTTCACTCAGTGGGTTTGCTCGTGTGACTGATCACAAGGTCACCTGAGAGGGACAGCTACAGGTACAGACCAAGTTACAAGGATGTGTCTCATAACTTCTGAAACACACCTGCCCATGGACCATAACATGGAACATACCAGGAAGTGACACACACCATTTCAGTATTTCTGAGCTACACAATGTCAGCACTCGATACACCAGGGAGCCAAAACCCAAGGCCAGGGAAAGATACAGAGGGACAGATAGATTCACATTAAAGACAGAAACAGACAGTTAATTAACTGAAAAGATGTTGTGGAAATATGGGGAAAAAGACAGGGCAGTGGGACTAACTGGAGAAGTGAGATCTTCGTGAGTAAATTTACAAGAATGAGAACATTGAATAAAGGCATTGTCAGATCAGCTGAAATGGTTTGTTACATAAAATTCTGAATCAGCTTGACAGAACACCACAAACAACATAAACTGGGACAAGATGACAGCCCAGCATGGAGAGCTGTGCAGACCATGCTAGTGTGTTGTTCAGTGAACTGCACTATCTGTCCAGCATAGAGAGTATTGCAAACGTTGCTATCACATGCTAACTTTCCTCGCATCAGATTACTGCTTGCAATGGGAAAGTTTGCTCTCTGTGTGTGTGTGCGCAATTGGCGTGGTTGAATGCGAAACTCACTGTTTGAGAAGGAACGCACATGGAGGAAACTTTTAAATAAGAAACAACTGGCAGGCTTTTTATTAATCAACAGAGAGAACGAGGGAAGTTTCATGGACAGATGAGATAAAGTGTTTGAGAATATTAAAATAAAGTCATTGCCAGACACAACAGCAATATACATCGGCGTGCACATGACTGGCAGATGGATGGGGTTTTGTGTGAATTCGAATCAGATTTGCTTCGGCAGGTTTGAAGCCGGGAGCGCCAGCAGCAGATTATTTGCTTCATTAAGCCTGTATTTCATAGCTCAAGATTCAAACAGCAGATGGAATAAGCAGTGAGATATATTCTGGAGTGGTGAGTATTTCAAGTTAGAAATGGTAAGGACGTGGTGTCAATATGAAGCTCATGATCAAAGGGATCACCCACAGTTGTGACTTGTCTGCTTCAGCTGTAGATATTGGCCAGGGATGGGATGGAAACAGTGGAAGGAAGTGGAGTTTGTAACCAGAGCATTAGACGGTGACCTCTATGCTCTTAACAGCAAAGGCAATGATACAATGCATTGTGGTTCTCCCCTGAAACTGAATAGATCAACATAGAGACCCGGAGTAACACTGCCAGAGCAGAGAGCAAGACAGTAATTGAACACGTTCATTGATGTAGTTAGTAGTGGCCTGTAGAGTGAATATCTGGATTGAGAGATTCAACAGGAACAATAATAGTGGCAGGAGTGTAGACTACATGAAATAACAGTAATACAGTCATAATTGGTTTATAGAAACAAAATCTGGACAGTGACACTCACCAGGAACACCAACGATAGCCAGGAAGGGATAATAAAAATATTGAATAATGAGAAGAGCGTAATACATCC
Source organism: Chiloscyllium plagiosum (assembly GCF_037043375.1). NCBI lineage: Eukaryota > Metazoa > Chordata > Chondrichthyes > Orectolobiformes > Hemiscylliidae > Chiloscyllium > Chiloscyllium plagiosum. Next base: position 39,929,496 of record NW_028270185.1, on the reverse strand, counting down.
GCAATGATAATGACAACCAATAAAATGCAGAAAGATACCAAACATAATTGGATAAGCGCCCATTAGTGAGATGGGCAAGGTTGGTGGGTGCAGGGAGTGCTGGATGACTAGATATATTGATGTTATGGTCAAGGTAAGGAAGGAGGCATATGTCAGGAAAACAGAGTTGAGAGTAACTGAATCCCAAGGGGAGTATAAGGGCAATAAGTGTACTGTCAATGGGGAAATTGGGCCTGAAAAATGTGGGCATGAGATGGCTTCAGAAATAGTGTTAATGAGGCATTGAAGAAATTCTACAAATCCTTTAATGGCAAAATATTAACTAGGGAGACAAAAGGGCACCTTAAAGGTCAGTAAGGCTACCCATGTGTGGAATCATAGGAGATGGAAGGGATACGAAACAAGTATTTTGCCTCGTATTTAATGTAGAAGAGGTTACAAGAGCGAGAGAATGAAGAAATACATAGTGATATCTTGAAAAGTGTCTATATTACAAGGAGATGTTGGACATTTTAAATCATACAAAGGTGAACAAAGCCCTGGGACCTGATCAGTTGTATCCCAGAATATTGTGAGAAGCTAGGAAAGAAATTGCTCAGCCTTTTGCTGATATATCTGTAACATTGATTTCCACAGGTGAGGTGGCAAGAGACTGGACGGTTGCTAACATAGTGTCATTATTTCAGAAATTAAGGAAAACCCAGGTAACTATAGATCGGTGAGCCTGACGTCAATGGTGACTAAATTGTTGGAGGGGATTTTGAGGGAAACGATGTATATGCATTTGGAAAGACAAGGACTGAAGAGGGCTTTGTACATTGGAGATCATGTCTCACTGACTCGGTGGAATTTTTTGAGGAATTGAAGAAGATGATTGATGACGGCAGGACAGTGAATGTTGTCTTTATGGAATTCAGTAAGAAAACCAAAATGTTCTACATGGTAGACTGGTTAGCAAGGTTAGACTGTCTGGAATCCAGGGAGAGCTTGCAATTTAGATCCAAACTTTTCTTGAATATCGGAGACAGGGTGTGACAGTTGGCATTTGTTCATTAACTTGGAGACCTGTGACCAGTGGCGCTGCTCGCAAACATCAATAGTGGGTCCACTGCCTTTGTTACTTATACAAATCATTTGCACTTGAGTATATGACGTATTGTCAGTAGGTTTGTGGATAATTCCAAATTTGGTGGTGTAGTCGACATGAAGAATGATCTCTCAGAATATAATGGGAACTTAGTTAGATGAGCTGAGGAGTGGCAGATGGAGTTTATTTTAGATAAATGTGAGGTGTTGCATTTTGGCAAGAAACGTCAGGGTCAGACATATAGGTAGGGTCCCGTAGAAAGTTGCCAATCAAAGAAAAGTCCATAGAAATTATAGAATTCCTACAGTTAGGAGACAGGATTTTCAGCCCATCGAGGCCACACCGTCCCTCCAAACAGTATCACATTGGACAAACCCCTACCCTATCCCTCTCAGCCTGCAATTCCCATGGCTAATGCACGTTGCCCACACATCCAAGAGTACTATGTACAATTTAGGATGGCCAATCTACCCTTACCTGTATATAGTATTACTGTCGGAGGGAAACATAGCACCCGAGGAAGCTCACACAGACATGGGGAGAATGTACAATCTCCACACAGCCAGTCATTCAAGGATGGAATTAAACGAAGATCGCTGCGCTCTGAAGCAGCAATGCTAGCCACTGTGCTACTGTGTCACCTTGTGGTGCAGGTTCTCAGTTTCTTGAAAGTGCCGTCACAGGTAGACAGTGCAGTGAAGAAGGCACTTGGTGATCTTCCCTTTATTGGTGAGTGCTTTGAGTCTAAGCAATTGCGTGAAACGTTGCATCTGTACAGGACATTGGTTTGGCCACTTTTGTAATATTGCCTTTAATTCTGGTCAACCTGCTGTCGGAAAGATGTTGTCAAACTTGAAAGGGTGCAGAAGAGATTTAATAGAATGTTGCAGGTGTTAGAGGGTTAGAGTTACAGGGAGGGTTTGAATAGGCTGGGGCTATTTTCAAGTGTTGAGGCTGAGGGTGGACCTTAAAGAGGTTTATAAAATCATGAGGAGCATAGAAAAAGTAAACAGTCAATGTATTTTCCCAGGATAGACGATTCCAAATATAGAATATAAAGGCTTAAGGTGAGAGGAGAAAGATTTAAAAAGGGACGTGAGGGACAACATTTTCACACAGAGACTGCTGCGTGTATGGATTGAACAGCCAAAGGAGGTGGTGGAGGCAGGTACAGTTACACCATTTAAAAGGCATTTGGATGGGTATGTGCATGGGAAGTGTTTAGAGGGAGATGGGCCAACTGCTGACTGGGGGGACGAGATTAATTTAGGATATTTGGTTGGTATAGATGACCAGACCCGAAGGATCTTCTTCCATGCTATACATCTCTGAGAGTCGATTGACACTTGAGTGTTTAACATGGGAGCAGGAGGAGGCTATGCAGCTTATGAAGTTTATCAGTCAGCTTGTTTGCTCAATTACTGACAGTCAAATACAAAAATACATCATTCACATTTTGATGGTGTTTTACAGAAACAGGAGAAAGGCTTTTAGTCAAGAAAAGCTGTAAAGAATGTGAAGAGGCCATTCAGTCCCTCAATTCCATTCCACAGTTGAGCACAGAGCTATTGGGGCCTGTTACTCTGGAGCAGTTGGAGGATATCTATTTTCACAAACTTGGGATCAGGAGGGAATCATTCAACTGCTTGAAACTTGGTCACAGGAACAGGAGGCAGTCATTCAACTGCTCGAGACTGGGACACAGGAACAGAAGGGTGTCATTCAACTGCTCGAGACTGGGACTCAGGGACAGGAGGCCGTCATTCAACTGCTCGAGACTGGGACACAGGAACAGGAGGCAGTCACTCAACTGCTCGAGACTGGGACTCAGGGACAGGAGGCAGTCACTCAATTGCTCGAGACTGGGTTACAGGAACAGGAGGCAGTCATTCAACTGCTCGATACTGGGACACAGGAACAGGAGAGAGTCATTCAACTGCACTAGACTGGGATACAGGGACAGGAGGCAGTCATTCAACTGCTCGAAACTGGGACATAGGTATAGGATGGAGTCACTCAACTGCTCGAAAGTGGGACACCGGGAAATCTAGAGGCTTGTGAGGCCCGAGGATCCTGTTATGCAGGAACAGGAGGAGGGGACTCATTCCCCACCAGTATGGGACACTGTGAGACAAGGGGAGTTTGCTTGGAACAAACACAAATATATGAATAAGTTGCATTCGTGGTCCACACAATCTTGCTCCAACATTCACTAAGACCACGGCTGATCTGATTATGATTCCGTCATTCCATTTTATGGAGACTGTCCTCTCTGCAGCCTCTGCTTTATTTGTTGGTCATGTTGCAGACCCAGATGCTGCAACAATAGTCACCATGACTCATCCAGAGGGATGGGTCTAACCGGATGAGTCTGCATTTGAAGGGTCCAATAACAAGAATGAAAACACAAAATGAAGGTATTGCCAGATGTTTAGTTCTCTCAATTTCGCAATCCAACTCACATAACCAGCCCATCCATTATACTTTCAGGTTGTAGCACTGTGTCGATATGGCTAGCGTACTGCTGAATGCAACCCAGCAATATCCAGAATGGAACGCTGTGCAGCCCACACCAATACTTGATCTATAATTATGGGCTAATTGTCCAGCTTGGGGAGGTCTGCAGACTGCACTGGTTCATTCATATATAAACCCAGGCTGTTGCATTGTTCAGTAACACTGTGTTAGATCACTGCCCAGTGTGGGGAAACTTGCAGCCAATGTTGGAAGTGACAGGATGTGCAGCTGCCATCTATTTACAGCTCCATATCTCCACTGTGCCTTGACAAGGGGTGCCATGGATGTGAAAATCACTGTGATGTAGAGATGTAAATGGAAACAGTTTAAATACCAATAGTTCTGATTAAGGCGAGTATTACACCAATATTTAAAGTTGAAATACCTGAGATAATATCCAATGAAGTTTCTTGAATGGTGCAAAGTAAATAAAGGGGGATGGTAATGTTATAGTGGTTGCACTATAATCAATAATGTGAATTAGAGAAACAAATATGCAGGGGGACTGGGTAGACTTGCAGGCACAATAGGGTTGTTAGAATAGTGATTTCAATTTTCCTAACATAGACAGGGACTTCCAGATGGTTAAGAACTTAGATGGAACGTAATTTGTTAAGTGTGTTCAGCAAGGTTTCCACAATCAATATGTAGAGTATCGTACTCGGGAAGGGACAAACTTCCACTACTGTTGGGAAATAGGGCAAGATAGGTGAAGGAGATAAAGTGGGGGAGCATTTTGTTAAAAGTGATCAGAATTGTATTAATTTTAAAATAGGTATGGTAGGGACAAAATTGGTCCACAGATTCAAGTTCTAAATTGGGACAAGGCGTATGTTGTTGGAGTTAGACAGGGGATTGCAGGGGATGACTGGAGTTCTTTGTTTCCAGGTAAAAGGATCTCGGGCAAGTGGGAGGGCTTTAAAAGTGAGATAGCTGGAGTTCACGGTTTCCATTTTCCTATGAGGGTGAAGGTTATGTGAGACTGGAAGAGACATCCCTGGATGTCAAGAGATACTGAGGCTTTGACCAGAAAAAAGGAGGCGTGGCTCATGTTCAGGCATCTTGTATCGAGGGAATCCCTGGAGTATTGCAGGGGATAGAGGAGATTACTGAAGAAGGAAATCGGCAAGGCCATAAGGGGGTATGAGGTAGTCATGGCTGAGAAGATTAGAGTGAATCCAAATTCAGTATAGGAAAGATAAAGAACAACTAGAGAGAGAATAGGATGCTTTAAAATCTAAAACCGGCATGCATGTGTAAAACCTCAAGAGATGGGTGAGGTCCTCAATTTCCCCTCGGTGTTTATTATGAAGAAAGACATGAAAATCTGTGACCTTTAGGAGGTTAGTTGTGATATCTTGGTACTGTCCATATCACAGTAGAGTTGCTGTTGGACGTATTAGAACGCACAAAGTCAGACAAATCTCTTGGTCCTGACCAGATATATCTAAGAGCACTGTAAGAGGCGAGAGAAAAAGCTTAGGGACCAAGATCCCGGAAGACTGGGCGGTAGTAAATGTTGTGCCCTTATTCAAGAAAGGCTGTGAAGAAAAGCCTAGGAAATATAGACCAGTAAGCTTCACACCTGTTTTCGGTGAACCACTTGAGAAGGTTCTGAGAAATAAAATGTGCATGCATTTGGAAAGACAGAGTTTGACTTGGAGCAGTCAGCATGGCATTGTGCGTGGCGGATCATGCCTTACAGATTTTGTTAGAGATTTTTGAGGAAGTGACCAGGAAGGTTGATGAGAGCAGGTTTGTAGACATATTATATATGGATTTCAGTCAGACCTTTGATAAGGTTTCACATAGTAGGCCGCTCTCGAAGGCTTGATCGCATGGAATCCAAGGTGAACTGTCCAATTAGACAGAGCTGCCAGTGGAAGTGGTTGAAGTGGGTACAATAACAACACTGAAAAGGCATTTGGACAAATACACAGATAGGAAAGGATTAGATGGATACAGAGCAAAGGCAGGGAAATGGCAGATTGGTAGATAAGGTGCAATTACACCATGGTTTGTTTACAGAGCACGGTGGGCGTATTGGATGGGCGAGTACAGAGGGTGAACATTCCCATCCCAGAAGGTGCCACAATACCAGACCCACTGAGCATGGTCTGTGCTCACTACCGAGTTCAGTGCAGTATTTGAGGTCTGAAGAAATGTCCAGCAATACAGGACAAGCATCAATAACCTTCCCCGCTCTGTCAGGATAAGGGTCACCGTATTCTGTCTGCTCCCTCACAATCACTGTATATCTGTGATTGCAACTACCCCCGAGCAAGGCTCATGGTCCCCCACTCTCACTACTGCATCCAACACCTTCTCTCTCTCTCTCCTTTGCAATACCTCCCACACAGTCATAGAATATTCCGGAGAATGCCGATTTTAGAATGTTCCAGATAATGTTCCAAATATTTCCCAGTTTCAGGAAAATGGTAGTGTGCCAGTGTGTAACACATAAGAGTTACTTGACTCACCTTAATGATATTAAAACAAAAACAACTTCTAAACACGTCTCGTTATAAATACAATTTCGAGCAAAAAAAACATTTTTACCCTCAGGCGTTATCTTGACCGTTTTCTGAACTGTACCACTTTCCTTATTATGCATGTTTCTCTTAAACTTTGTCTGTGACTGTTTCTGTCTGTAACAGTGACACAGTCTCCCACTGAGTTGGCAGGACGGCAGGTTTGTGGTGTAGAGGCAGAGCAACAGCGCAAGTTCAGTTCCTCACACTGACAGAGATCACCATGAGTGGTCTTTCTAATGAGAGTTTTTTGGGACTGTATTCTATCAATGTTAGCATTTTAATTTAAAAAAAAATAAGAAGAGATTTTTTAGTATTATAATAAACCAATAACAACACAACTCAAATAACTGAAAAAAATTACATCCAATTTCATGTACATACAAAACAAATTAAAACAGTACACAGACAGAAGAAAAAACAAAACTAAACAAAAAATAATGAATAAATAATACAGCTCAGCATAACAAAAGGACAGCACTTGTTAATCAAGAGCATTAACTGATACACATTTTTATGTTCATAGTTCTTCCTCTCTGGGGGTGGGGGAGTTCAGACATCCAACGCAACAGAATATTTTTCCTAGCACGGAAAGTACAGAATGATAGGATATAACTTTTTTCCCATATTCATCTTTGAAAAGTACCCTGGGCAGGCCCAGGAAAACAGAAACCAAGTCCATCTCCAATTCAGTCCCCAATACACACTCTATCACATCTGACACAGTGCTCCAACAGATGAAGTCTGCAGCAGGACCACAAGCAATGAGTAAGAGTGCCTGTAGACATTATGCATTTAGGACATGCTGAAGATAATCCCACTTTGCATTTTGAGAGACAATTTGGGGTCAGATAGACACTACGAAGAATTTTCAACTGCATGGAATGGGTCCTATTACAGATCAAAATCCTTCGAGCATTTTCACGAATATCCTCCCATGTCTACGAGGTGTTTTGAACCCCAACTCTCTCTCGGAGATATCACAACGCTGCACAGTCTCATCTGAGGGGACACTCTCCAACTAATGATAAAGGGTACTGACACAGAGTGTATTCTAAGCAATGAGAGCCCTCTTCCCTTCATCGGATCTGTAAGAGTGTGGTAAAAGTGTGTTTTTTTTAAAAATCAAATCTCTGATCTGGAAAAAAAAAACAGAAGAGATCTCTACTAGGTAGTCCATACGTACGAGTTATTTGATCAAATGATATCATTGTTTCCCCATCAAATAACACGTGGTGGCTCAGTTGTGAGCATTGTTGCCTCACAGAACCAGGGTCTCGGCTTTGGTTCTGGCCTTGGGTGACTGGCTGTGTGGAGTTAACATTCTCGCCGTGTCTGTGTGGGTTTCCTCCCACAGTACAAAGATGTGCATGTTAGATGAATTGGTGATTGATGAATCACCCATAGTGTTCAGGGATGTGTAAGTTTGGGCATTAGTCAGGGTAATATGGGATGGTAAGGGAATGGGTCTGGGTGGGTTATTCTTCAGAAGGTCGAAGTGGACTTGTTAGGCCCAAGGGCTTGTGTCCACACTGTAGGGATTCTACAAATTCGAAATCACTCAAGCAAGGTACACCCCTTGCTGTCGACAGTTTAAACCTGGAATCCATTATTCCCAGATGACAACCCGGTGTACCAATTACAGGGGTAAGAAACATGTTTTTGGCTGTATTGCCCCAATCTGACGCATTGTCATTCATGCTTTCACAATATTGATAATTATTCGGTTATGACAATACTTCATAAATGTTGTCAATTTAGTTAAGAAAAACAGACTAATAAGGGTTCACTTTATCTGATAGGGTTCAATATCTCACAGTATTGAAGCCGAGACCTCAGCAGCCCAGGCACTAACATAGGATAAAAAAGAGCTTAATTGATAGCTTTTTTCAAGGCGATCTACTCCCCACAATCTGTGGGGTAGTTGCAATTTGGTTAGCTTGATAAACAGTCGCTCATGCTGCCAAATAAAAGAGCTAAACCAGCCATTATGTCTCCTAAATACCTATGTGGGAAACATCAAAAGAAGCATTCGCATGGGGTGTAGTAAATGAGGAAGGACATTCTTTAATATAAGCTATCCGACCTCGCCAGGATATTGGAAGTACCTCCCATCTTTGAAGGTTTTGTTTAATTTTGCCAAACAAATGGACATAGTTCACGTTAAATAAATTATCAAAGACGGATGTAATGAATATACTGAAATAGAGAGCCTCGCCCCCCTACACCCCCGTGACCATTTGAAAGGAAACCAGGATTTGCCCTCATCATGAATTTCCCCAAGACCTCCCATAGACATGGCCTCCAATGTTGTAAAATTTATCATATAGCCTGAAAAGGCGGCAAGCGAATTATTGCATTGCATCACGTGAGCTGCCGAAATTTCGGTATTTGACAAAAACATAAAACCATCTGCATACAACATAATTTTATGTGACTTTTATCCCACTTCTGGGGCAGGCATGTTGGGGTAATATTCTCAATTGTGCAGGATGCCACTGAATCTAAGATTGTTGCAGTGATGGGGAAGAGATCAACCCTCGTGTGCCATTTCTGCGGGTTAAAGAAGAAAATAAAATCCCTACTTGTGAGGTAGATCTGCCTCCAGACATCCACCAGCTCGACTTCTGCAAACAAATCCACGAATTTCTTACATTATAACGAGGGCATTGGGGGATCTTTGGACATTCTGTCCATCGTGGGGCCATAAGACAGTCGAAATTTCCTTCTGCAATCATGTGCCATGATGCAAGATAACTGAATTTAGAAAATACATCTAAGAGGATTTTAAAAGGGTGCACCGGGTGGCAATAAACATTTAAAATACTGTATTAATTCCCGTAGATCAAGACTTTGCGATTATGATCTTTCCATGGGTGTTAATACAATCTAGTAATTTAAATGGAAGATTCTTCCTATCCATTATGACTTTTCCCCCACTCTTAGCATTAAAAGACGAGAAATAAACCCGATCGAACCCGCCCTGCGGTAACGTCAAATGTTTGTGTCATCAAGGTGCATCTCCTGCAATAGGACAACTCTCTCTTTTTTAAGATGAGAAAGTATGTTTTTCCTCTTGACTGGCAGATGGCACCCCTTAATGTTCCAGGTGCACCATTTAAGCACATCATTATCCATAACACACTGCAGCAACATTTGAACTCCAGAGAATTTCATATCGAATGACCATTAATGACAAAAGATTCATCGAGCCTTAAATCTGTACAAACTAAAACTACTGCAACTCACAAGCTCTCAAAACTTTCCAAAGCTAAAACCATAAAAAAAGAACGAAACAAAATCCAAAGTACTAATGACACTTGATAGGGTTTTTACTCCCCCCCCCCCCCCCCCCCCGCCCAATGGGGACGCTGACGGCCTAGGTCTCTGTTCTACAACACTGACAAAGGCCCTGCTTTTAATTGTAAAGGTCCTGCTCTTGTTTGATTTACTAAATCCAATACCTCGCATTAATTCAAACTAAACTCCATCTGCCACTCCTCAGCCCAGTGAGTGATATTACTGCCACCTCACCTTGCCCTCTCCAGGAGGCATGCACACTCCGGCCTTGATTTTCACAAAGACCCTGAGCTTGGTTTGCCTTCTGTGGTTAGGGAGAGGAGGGACAGATTGCAGACACAGTCAGTGGGGAGGAGAGGCAGAACAGTAATCAACGGCCTGGTATCATTTCATGGTTTTAGGAAGAACAGTCACACGTGAGAGTTAGGTAATACTGATCGTTTTTTTGGGGGGCCAGATATTATGGTCTTTTTCCGTCTCTGGTGTTCAGTAATGAAAATCTATTCGAAACCCTTCATTGTGCAGACTGTGTCTGCAGGATTTCTTTCCCTAATATTGCAGACTGCAGATAATAGCGATTAAAGCTGTTCATAGTTAACTTCGATGGCACAGCACGTACACCCAACAAAGTAAAAACAATGACTTCAGATGCTGGAAACCAGATTCTGGATTAGTGGTGCTGGAGGAGCACAGCAGTTCAGGCAGCATCCGAGGAGCAGTAAAATCATCAGGAAGTGCTTTTGCCCGAGACGTCGATTTTACTGCACCTCGGATGCTGCCTGAACTGCTGTGCTCTTCCAGCGCCACTAATCCCGTACACTCAACATCCGACAGTTGAGACAAATATTTTGCACTTGTTTAATACAAAGTGTTTTGTGTAATTCTGTATTGGTAGCCTGATTATAATAAATCCACACCGAGCTGAAAGCTGACGCTTAAAATATGACCCAAAATCTGGATATGGTAGTGTCGTGGGTAATGTCCCTGCCTCTGAGACAGAGGTCTGGATTTGATTGCTGAACGTGCGTGCTGGTGTTCCAAGCTCAGGACTAGAAGTTCTGGATTCAAGTCCTGCCTGTTGCAGAGGTATGTCCCAGCATGTCAGAAGAGGCTGATGAGCAAACACACAGGAGAATAATGGTACAGCTTTATGGATATTGCCGAGTGATGCTAGTGTCCCTACCTCCGGGCACAAAGGTCCAGGTGCAAATCCCACAGAAGTGTTTCATAACACACCTGAACAAACTGATGAAAACGGATTTAGAATTGAGGCTTGATGGAGAAGGAAGAGTCAGTATTGCATTTCAGTATTTAGGCCCAGGATGGCTGAAAGTACAGCCATTCGTGTTGATTGGAGTCACATTTTGCAGCAGTAACGGTTTATAAAATCAAAATGGTGATGGATAGGGTGAGTAGTCATGGTTTTTCCCCAGATTGGGGCATACAAAACTAGAGGGCATTGGTTGAAATTGAGAGGAGAAAGTTTTTGACGAGCCCACGAGCACCATTTCACACAAAGGGTGTGCATGTGGAATGAGCTACCAGAGGAAGTGATGGAGGCTGGTACAAATACAGCATGTAAAATACATCTGGATGCTGACAGACCTGCCGAGCTTTTCCAGCAATGACTGTATTTGTTGCAAAATGCATTCATTTTAACACAATATTCGGAATACATTAAACATTTTATGTTTTTAATGACGCAGCGACATTTAAACATATCTTCAAATAGACCGAGACCATTTTCTGCTAAGGGTATGGCTCTGTGTATGACAGTAGCAATGATGCATCAACATGGAACAGGGAATGTGATGGAGACATAGTTTGGACAACGTACAAGGAGACCTCACATGGTCCAGTTTGGGAGAGGATGACATTATTGTGTGATTCCGCTCAGATAGAGAGAAAATGTAATCTGCCCGAGAAGGAATGACCGATTACACTCTCTCCCCTTCATTGTTCCCCATGGCAGCAATGTGTGCGAGCTAAAATAAAAACCTCTAAAGTCATCGTTACCATTCTTATTTTTATAGAATCCCTACAGTGTGAAAACATGCTCTTCGGCACAAAACGTCCATACCAACCTTCCCAGGCCCGCTCCCTTACATTTACTCCAACCGATGCACCTAACCTAGAAACCCCTGAACACTTCGGACAAATTATCATGACCAATCCATCTAACCAGCACAGCTTTGGACTGTGGAAGGAAACTGGAGCAACCATGAGAAGGGGAGAATGTGCAACCTCTACACAAATAGTCACCCGAGTCTGGAATTGAACGCAAGTTCCTCGTGCTGTGAGGCAGCAGTGCTAACCACTGAGCCACTGTGATACCCTTGGGCGATCCCTGGCCAGAATTCATTGGAATCTCTCCACTGCCTAATGTAAAGGGAATTCAGCCAAATCCAACTGTTCCAAGATGCAGTCCCATTGCTAGCAGTTTGTGTGAGTAGAATGTCTTCAGAAGCAGAATAACATTTTGAACAATCTCTCAATTTTTCCTTTTGTCATGAGTTACAATAATATATGGACAAAGCGCGTTCGACTTGAAATTGCAGAGATTTTGTTTATGTGTGTGTGTATGAATGTTCTTAAAAAGGGAAATATCGATTCTTTATTTGAAATTTCCAAACAGTTTGGCAGTCATCTCTCCACCATAGTTTAAGTGACATTGCTCTGGATCATAAACGTGCTATTTTAGCAGATTAAAGAAACTAGCCTTACTTGTTGCTAAAACTGACCCTGACCCAGTCTGAGATCGATATCATCGGCCTTATCACGAACCTGGTTATATTTGACATTTGTTGTGAGCAGTAGAGCAGTGGGAATTGAAAAGGAATCATGACGCGAAAAGTTGGGGAACTATAGACCAGTGAGCCTGATTCAATGGTGGGTCAGTTCTTGGAGGGGATTCTGAGGGAAGGGATTTACATACATACTTATGCCCAAAACGTCGATTCTCCTGATCCATGAATGCTACCTGTCCTGCTCCTCTTTTCCAGCAACACATTTTTCAGCTCATACATTTGGGAATGCAAGGGCTGATCGGGGTAGTCAACATGGATTTCTCCATGGGAAATTATGTCTCATTAATTTGATTGAGTTTTATGAAGAGGTGACAAAGAAGGTTGTTGAAGGCAGTTTAATAGACATTGTCTACATGGACCTCAGTAAGGTGCGCACAATATTCCAATAGGTAGGCAGATGAGTAATGTTCGGTCACACGAGATACAGAGGAAGTGAGTCACAATTGGCTTGAAGGAAGAGGGATATTTTTCAGACTGGAGGCTTGTGAGCAGCAGTGTGCTGTAAGAATCCGTACTGATTTCACGGCATTTCATCATTTATGTAAAAGATTTAGATGTGAATATTGGGGCCAAAGTTAGTAAGGTTACAGATTACATCAGAAAGGTGGTGTGGTAGATTATCTCAAGTACAACGAGACCACAATTAGATGGGACAAAGGGACAAGGAGTGACAGATATAATTAAATTTAGATAAATACGAGTTTTTGCATTTTGGGAAGGCAAATCAGGGCAGAAATTATACACTGAATTGTCAGGTCCTGTTGTGGATCAAAGGGACATAGGGCTGCAGGTACATTGTTCCTTGGAAGTGGAGTCGCAGGTAGACAGAGTGGTGCAGAACACATTTGGCACATTTGCCTTAATCAGTCTGAGCATTGAGTATAGGGGTTGTGGTGGCATGTTGCCACTGTACAGGATGTTGGTGAGACCACTTTAAGAATACTGCGTTCAACTCGGTTGTAGAACTGGAGATTTGAGCTTCAGGGAAAGGTTAATTAGGTTGAGGTGTTTCCCCTGGAGTGTCAGAGGCTGAAGGGTGACATTATAGAGGTTTGTAGAATCATCAGAGGCATCGATATTCTGAACAGCCATGTTCTGCTCCCCAAGATAGGGGAGTCCCGAACACGAGGGCATAGTTTGAAAATGAGAGGGCGAATAATTTAGAATGGACCCGAAGGTAAATGTTTCACACAGAGAGTGGTGTGTGTGCAAAAAGTGCTGCCAGAGGAAGTGGTGAAGGCGGCTACAATTGCGCATTTAAAATGTATCTGAAAGAGGAGGGATATTGGCCAAATGCTGGCAAATAGGACTAGGTCAGAGTTGATATCTGATCGGAGTGAACAGATTGGACTAACGGGTCTGTTTCCGTTCTGCATGACTGTCAGATTCTATTAGAGGGATGGCGAAGGATTCTGAAAGGACCTTTCAAGTATGAATTCTCTTTACTGGAAGTTTATTGTGCCTCTGTGTTCACATGGATTGAAAGCTGTTTAGTTAAATATTTGACAGGGAAGTGAGTCACGGGTAATAGTGTACAAACAGGAAAGTGGAGCTGAGTTCACAATCTTAGTACGTGGTGGAGAAGGCTCAAAGTATCTAATGTCCCACTCCTACTCCTCAGTCCCATGTTTCTGCTTTCCATCCAGCCCCGCATACCTGCTGGACAGGAACAGTTGGAGGCCACTTACTCCTATAACCTTTTGCACAGAAACAGAGGAGACTATTCAGCCTCTCAAGACTGTCACACACGCTTTGAAGTGATTTGGGGAATGCAATTGGAAAATCCAGGCACGGGTATGAAAGACGCCCCTCATCTCTCTTTAAGGAGCTTCCCGTCTCTGCAACTTATGCTTCATTTGTTGGTCATGTTTAGACTCAGATTCACTGAGAATACAACCGCCATACCTCACCCAAAGATGGCTCACAAAATCCTCTGGTCTCCCTGCGTGCAACATTCCATAACAGACATTCATGAAAATAACACCCACGAACGTTCCAATAAGAGAATGTGCGAACATCAGGAACAGGAACCGGTCGTTCACTCCCCAAGCCTGCCTTGCCCTTCACTAAGGTCATGACTGATCTGCTCTCTGTCTCAAATCCTCTTTCATACCCAATTTATCATTGCCCTCAACTCTCTGACAGGTCAATATCTATCTACCTCCTCTTCAAATACTTTCAGTCATTTTTTCTCCCCAACACTCTTGAGACGAGAAATCCTGACATTCAATCCCACCTGTTTGAAGAAAACACTTGCTGCTCCTATATCATGGTTTATTGGTATGAACAAAAGAGGTTGAGACAAGGGTTCAGGTACAAATGACTGTCCCTGATACCAAGGCAGTGGTTGACGTCTGCTGACATCAAGGAGCTAAACAAAACTGGACTTAATGGGAATCAGAGTAAACTCTCCAGTGTTTGGAGTCAAACATGGCACAAAGGAAGATGTTCATCATCTCAGTCCTGGGTCACCTCTGTGGGAGATCCTCAGGGTAGCTTCCTCTTCACAAACAGCTTTAGCTGCTTCATCAATGTCTCCTGTCCCCACCCTCACCAACATAAGATCAGAAGTGGGATGGTCACTGAAGATTCCACAATGTTCAGCACATTTTTACCCCCTTCAGCTCCTGAACTAGCAGCAAGACCCAGACTCCATTGAGACATGTGCTGTTAAATGGTCCGTAACATTCATCTACCAGCACTGCCTGACACTGTACATTGCCACAGTAAAATAAGAGTTCATTCAGCATCTCACGCTTGTTTCACAGGAATATGGCGAAGCCATTCAGCCCATTGACACTATTGGAGAAGAGCAGGGACAGCCCATTCAGTGCCTCCCGCATATTACTCAGGAAGAGAAGGAGTCCAGTGTGATGGACCACACCAGAGCCCCTCGAAAATGTTGGAAGGCGGTAACCTAGACTCTTTTCTTTATTTTAAACGGAATATAAAGTGATTGTTCCAGATGCAATGTGACAGGTCAAACTACTCGGTGTGAAGCTAAACACTATTTATTGAAATACGAAAGATAAAATGAAAGCAAAGAAAGAGGAATTTAGAAAAAATGTAGTTCTATTGGACAAGTTAACAGAATAACAAATCTAGGAACTATTACTAATTAACTGAACCAATATAGGAAAATCCCATAAACACAGCCCCTGGCAAAAAGGAAAATTCAGACACAGATTGTCACAAACATTTCTCTAATCGAGGAATTAAAAATAGCACCAAGAGAAAATTCAGAGAGAGTAGCAGCCAGGAGATAGTCACTGAAACTTCCAACTCTGTGGAGACCCCAATAGTTGCTGATGCTACTTAGAAACCAAAACCCAGAGATCGTAATTTGTGAGAGCTGGTCACACCCATTCAGTCTGCATTAAAATTAACCCAAAACCTCCCTAGCTGTTTCCTCCGTGGCCTTAACTAACCAGTTTGGTAACGATCATTCAATCACTCTCTGGAAAGAAACGAGGACAAAAGAGCCTCTCAAAGCCTGCAGCAGCATCACACTTGTCAGCACATCGAGCTGTCAAACAGGATTTAGGGGTAACCCAATCAGGCCCTTGGTCCTGTCCATTCGGAAGAGGAAGAAGCCATTCAGTCCCTTGTGTCACTTACACAGGAATAGGAGGAGGCCATTCAGCCCCTGGAGTATCTTACACGGGAACAGGGGAAGGTCATTCGGCCCCGAAAGCCACTTCCACATCAACATGATGAGGCCATTTAGCTCCTTCAGTCTCTTACACAGGAACAGAAGGAGGCCATTCAGCACCTAAAGTCACTTACACAGGAACAGGAGGAGGCCATTCAGTCCTTAAGTCATTTACACAGGAACAGTACGAGGCTATTTCCCCTCAACGCACTTGCAAAGGGACAGAATGAGGTAATTGATGCTGATTCCTGATGAATGGCTTATGCCCAAAACGTGGATTCCTCTGCTCCTCGGAGCTGCCTGACCTGCTGCGCTATTCCAGCAATCTACTCTCTACTACAATCTCCAGCATCGGCAGTCCTCACTGTCTCCAGGTTGATGCTCCAACATAATGAACAAGTGGAGCAGATGCTGCACAGACAGACTGCTCCACGTTGTTTCTCCTGGCTCCGTTGCTCACGATACACACGTGGGACTTTAACGTGGTTTTCTCGTGTTGAGGAGGGAAGCTATATGTCTTGCGTGAAATCTCAAGAAGGCACCTTCCATCTCCAAGAAACCAGCCTGGTGTTCTCTATGTAGGGCGGACGTTGGTGGGAATGGCTACCTGTTTCAGATCGAAGGTACCGTGGCTGCTGTTGGGGATTATATGCAACCTGACGTTCAGTACGGGCTCACATGCCGACTGCACAATAACATGGGGATAGGTAATTTAGGCATATAAACTATTAGGAAAGTCATGTTAGACTGATGAATCGACTCTCTGTGTTCAAATAATGCTGATCTTGCTCATGTTGATCTTATCGAGTGCTTGTCTTGTACAGTGCAACCCGTATGCCTTACTCTGTCGAAGTCTATTTCCACACTATGATCTGTCTGGCCATGCTTACTATGATCTGCTTCCACTGCTCAGAAAGAAAGTGTTTCCTTGTACTGAGGTACACGTGACAATGAATCACACCAATCAGTCCTGGCTAAATTATGGAATTTCTCACCCTATCAATGCGTCTTTTGGAAATACACCTGCTACACCTCGTTTCAGCATCACCATTGCTTCGTATTTCACAGCTTTGCAGATTAAACTCTCAGGTTCTTCACTCCACTCTCATGATAACGCCATCTGTATCTGTGGGAAGGATATCATTCCTTACAAAGGAGATCAAATCTGTAGAGAGTGTCCCAAAAGCTCTCTGCGCAAGGCTCCACAACAGCAGGAAGATGGCTTTGCTTATGTACTCGAATCATCTTACAACGAAGGACAGCATACCATTGACTGCACCCGTTACTTACACAGGGTTTGATTCAGAGCAGTCAGAGTAGACTTGTGAGTGGGCGATCATGCTTCCCAAATTTGTTAGCGTTCTTTGATAAAGTGACCAGGAAGGTTTGCGAGGACAAAGCTGTAAATGTAGCCTCTATGGATTTCAGTAAGGCCTTTGATAAGGTTCCACATGACAGGCTGCTCTGGAAAGTTCCATCACGTGGAATGCTTGGGAACTGGCCAGTCGAATACACAGTTGGGTTGATGATCGGAAGCAGAGGGTTTAGTGGAAGGATGGTAGTCAGACTGGAGGCTGTGTCCATTGCTGGTTGTTATCTATGATTTGGTTGAGAATGTGCAAGGCATGATTAGTAGGTTTGCAGATGACACTAAAATAAGTGGTAGCGTGATCAGTGAGGAAGTTTATCAGAAATTGCAGCAGGACCTTAATCAGGTGGGGAAGTGGGTCGAGATATGGCTAATGAAATTTAATATAGATGTGTGACGTCTTGCATTTTGGAAACTCAAATCAAGGTAGGAGTTTCACGGTGAATGGGAGGGTCTTAAGGGGTGTAATGGGCAGAGAGGCGTTGGTTTTCACCGCACGGTTCTCTAAGAGTAGAGTCACAGGTAGACAGGGCAGTGAAGAAGGCTTTTTGCACATTGGCCTTCATAAGGCAGGATATTGAGTATAGAATTGGGGAACTTAAGTTACAGTTACACAGGACTTTGGTACGGCCGCACTTGGAGTATTGTGTTCCGTTTTTGTAAACTTGTTATAGGGAAGATTTTATTAAATTAGAAAGAATGCAGAAGAAATTTACAAAGACGTTGCCAGGACCCAATGGTCTGCGTTATAGGGAGAGGTTGGACAAGCTAGGACGTTTTCGTTAAAGTGTAGGAGACTGAGGGAGTCCTTATAGTGCTGTATAAAATCACGAGGGGTATGGATAGGGTTAATGATCTCAGTCTTTTTCCCAGGTGTACAGAATTGAGGCTTAGAGGGGATCAGTTTAAGGTTCGAGGGGAAGGAATAAAAGGGAACCTGAGGGGCCACTTCTTTACACAGAGGCTGGCACATGGATGAGCTGCCAGAAGATGTGGTTGGGGGGTGAACATTAACAACATTTCAATGCATTTGGATAAATATGTCGATAGGAAAGGACTGGAAGGATATGGGCCAACTGCAGGGAAATGGGGCTAACGTGGATGGACATTTACAAGGTGGAGATGAACCCTTCTGTTAATTAAAACCAAACACCCAGAAAAGCTCGCCTCACCTCGTAATCTGTTAAAATATGAGTCACACAGATCCCCTATATTCAACGATTTGAACAAAAATTAACAAGTTTGTTTCTTAACTTTAATAGTGAACACTAAACATCAACTATTCACAAATACAAGTTACTTACTATCTGACTCCAACTCTGTAAAAATATGCTGTTCCAACGGTCCACATATTAAACATTACAATCTCAAGACCACACAGTCTCTATCTTCCCCACTGTGTTCACTCTTTCAGCTGCTGATCTCCCTGGTCATTTTTTTTTATTGCAAGTATGTTTGCATGAACATGTATCTTTGATAGAGAGTGTTTGAGATGGCCAGTTAGCACTCCTGCTCTACAGCAGTGGCTCTGCTGTTGGATGGCAATAGCTCTCCCACAAGTGTTCAAAATGCTGGGTTTGTATACTCCCCATGATTTGGTAATTCTCATAATGTGGTTGCTGTCCAGCTATCCAAACAATTATATTCAATTTCTGTTGGCTTCTGGTTTCCTGAGCGTTATTTAAACTCTTTGGTTGCATTTGAATGGCTGTCAAAACAGCAACCAAAACTCAGGTATCTATTTTTCTTCTAATGGTGACATGTGGAACAGTGTGACATTTAGCTGGCATCTGTGGCTTTAATTTCTATTCGGCAAAACCCGTTCAGTTTTAAAGTACCCTGCATGTTTTTGGCTTCATAACATCTCCCCACTTCAGGAAATAAAATGAAACAGCAGAATGAAAAGATGGCTACATTTCTTTTCCTCTAATTCTTAATCCCAATTTTATGAAATGCAAAAGTATTTATCTCAGTTATATCATTCATATTAATTCTGCACGCCATTATAACACTGGAATAAGGCAAATCTTACCTATACTTTTTCCTTTAAATCCACGAAAACACATCTGCTATCACATTGTAGGATCCGCAGCATGTACATTTTGTGAATTTAAAGTCGGTAAGGTAAGACTCCAATGAAACAGTCTCATATTATGCTCTTTAACTATTCCAAAAAATGCGAGAGATTTGTCATTGTCCACAACCATCTCCGACAATTTGTTTGTCATATACACATTAAAATATTGTCAGGCCAGTGGTGAAACTTAATCATTCTTGTTCAATAATGGAGATTTTGTATTTTTTCTCTGGTGGATATTGAGTTTTTTCGACAAGTAGCCAATTAGCCATTCAGTTCCATCATCATCTTTCTGTATCAATACATCTCCGAGCCCTATATCCCGAAAATCAAACACAATTTTCAAAGGGTTTCAGAATATTTGGTGCAGCAAATACTGGTGCGGTGATTAATCCTGCTTTAAAATTATCAAATGTCTCCAGGCATTGTTCTGTCCACCACAATACTGTGTTCTTCTTTAATAAAACCATCAGTGGTGCCCATACACTGCTGAAGTTTGGAACAAATTTCTGATAGAATCCACTCAGTTCCAAACATCGAAGCACCTCTTTCTTCGAGGATGGTCGTGGAAATTCCTCAAAGCCCTTCGTCTTTGTGTTCCATGGAGGCAACCTTCCATGGCCAGTGTAATGTCCCAGGAACGTCTCCTCTGCTTTCAAGAATTCTGTTTTCTTTAAGTTTATTCCCAAGTTTGCTTTTTGTAATCGTTCAACATGCTCTGTCAACTGTAACATGGGAGCTTTCAATCACTTGCTAAAGATCACTACATCATAGAGAAAACCTGCACAATTTGTTCATCTGGCCACAGCTCTGTTCCTGAGTCT
The DNA here is from genome assembly GCF_037043375.1 of Chiloscyllium plagiosum. Lineage (NCBI taxonomy): Eukaryota > Metazoa > Chordata > Chondrichthyes > Orectolobiformes > Hemiscylliidae > Chiloscyllium > Chiloscyllium plagiosum. The sequence continues at coordinate 39,909,332 of NW_028270185.1, read as the reverse complement.
TAAATGTGGTGGTGCATTATTCATTCATATGAAATACCCGGGAAAGTTTGTTTGTCATCTCTGGTATCTTTACTAGATAGTTTAACTGGCTCCACATTTTTTTTTAATTTGAAAGGGGCCACTAAACCTGGCTTTGAAGAGATTTCTTACCGCTGGTGGCAATACTAATACGTCATCCCAACGGGAAATCTTCAAAGTTTCAGTGTTTTCATCTGCCACCTGCTTCACTCTATGTTGTGCTCTTCAGATACTGTTTAGCAAACTCACCTACTCCATCTACTCTCTCCTTCACCTCATACACATAATCCAAGTGTGAGATTTCCGACTTTGGTCCTGTCAATTTTTATTTAATTAATTTCAAAGGAGCTCTCACTTCATGTACGAATATTAACTCAAAGGAAGTAAAGTGAATAGATTTATTTGGGGCATCTCTAATTGCAAACAATTTAATTGGGCACCTTTAAGCCAATCATTTGGCCAACCCTGACAGTAGGCTGTTAACATAGTCTTCAGCGTCTGATGCTAACTTTCCAAGGCTCCCTTGGATTCAGGATGGGACGCTCATGATTTGAAGTGCTGTATGCCTAATCCATCCATGACTTCCTTAAACAGTTGAGTGGTAAAATGAGACCCTTGGTCTGACTGAATCTCTCTGGGCAGTCCACAGTGAGTAAACAAAGGTACCAACTCCTCCACCTCCCTTTGTGCCTTGACACTCCAATAATAGAATTGCCTCTGGAAATCTGGTAGACGCATCCACTATGGTCAGCAAATATTGGTTTCCACTTTTACTTTAGAAAGGGAGCTACACAATTAATCATAACCCACGTGCAAGGTTCTTCGAATGCAGGAATTGGCAAGAAAGGTGCTGGTTTTATTACTGCCTGTTTCTTACCTACCATTTTTTATGTATGTCACGTACAACAAAAATTAACAGCATCCTTGCGCATTCCAGGACACTAGAAATGCTTCTGTACCTTAGCCTGAGTCTTCTGTACACCTTAGTGACCGCCTGCAGTTAGTTTATGAGCTACCCGTAACACTGTACGTTACTGCGAACACAATCTGGTGCACATCGGCCCATTTCCCTTCTGCAGTAACCTATCGGGGGCTCCATTTTAATTTTATGATTCTATCTTTACGTTAATAACGTTCAACAATATATTCTGATTCCTTTTCTGCGCCTGTTCAGGTTTTTCCTGCACCGTTACATCAAACAGGGGGTCAGTTCATTGAGCATCAACCCATTTGTCTTTTTCGTTCGTTTTTCCTTCCTGCTGTAACTTATGACAGTGGGATCTTGTCACTGCGCAGTCTGGAAAAATTCCTGGTTAATTTTCTTTTAACTCACCAATTCTCTAGTCTTCCTTTGGCTGCTCCACCACAAGGGGTGCCTATCACACCTCGCCTCCTGCTAACTCGTTCCCAAGATTAAACTGTATTCCTGGAATTGACACTCTGTTACTCACTTTACTGTTACTTCCCTTATCTTGATTTGGCATCCCATCCTGTTCTTATGCAAGGGAATGCTTAATTTCTGTCCACATTCCACAAATTAACATGCTCTTGATTAACATGTCGGAAAGAGTGAAAAAAACTTTCATTTCTTACTATTAGAGGGTGAGAGAAAGTGAGGGCTGCAGATGCTGGAGATGAGAGTTGAAAAGTGTAGGGCTGGAAAAGCACAGCAGGTCGGCAGCATCCCAGGTGCAGGGGCGTTGACGTTTTAGGCATAAATGCTTTTCATCAGGAAAGTGGGAGGTAATGGAGGGGGAAGGAGTTTGAGAAATAAATAGGAGTGTGGGGGTGGAGATAGGTGGAAGGGAGCTTGGAAGGCGATAGGTAGATGCAAGCGGGGTATGATGGTGGTAGGTCGGACAGGAGGGTGATAGGACTCCTATTGGTGGTAGGACAGCTGGAATATTCAAACTGTACAGCATCAACGTTGACTTCACCAAATTCCAAATCTCCCCTCCACCAACCTTTCCCAGATCCAACTGTTCAAACTAGCACTGCCCTCTTGGACTACCCTAACTAGCCATCTTCCTTTCCATTTATCGACTCCACCCTACCCTCTGACGCATCACTATCACTCCCACCTACATCTTCTTATTGCCTTCCCACTGACCCTTCCACCAGCTCAGCTACTACCCTTGTATTTATCTTTCAGCCCCCTTGTCCCCCCACCATGTTCCTAACGATGGGTTTCTGCCTGATATTCGATTGTCCTGCTGTTCGGATGCTGCCTGGTCTGTTGTGCTTTTCCAGCACCTCACTTCTCAACTATTAGAGACTGAGCATATCCCGTATCTCACAAAATTGTAACTTCTTGTCCAACTCCCCCATTTTTCTGTGTAAACTTTATCTACAGAGGTGAATTCTTTAGAGAGATCAGGCACTGCCTCCATACCCAGCCCTTGCAAAGGCTCTGCAATTTCCTGCAGCTCCTCGGCTCCACTTGGCTTCTCCTTTACCAGTTTCACTAATGCCACTGGGCTTAGCCTCTTCTACCACATCTTTCCCCAAAGTATTTTCCTTTAACGCCCAGCACGGTGTGTCCCAGCTTACTGCAGTGAAAACAACTTTTTCCCTGTGCCCTTTGTAAACCACCAGCACTGTAAGTTTATGTGTTCCACTCCCTTATAGTGAGAGCAGCAGAGGCCTTTCACCACCTTTCAACCCTCTTGGGCTTCTTTCTTCACCTGTGGTAAACTATTGTGAGCTACTGTTCGCTTTGTAGTGTGTGATCGTCCATTCTCCCAATGTCTGTCCCTCACAGGATGAAATTCCTGCCAGAAGCTAAATTTCATCACATGCCACAATACATATTTACCTGCCATTTCTGCCGTGCTTCTCACTTCGTCAACTTTCTATTCATTCACATGAATTCTTACTATCTCTAGAAGTGAGTCTTTTAACTTCTCCAGCAGAATAATCTCCCTTCAAGCCTCACAGGTCTTATCCATTTTTAAGGCCAGTAGCCACCTGTCAAAATGACTGGTTAATTCTTTCAAAGTCAATCTAAGTCTGACCTGGTTCCTTCACTATTTTTCTGAACTTCTGTCTATATGCTTCTTGTACCAATTCATAACCAATCAAAATAGCCAGTTTGACATCTTGATAATCTCTTGATCCCTCATCTGACAGTGCTGCACATATCTCACCAGCTGTGCCCACCAGCTTAGTCTGAACTAGCATTACCCGCAAGTTCACTGGGCACGTCATCTGCCGAGCCATTTTTTCAAATGAAATAAAAAAGCTGTTGACATTTTCCTCACCGAAATATGGCAAGTTACTAACCTAGTTGTATTCATCCCTACGTTCTCCCTTCACTTCCATCCTGTTAATTTAAATTTCTTGTATAATTCCGAACTTCTGAATTTTAAATCCCCTCTCTCTTTTTTTTCCCTCTCTTTCACTTTCGTCTCTCTCTGTTTCCGTCCCTTTATTTACCTTCTAACTCCAGTTGCCACATTTGCAATTTAAGTTTTTATAACTCTACCGCAGTTGCCTATTTCTCTGATACATCAAAGTGCTTGACCAACTCCATTACAATTTCAACTTCTCTTTCATCTCTGCTTAAAAACAATTCTAACCTATTTGCTAATTCTAAAAAATGTCCTCCTTCTGTCTCTCTAAACTTCCTTGGAAAATTTGGGAACCTCTTTAGTAATGTTTAAAGCCATTTCCCTCACTTTTCATTTAACCAACCACAAGTAACAAAATAAAACAAATTTTCCCACTGGTTTTATTTGAAGATCAAAGTCACTAATTGCAATGAGTTGGAATTATCTGGGGCCTGTTTATCTCAAATCTGTTCACGTTGGTCCAAGTGCCAAATGGCAAGGCCCCAAACAGTTATGACATCAATGTCGAACCCCTCTGTAAATTAAAACCACACGCCTAGAAAAGCTCACATCATAATCTGTCAAAACGTGAGAGACAGAGAACTCATAAATTCCACTAATAAACAAAAAATAACAATTTATATGTGTGCACGTTAGCTTGCTGAGCTTCAAGGTTTGTTTTCAGAAGCTTCGTACACATGACTAGGTAACATCATCAGTGAGAGTATCTGCTGAATCTCTGGTGGTATGTGCCGCCTTTCTATTTATAGGTCTTGGTTTCTTAAAGTGGGTGATGTCATTTCCGGTTACTTGAACAAGAGAATGCAGACAGGATCTAAATTGATGCGTTTATTGATGGACTTCTGGTTAGAATACCATTCCTCTAAGACGGTCCTTGCGTGTCTTAGTATGTGTGTGTGCTTTGTCCCAGTCAAAGTGGTGACCTTTCTTTGTCTGTATTTATGGAACATAGTGATAGTGCGTTATGTCTTTTGGTGGCTTGTTGGTGTTCATATATCATCGTAACACGATAACAGGACAGTTTCAATGGTGGAAAAATGATTTTATATACAGTGTTTAATCAGTGTTTGTGCAGGTAAGTCGCATTTTTCATATGTGCACAACACATTGGCAATGAACAACAGAGGCACAGTTAACGAAAAATGATGCATATGATGTATAAAATTGATAAAATATTAAAACATGATTTGATCCTCTCAACGTTCCCTCCTTTTCTGGGATTCCCAATTCTAGTCTCTCATTCTTTCCAGGAAATGTGCTCCAAATTCTTGATTCTGGTGTCCCAACTTATTTCAGTTAATCCCCTTTCTTCTGGGATTTCAATATGTTGGCCTGCTGTGTTCATTCCAAAGCTAGTGTCTATCATATTATTGGAGATAAATATTCTGGCATCAGACCCAGCATTTGAACATATTATTCTGTTGTACATGCACTGTACAAAGAACCACAGCACACAGGCATCGCCAAAGCATTGGGGGATGTTCATCTACTTCTTTCGATAATGTCGTTTTCTCATTTTCCACATCTCCATATCTATATCCTCTCTCTCGTTGTCCCTTTGTATCTAGTTAAGAAATCCACGATTTATTCTTCGTGTCCCATCTCCCAAAACTCCTTCTTTCAGTTTATATCTAATGCTCTCTTCAAGATGTAATGTGGTTATAATTAAGCAATGTAACTACAAAGACATGCGGGTGGAGCTGGCCAGAGTTAATTGGAAGGGGAGCTGAGCAGGAAAGACCATGGAGCAGCAATGAGAGGAGGTTCGGGGGATAATTCGGAAGATAATACAAGAAATACAACCCCAAGAAATTGAAACATACTCATGGGAGAACAAGGCAGCGATGAGTGATAAGGCATCAAACCAAACGAGAAAATATACAATGTGGTGAAGATGATTGGGAATCCAGAGAATTTATTGGCTCTGCAACTAAATAATGCTGGCATCACTGACACTACAAAGCTCTTAATCATGGTCAGGGAAAGAAACAGAGGATAAACATTGACTTTAAACACAGAAGATGGTATTTCTTAAGGAAAAAGATTCAGGTGAATTAAACATTTGAATTAAGATCAGTTAAATGCTTTGGATTGTGTCAGTTTGGAAGCATGACCCGGGGAGACAGATCCTCAGCAGAATGAGAGTATGAAAATGGAACTATTTCCAAATCAGAAACCAGGTTAGGTCACTGACTGCAGGGCTGATGGGTGAATCTGTGTCATGAGAATTGGGGAACCGACAGCAGAATTGCATTGCAGGTATTGCAGCTCGAAACTGCGTATTCATGTAGTGCTGTAGACCACAGCAGCAGGAGAGGCAGACCTGCATTCAACCACAACCTGTAACCTTTTGCCCAGGATAACACCTCAGTCTGTCATTACCATCAACACCATCTATGGCTCAGTGACGAGTGTGGGTGAACATGTCAGAGTCAGAATCACATGAACCTTAATTTGATGCTAATTCAATGTTTGAGTGAAGATTTGTACAAAATCCTAGGCAAGGACTGCACAAAACACTATATAGGACAAACAGGAAGACTGCTAATGATCCGCCTCCATGAACATCAACTAGCCATGAAACGACACGACCAGCTATCCTTAGTAGCCACACACGCAGACGACAAGCAACATGAATTCTACTGGGACAACACTACCATTATAGGGCAAGCCAAACAAAGAACAGCCAGGGAATTCCTAGAAGCATGGCACTCATCCACAAACTCCATCAACAAACACATCGACCTGGACCCAATATACCGGCCACTACAGCGGACAGCTGAAACTGACAACCAGAAGCGGAAGGAGCAGGCCACTATAAATGCCGGAGGAAACACCACAGAAGCGGTTCACAGGAGGCTCCCGAGCACTGAGGATGTCACCAAGACAGGGGACGAAACGTATGCAACAAAAACTTCCAGCTCGGCGAACAGAACCACAACAACTGATGCTAACTCATTAAAGCTACCAGACATGACCAACAGATCTGATCGAAGCCCTGCAGTTCTGCCACATTCAGTCATAAATGGTGATGGACGATTAAACAAATGACTGGAGGAGAGGGCTCCACAAACATCCCCATCCTAAATAATAGAACAGACCTGCACATCAGTGTAAAAGAGAAGGATGTTTTATCTGCACCATCATCTGCCAGAAGTGTTGAGTCGATGATACACCTCACCCTCATCATGATGCCCACAAAATCACAGATGCCAGTCTTCAACCAATTTAATTCGCTGCCCGTGACATGAAGAAACAGCTGAACACAGTAGATACGACACAGACAATGGGTCCTGACTCTATTCCTGCAATGGGACTGCAGACGTGTGCTGCACAACAAGCCGTGTCCCTGGGGAAGCAGTTCCATTCCAGCTCGAACTCTGACATCTCCCTGCCAATGTGAAAAATTACTCAGCTATGTCCCGTTCCTTAAGACGGGAATAATTACAATCTGACCAATTACCACCTCCTCATTCCCATCATGACAGTCAAATTGGTGCGAGTTCTTTTTGACAGAGCTGGCAAGCAACACAGAAATAACCTGCTCAGTGTGATTTTTGACAGGTCCCCATGTGGAGATGGTGCTGTGGAAATGTCACTGGATTACTGATCCACACCAGGCTAATGCTCTGGCAGCGGCAGGAAGTTAAACACAATTAATAAAATATCGAGATCTAAAATCTAGGGTCAGTAACAGAGACCTTGAAGCCAATATGGATTATAAACAGAATTTCCTTCTATAATGTACTTTTAGGAAGTGAATCTCCCGTGATTTCCTGGGCTGGCCTAATAGTGACTCTAAAGACCCTGACATGTGATAAACATTTCAATGGTCTCAAGCAAGGGCACTCATTTGTATCAATCTACTCCGAGGTCTGAATGGATGAAACTGGACAGAACACCTGGCCTAAAGAATCAATTTCGGAAAAGGGAATGGGAACACAATCCTGTCGACCCTGCAGAAGCCTCATTCCTAACATCTGAGAGCTTGTGACAACATTTACACAGCTTTCCCACAGACTGCACAGAAACATCGGGAATGGAAAACACATTTAGTCTCCCCATTCTAGTTCATGGAAAAAATCTTCTGAATACACTTACCCCACAGATATACATATCCGTTAATGTTAGTAACCTTAGGAAGCTATAAAATAGACAGTGCAGTCGTACGTTTGGTCCATCGAGTTTGCTAACCAATTCAAACTAATGATGGTTTATGCAGAAGGAAAGAACAAAAAGGAGCATACGTCCCTTTGTAGATCAACATGTTTCAACCAATCCCTTTCAAATGGTAGGCTGCCAATTTATCGTTTCCACCAAAGAGCACACCGTCACCTCTACCTACATTGTCCTCCACCTGTCACGTATTTACCCATTCACTCCACTTGTCTTAATCTTCTCGGTGCTTTTTACATCCTCCTCACCCACTCACCCTCCCACATCCGTTAGTGCTATCAGCAGGCTGGGATATATTGTGTCTGAATCCAGCAACCGAATGTTTAAAGGGCATTTTGAGCAGCTGGGCCCCAAGCACCGATCCCTGCGACACCACAGCAACCCTCCTCTGTTAATTTATATTTATTTATTCCGTGAATCTCGGAGTCACTGGTTGGGCCAGCATTTATTGCTTGTCCCTAGTTGCCCTTGAGAAGGTGGTGGCCAGCTGCCTTGTTGAACACTGCAGTCCACCTGCAGTGGTTGACCTCCAATGCCATGAGGTAGGGAATCCTAGGATTCTGACCCAGCGATTGTGAAGGAGCGGTGATAAATGTCCAAGTCAGGATGGTGAATGGCTTGGAGGGAACCTGAAGATGATGGTATTCCCATACATCTGTAGTCCTTGTCCTTCTAGATAGACATGGTCGTGAGTTGGGAAGATGGTATCTAAGGTTCTCTGGTGAATCATTTCATTGCAGCATGTAGATAGTAAAACACTGCTGCTGCTGAGCGTTGAAGGTGGAGCATTGTGGATGAAGGGACAGTCAAACTGGCTGCTTTGTCCTGACGGTATAAAGCTTCTTGAGTGTTGTTGGGGCTGCACTCATCAAAGCAAATTGGGAGTCTCCTATTACACTTCTGATTTATGAATTGGAGATGATGGACTGACGTTTGGAAGTCAGGATGTGAGTTACTCGCCGCAATATTCCTAGCTTCGGACCTGTTCTTATAGTTACTGTGTTTATGTGGCGAGACCAGTGGGTTTCTGAGCAATGATTACCCACCAGGACTTTGATACTGGGGGATTCACTGATAGTAACACCATTGAATACCAAGGGGCAGGTTAGATTGTATTTTATTGGTGAAGATCATGGTCTAGCATTTGTGTGGCCTGAATATTACTTGCCATTTGTCAGCCTGGATACTGTCCAGATCTTGTGATATTTGAACATGGACTACTTCAGTATCTGAGGAGCCACAAATGTTTCAGAACATTGTACAATCATTGGCGAACATCCCCACTTCTGACCTTAAAATGGAGGGAAGGTCATTGATGAAGCAGCCCTGAAGAATTTTTTGGGCACTGCTCGAGGGACTCCTACAGACTTGGAGGTGAGTTGACTGATCTTCATCAACCATGACCATCTTCCTCCGTGTCAGGTATGAATCTAACCAGCGGGGAGTTTGCCTCTGATTCACATTGATTCCAGTTTTGTTAAGGTCCCTTGATACCACACTTGCTAGAAGGCAGCCTCGTTTTAAAGGGCTGTCACTCTCACCCTACCTCTGGAATTCAGCTCTTTTGTCCATGTTTGAACCACGGTACTGAGGTCAGGAGCCGAGTGGCCGTGCTGGAGCCCAAACTGTGCGTCATTGACCAGGTTATTGCTGAGCAGGTTGCTGCTTAAGAGCACCGAGACCTTCCATCACTTTACTAATGATCGACAGTAGACTGATGGGATGGTAATTGGCCAGATTGGAGTTGTTCTGCTTTTTATATACAGGAGATACTTGGGGTAATTTTCCACATAATCAGGAAAAGCTATTGTTGCAACTGTATTGAAACAGTTTGGCTCGGGGAGTGGCAAGTTATGGAGCACAAGTTTTCAGTACTATTGCCAGAATATTGTCAGATTATGGACGCTATGGAGTATCCAGTATCTCCAACCGTTTAGGGATATCGCGTGGACTGAATCAAATTGGTTGATGACTGGTAACTCAATTGCTGGGGTCCACTGGAGGAGGCTGAGATGGATCACCCACTCAGCACTTCTGACTGAAGATTGTTGCAAATGCATCAGCCTTTTCTTATACATTGAAGTGCTGGGCTCTTCCATCATGAAGGAAGGGGTCATTTGTGGAATATCTTCCTCCACTGAGTTGTTTAATTATCCCCAACATTTCTCGACTAGATGTGGAAGGAAGTGCAGAGCTTAGATCAGAACCGTTGCTTGTGGGATCAGTTAGCTCTTCCTGCTTATGCTGTTTGGCGCACAAGTAGTCTATTTTGTTGGCTTCACCAGGCTGAGACCTCATTGTCAGGTATGCCTGGTGCTACTCCGGCCCGCCTGCACACTCCATTGAACCAATGTTGATCCTCTGGATTGATGGCAATTGTTGCGAGGGGGATATGCCAGGCCACGAGGTTATGCAGGAGTACAATTCCGCTGCTATTGATGACCGACAACACCTTATGGACACCCAGATTTGAGCTGCGAGATCTGTTCGAAGTCTGTTCTATTTAGCACCGTGATAGTACCACCCAAAATGATGGAGGGTATTCTCAATATGCAGGTGTGACTTTATCTCCACAATGACTATGCGGCAGTCACTCTTACCGATACTGTCATGGACAGACACTTCTGCAACTGGCAGATTAGTAAGGCTGTGGTCAAGTATGTATTTTCCTCTTGTTTGTTCCTTCACCACCTGCAGCCAGTTATATCCTTTAGGAACCGGCTAGCTCGATCTGTAATGCTGTAGCTGAGATACTGTTGGTGGTGAACATTGAAATCCCCCACCCAGAGTACATCTTGCGTACGTGCTACCCTCAGTACTTCCTCCAAGTGTTGGTCAGCATGGAGGAGTACTGAGTCATCAGTTGAGAGAGGCTGGTACATGGAAATCAGCAGGACGTTTCCTTTCCCATGTACAAACTGATGCCATGAGACTTCATGGGATACGGAGTCACTGTTGAGGACTCCAAGAGCAATTCCCTTCGAACTGTATCCAACTGTACTGCCATTCCTGCTGTGTGCGCCCTGCTGACGAGACAGGAGATATCTGGGGAAGGTAATGGGGAGTCTGGGACATAGTCATACTCACCGAATCACAGCTTTCAGAAAATGTCAGGCGATTACTTGTTGAGTCTGTTTCTTTCAATTCACTGTTTCCTGCCAGCTGTCCCATTCTAGTAACATGTCCATATATTAGCCCCAATCCACTTAGATTTGATTTTGCAAATTGGGCTTTGAGCTTTACCAACATTTTTCTAAAAATCAAAATGTTTTACACCCATTGCTTCTCTTTCATTTGTCTCCCAGTTTGTTTCTCATTCCCATTTCATAAATCTATGTTGGCGATGTCTATGACCATTACTTTCAGCAACAATAATTTCTGCTAAACCATTTACTTACTATGTTTATTGTTCCATGTACTCTATCATTTTCCCACACCAGACTCGATTTTCCTTGTATTGTTAGAAAGTTCCGTGAAGACAGAACTGAAGTAGTGGCTTCATAGTTCTGCTACTTCCCTGTTCCCCATTCTCCATTCTCTGGTTTCAAGCTGTAAGGAAACTGCACTTGTTTCCTCATATTTCTCACATTGATATAATTTAACAGGCTAATACAGTTCATTCTGATAACCCTTATGAAATCCATCAATTCCTGCCTTAAACTGCTCAATAATTGACACATTATATACTCACAGGGGCATAGATTCTGTGCCAACAGAAATACAGCACGATCTATACTAGTCCCACTTTCCTACACCAGGCCCACAGCCTGGAATGTTATGACACTTCCAAGTGTTCGTCCAAGTACTTTTTAACGATTGTGAGGTGATCATTCCCCTCTCCGGAAGTAATCCCCGAACCCCAGACCTCGAGGTGGAAAAATGTTCAAATCATCTCTGAATATCAAACTCTTCACGGGGAGAATGTGCAAACTCCACACAGTTAGTCGCCTGAGGCGGGAATTGAACCCGGGTCACTGGCGCTGTGAGGCTGCAGTGCTAACCACTGTGCCACCGTGTCGCCCCCACTGTAAAAGTGTGCTCCTTTGTACTTGGCCCTCTGACTAAAATGAACAGTTGCTGCCTATCCACCCTGTCCATGTCGCTTATAAACTTATCCCTCTGAATCACTGACTCCTCAGTTTTCGCTGCTCCAGAGTAAACAACCAGAGCTTATCGAGCCTCTCCCCATAGCTGATATGATCCATTCAAGGGAACATCCTGGTGAATCACCTCTGCACCCTCTCCAGTACAATCACATCCTTCCTGGAATGTGGTTCCCGGAGCTCCATGCAGTACTCCATTTTTGCCGAACCAAAGCCCTGTATTGCTCTTGTAATCTACACCCTGATTAGGAAACGCTACACCCAAGTTCCAATTCATAACTAGCCCTTAAACCTGTTCAGGAGAAAGTGAGGAATGCAGATGCTGGAGATCAGAGCTTAAAAAATGTGTTGCTGGAAAAGCGCAGCAGGTCAGGCAGCATCAAAGGAGCAGCAGAATCAACGTTTCCGGCATAAGCCTTCTTCAGGAATCTGCCCGAAACATCGATTTTTATGTTTTTTTTATGCTGCCTGACCTACTGCGCTTTTCCAGCAACACATTTTGTAAGCATTAACCTGTCCAGTCACATTCAGGGATGTGTGGAGAAGCACAATCTGAGCTTCCCAGTGTGCTGCCATTCATTGAGTCCTCCCCTGCCTGGTTCCATCTCCCAAAGTGCATCACCTAATATTTATCAGGATTACATTCCATCTGCCATTGATCTGCCCATCTGATCATTCCATGTGCATTTTCCTGTAAACTTAAGGCGTTCCCCCTCACTGCTAACCACCAAGCTAATGTTTATGTCAAACATACACTTACTTATTACACCTTCCCCACTCTCCACCTAGCCCCCTCCACATTCGGATCTATATTTTGTTATGAATAACATAAACAATAAGGGACACAGCACTGATCTCTGTGGTACACCAAGGGACACTGGTCTCCAGTCACACAAACAGCCTTCTCCCACCACCCTCTGTCGCCTGCTACTAAGACAATTTTCGTTGTAACTTGCCAAGTTATCCTTCATATTGTGAAATTTTACTTTATTTTTCAGTTTCCCAGGTGGAAATGTGTCAAAGGCCTTCCTACAAAACTAAATAATCTACCTCCTCAAACTAATTCAATCAAATCCATTGGATGTGACTTCCTTCTGATAAAGTCATGATGATTATCCCTGATCAAACCTTGCGTCTCTGATTGGAGTTCGATTTTCTCCTTACCTATTTTATCCAGTAGTTTCCTTAACAGTGATCTAATACTCGCTCGTCTATAGTTCCCTGGTCTATCTCTCCCACCCTTACAGTGAAGTGGAATTGTATTAGCAGTTCTCTAGTTCTCTGGTACCTCACCTATGGTCAGATTCTAATTAAAATATTCAGTCAGTATCTTTCCTCCTTTGACCCCAACAACCGCCTGTAATACAACTCATTCAGACATGGAGATTGGTCCAAATTTGTACAGAACAAAACCTCAAATCCCTGATCGTATTTTATATCAATCTGTTCAAGAGCTTCCTAATCCATCTTCTTGAATTCTATACCTGCCTCCTCCTTCTCCCAAGTAAAATAGATGAGAAGGTCTCATGGAACAATCCATCAATGTTCTCCAGCTTGACACACAGATTGCCCCTTCGGTTTCTAACGGATACTAGCTGTTTGCTGATTATTCTGTTCTACTTGTCCGTGTAGAATATCGTGGGATTCTTCCTGATCTCGCCTACTTGTACTTCTCCATGTCCCTCTGTTATTCAGTCCTTTCGATGTTTCTCAGAGACACTACAATCAACTCTCATGTTTTGAAACTCGAGATCACAGGCTGAGGTTCCCCAGCAGACAATCTTGCCATTTTACGGATTAATCTGGATAATACCTTTTGCAATTCCTCTGTAGTCAATATATTCTTTTTGATATTGGGACTCCGAACGATACACAATATTCTATGTTTTGTCTCACCAACACTCGATGCAACTGGTGCACGACATCCTCTATCTTCCAGTTACATTCACATGAATGTAAACTGAATTTTTACTTTCCCAGTGGCATATGTTCTTTCCAATACCTCTCGCTTTAATGTTTCTTATGAACTTACAGTATGAGTTCTTTAGAAAAAGCTCATGAATATCCAACTATACATTATCCAATGGTTCATCATTGCCTATGTCCACAAGAATCATCTTCAAACCATTCCAAAAATATGTTTGCCAGTTCTGGTTTTCCTTTCATCGGTACATTCTCACACTCCCCAGTTATGTTATTACCTTCTAAATATCTAGTAGCATGTTCTTTGTTATCGAGTCCAACAGATACTTGACTGCGGATGACAAGATAACTGGTCTGTAGGTCACCACTCTCCAAATTCAACATTTCTTAAACCGTTGGATAATATTTATAACCTTTGCCTTATCCAGATTGGCTAAATGCCTTTCGGGAATGTGTCGGAAAATAAAGTGTAAATCCTCGATGCAATCAATATATCTATTGCTGCTTCCTCTGAAATTCGCTAGTCTGTCAGATTTAGAAATATTCGATCCAGCTTTCTTTACAAAGATAAGAATGATCTTAGACTTTACTTACACAAGTCCTGTGGTCACTTGGTATTTCTGGAAGATTTTGTGGACATTCTTCCATGAAGATAGACGCAAAGAAACTGTTTCTTTTCCCTGCGATTTATCTGTTCTCTGCAATAAATTATCCTGAACGCACACCAACTGTTCCACATTTGACCTTGTTTTTATTTTTTTTCAAGCATTGTAGACGCTTTTTAGCAGTCTTTATGTTTTTCTTTCGTTTGCACGCTTTTTCTCATTTTGATTTTTTCTCAGATTTTTGGTCATCCTTTGCTGGTTCCTACATTTCTCTGAATCCACTGGCTCACTGCAACACTTGGCATTTTTCTAAGCTGCCTCCTTTTATCTAATAGGAAGATGAAGGTGGGGTTGAAAGTGATAGTCGGAGAGGAGGGTTAACCAGATTGATAGGGAGGAAGGTGGACACATAGGAACATTCAAAAGAGCGGTGCTAACTTGGAAGTTTGGAGTAGGATAAAGTGGGATTAGAGGAAACGGAGAAATCCACTATGAGCCCTTGTGTTTGGATGGTCCCAAGACAGAAGATGAGGCTTTCTTCCTCCAGGCTTCTGGTGGCTTGGGTTTGGCGATAGAGCCGGCCCAGTGCCCTTATGTCCTTGGCAGAGTGGGAAGGGGATTTAAAGTGCTCAGCCAAAAGGCGATGGAGTTGTTCAGTCTGGCTGTCCCAGAGATGTTCGCTGAAATGATCCACAAGTTGATCTCCTGCGTCGCCAATGTAGAGAAGACCACATTGAGTTTAATGGTTGCAGCAGATGAGGCGTTCTGTCTCCCTTAATCACCTATCACTTTCAACCTGACCTTCATCTACCTATCGTAATCCCAGCTACCTCCCCCGTCGCACCCCCTTTGGACAATGATCTTCCAACAATGCTCTGTATTCCCCCAGAGAGCTGAGACATCTCTGAGCTGGGTGGGAACCTTAAAGCAGGCTGGTAAAGTATTTCTGCTGCTGTACAAGTTCTTAGTGAGATCACATCTGGAGTGGTGTGTACAGATTTAATCTCTTCAATGAAGAAAGGTTGTTTTAAATTGGACGCAGCTCAGAGATGGTTCCCTCAACTGATTCCTGCAATGAAGGTGCTAGCTTTTAATGAAAGGATGATCAGGTTGACCCAGTAGCCATTGGAGTTAACAAAAAATGAAGATGATCTTATTTGAACATAGATGATAGAAGGATTCAACATGTGAAGTGAATTACACAGATAGTGGAGTAATCCATTCCGTTCTCCAGCCTGTTACACAAGAACAACAGAAGGATATTCAGGCCTTCAAACCTGTTACACCAAAACAGGACGAGGCTATTCAGCTCCTGGAGCCTGATATACACTTACCGAAGGAGGCCAATCAGCCACTCGAGCCTATGCTGCACCAGTATCCTGTTAAACAGCAACAGGATCAGTCCATTCAGCCTCCTCATGTCTGTAACATAGGAACTGGAAGAGGTCACACATGGACTGGAGATTGTTACACTGGGATAACAGGAGGCCATTCAGACCCACCGAGCCTATTGCAAGGGAATTGGATAAGGATAAAAACTATCTGAGACTTCTTTCATGAGAAAGGAAGCGGTAATTTAGACACGTGATTGTTGTATGGGAAGAAGAGAAGACCAATCAATCCCTCGGTCCCATCTTCAGGATACATGAGGAGACCGTTCAGTATATCCACCTGTGATGGCGAAATATGAGAAGACCCATCAGCCCTTTAAAATGTTACACCGCAACAGGAAGATTCCATAATCTCCCAATCCTCTAAAGCATCAATAGGAGGAGGTATTATGGCCTTGGGGATTTCAACATGGGAACACCAGAAAGACGTCAGCCCATCGATATTGTACACCAGTAGGATGATGACGCCATTCAGTCACACATGTATCTTACACAGCAATTGGGGCAGATCTCTTAAAGCCTTGTGCACATTAAACAGGAATTCAAAGAAAATGTAAAGGTTTTCGAAAGGGAAGAACTTGTAATAATGGCATACATTAGGGACTAAAGAGTAACAATTAACTGTTGCAATTTAAGGCAAATTATTGGAATCCATTGTTCAAAACATTTGCAAACTTAAACCACAATCCATCAGAGTCAACATGGTTTTATGAAGGCTAAATCGTGTTTCGATTATTTGGTTGAGTTATTTGAAGATGTCACAAACATCTCCAGGATTGTGTGAATCCTGGAGATGGAACATATCTCGGCTTGCTGAAGGCATCGGATATGTCGCTTCTCCAAAGAGTAAGTGGTAAGATGAGACAACATGGGTCTAGGAGTAATGTATTAGCTTGGATGGAGGATTGGTTAACCAACAAAATGGAGTCAGATGGGAATAAATGTGTCATATTCTTCTGGCAAATGCAATTTGTGGGGTGCCATTGATTTCAGTTCTCATGCCTCAACCATTTGCGATTGATGTTATTACTGTAGTCGGTTGATGGGATAGAAGATACAATGCCACATTTTCAGATGACACTAACATGGGAAATTACTTCAGAATGATGATGCAAGAGATTTTAAAACTATATGGATAGGTTGGGTGAACGGGCCAACATTTGGCAAGGAAAATTAAAGTGAATAAATATGGCGCTATTCAAGTTGGCCAGTATAAGAGAAAGACAAATTATTATCTAAATGGAGAGAAAGGATACAGTAGAAAGGTAGGGAGTGTTGGTGTAGCTACGCAAGGCATTAGTGAGGCTGCAATGGAGTACAGTTTGGGTGTCCTGCAGAATGAGCTATTTCCATTGGAGGCAATTCGGAGGAGCTTCATTAGATTGATTCCATATTTGAAGTGTTTGTCTTATGAAGAGAAATTGAACAGAGATACAGGTGCTGAGTTTGGTGATGTCGCTGTGGTAAGCAAGAGATGAAATTACCAAGAGAGGGTGGAAAGTCTGCAAGTAGATTCAGAGGGGTAAAGATAATAGATAATAGTGTGGCAGGTGGAATTTAACATGATATAACCTGTCATTTCATTTACAGGAATAATGGAAAGCAATATGTTACTAAAATGGAGAGAGATTACAGGACTTAATGATACTGCGTCCAGGGGGGTCCACTCAGATCCGTTCAGACAAGGGAGGTTTTGCTCCATCCGTAATCGTCAGCTCCCAGACACTCCAAGTGACACCATTGCTCTCCGAACACATGGAATACTTTGATGTGGTTGATTGATGGTGGTGATGGTGTTTTGAAACGTGCATCAAGGGGACGGCCTTTATCCAAGATATATTCATTTCTTTCTACGTGAAGACCCAATGGCGATGGGAATGGCTGACTGCTTCTGAATGAAGAGGCCATGACTGCTGCCACGACAGTGGGTATTCACCAACATAATGCACTGTGATGGGCACACTGTAACATTAATAGAAAGAGAACTCCTTCAGTTCCTCTACCTCTCCCCATTGACATGGATACCCTGCAGATGCAATTTACTCCATCGGCAAACCCAATATACTGAATACACTTGGCAGCTCCCTGCTGAGGGAGAAACATTCTATATACCTCATCCACCATATATATGCTCCTTCACCGAATGGTGACATTGATGTTGAGATACTGGGAGATGATGGATATGCCACCTCGTCCTGCCTGGAAAGTTCTGGATTATAGAAGCTGAATGAAACAGTGACCCTAATAGCCACTGGCAGCAACAGCCTCCCCCTGGTGTGAAGCTGCAGGTCGTGTTGAAGGAGGGGACACCATTCTGTGACCAGCTCCTTGTTCAGTCAGTGTTCCCTCACACTCTGCTCCTGAGTCAAGTGCAGTTTGGGAAGCTGTTCCTGGAAAACCCGGGGTGAATATAGCAGATCGCTTTCCCCGCACATACACTGACGCCGTGGTTTCAGAGCTTCCCCTCTCTGCAGCCTCTGCTCCATTTGTTGTTCATGTTGCAGACGCAGATGCTGTAACTACAGTCCCCATGCTCCATCCAGAGTTGGGTCGCCAAATCCTCAGGTCTCCCTGAATGTCAGAAACAGCTCACAGCACAACCTCCAGCAAACCATCCCCAGCTGCTGGACTAACTTTTCAATTTCAGGAGCTAGTCAGAAACCACTTGGTACAAGTGTTGTGGACCAGTCCATATCCCCGCAAAATATTGAAAGAAGGCCGCTTAGACCCAAACCTTTCCTTATTTTGAATATAGATGTGAAGTGTGCCTTACAGATATGTTGCAACTGGTCAAACCACTCGACATTAAGCAAAATATAATCTATTCAAATGCTTTAGTTAAAATACAATCAAAGAAAAGAAAATTTCTGGATAGCTTACATGTTAGAACACTTGCACAAACAATAGATACCATACCTACTTGGTTTACACCGCTTGGCAAAAAGATATATTCAAATACAGATCCTTACAGCAGTTTTCCAATCCAGGAGGAAACAGCATCAACAGAGATCTCAGAATGAAAAGCAGCGGGGATCACGTATTGAAACTTCCAACCCTTCTAGAATCCCCAACAGCTTCTGAATGCTGCAGCTAAAAACAAAATGAGGAAAGCTGGTCTGGGAGTGCTGGCCACTGCCCTTCCATTGTTACCACCGCTTTAATGAAACCCGAAGGCTTTCTCAGTTATTTGCTTTAACTGTTTTCAGACAGCAGTTCTGCACCTGTGCACTTAAAGCCTCTATTTTAAAAATTCCAAGAGAAAATAACCTTTTTAGAGTGATAGTATCCTCACGACACCAACTTTAATAAAATAATCGATCAATATACAAGTGTGGATTCATTTTAGACCTGCTAGACTTCCTTATATATATATATATATATATATATATATATATATAATTGACTCTGACCATATAAATGTCCACAACTAGATTAGATTTCAATCTATTTACTCCTGCAACAGAATGCCTTTGTCTTTCTTCATCCAGGTCTCCACAACATGTCAAAAGTTAGGTTTCCTCGCCCTGTCACCTGTATAATTTCAAATTGAATGGCAGCAATAATAAGCTCAATCGAAACAGACTGGTCTTTCCTTCCCTAAACTTCTCCAAAAATTTAAGGGTTCACGATCAGTTTTAAAGATTTGGCTCATGTATGTTATTCGCAATTTAAATGCTGAAACGTTGTAACGCCAACAAAAAGCTCAAGACCTCCTTCCCCATTGTGGAATAAACCTATTGATGTTTCCAACGGACACTCCAACCACACGTTACATAATGGAGCACTTCTCATCTCTCCAACAGTCCTTCTGAATGACATAGCTCCTCATGTCTCAGCATAAAAGAGTTACATGCTTCTGTACCTCTTAATGCTGTAACCTCTTTCCCTGCTACTTCTGTCGTATGCCAGTAAAGCTAACTTTCACAGGTATATATTTTAAGATGTCGCACATTCTTCCCCATGCCTCACAGAAATCAAACTTTGATTTCTGAACTAAATCATCATCAGCAGCCATTTCAGCTTCTAAACTGCTCTTCCACACGAGTTCTCACGACTGCAGGAAGTGAATTGTTGAACTGCTCCAACATAACAGTGTCATAGCTTTGCTCTGTTTTTAATACCCTTATCCACTATTTTAAATTACTTTGTTTTATTCTTTCAAACTCAATGTGAGTTTAAACAGGGACCGTTTTTTAGATTCCTGAAACGCTGACTGTCGGCTTCTAGCACAAGCTCATATGCACTTTAGTTGTTTGGATCAACTAAATCCACATTGTCACTGGCCACTGCATTAGTTTAGCCACTTTCTCAAATGAAATTCAAAAGGCTTCCCCATCCTTCTCATCAAATTTAGATAATGCCTGGGTGCATTTAAACAGAACCTCAGTAGGCCATTGGCTACTACAGGGTTGCTCAACCTCACAATCCTCCTCATCCAGCCTACCATCTACCTTGATCTCCACCTTCTTTGTCAACTTTCCTCTCTAATTGCTAACTGTTTAAGTTGAAACTCTCTGCTTTTCTTCTCTCCCTTTCTCTTTTCCTTCTTCATTTCCTTTTCTTTTATTTCTACTTTTCATCATAATTCAAACTGGTTCAATTCCTTCTCATATTCAAAGTGCCTCATTTGAAATTGAATGCTAGCCATTTCGAAAGCGTCTGATGGCGGTGCCGTCCAATGTAATTCCGGAACTATATCTATAATTATCTCTCATTTTCGCACAGACAAAAGCAAACCAAACTCAAGCTTGTCTGTCAATTCCTACAGCTTTGCCTTCATTACCTTTTGTAAAAACACCAAGTTTACTTCTTCCACACCCAGAGAACTCTTAGTGACTGAAAGAATCTTCATACACAAAACACTGTTTAAACCAGCTAAATCCAACATTCGAAACAAAAGACACTAACAACTACCATATGCGAACTTTGAACCGAATAATTTCCCGGTGCATAATCTCCAGTGTCTGCATGATCTTATTCTGGATTCTCTGGTTTCCTCCCACAGTCCAAAGATGTGCATGTCAGGTGAATTGGCCATGCTAAATTGCCCGTAGTGTTAGGTAAGGGATAAATGTAGGGGTATGGGTGGGTTGCGCTTCGGCGGTGCAGTGTGGACTTGTTGCGCCGAAGGGCCTGTTCCCACACTGTAAGTAATCTAATCTAATCTAATCTAATCTAATCTAATCTAATCTTAATGCAATACTCCAGGTGTCGCCTCACCATTACCCTGTACAGCTACAAACTATCTTACCTGCTTTTAAATCAAATTCCTTCAGCAATGAAGGACAACATACCATTTGCCTTCCTCAGTACTTGCTGTATCTGCAGACCAAACTTGTGTGTTTCATGAACATGGATTCGCATGTCCCTCTGCAGAGCAGCATACTGCAACGTTTTACCATTCAAGTAATAATCCTTTTTACTGGTACTCCTAACAAATAGATGAAATCACATTTATTTACATTGTATTCCATCTGCCAGACGTTTGCCTACTCACACAAAGTATCTGTGTTCCTCTAAAAGGTTTCACAGATCTTTGCACACTTCACTCTGCCACTCATCTTCGTGTCATCTGCAAACTTTGACAAACTCTGGAGCTCCCAACACCATATCATCTCTATTAATTGTGAATAATTGCAGCCCCAACATTGATCCCTGAAGCACGCCACTAGTCACTGATTTCCAGATATGAATAGCACTCATTTAGGTCCACCCTTTGCTTCCTGTTAGTCAACCAATCTTCTATCCATACTATTACTTTACTCATAACGCCTTTATCTTATGCAGCAGCCTATTGTGTGGCACCTGTCGAACACCTTTTGGAAATCTAGATGTATCACATCCACTGAAGCCTCACTGTCTACCTTGCTCACAATGTCTATCAACATGTCTTGCTATTTCTCCCTTGATAAAACACTCAAGCATCTTACCCACTGTACAAATTAAACTAACTGGTCTGTAGTCCCCTATCTTTTATCTACCAGCCTTTTTAAACATTGGCGTCTCATTTGCTGTTTTCCAATCAGCTGGAACTGCCCCAAAATTCAGCAAATATTTAGAAAATTACCACAATTGAACTTGATATTACCTCCGCTATCTTTTGTAGTACCCTGGAATGCATTTCATCAGGGTTTTGTCTGCCTTTAGATTCATTAGCTTACCCAACATAACTCCACCGTAATAATGATTGTAAACATGTCCTTACCTACCCTCATCTCTTTGTCAATTAATGGCATGTTATTAGTGTCCTCCATTAGGATAATCGATACAAATTACCTGCTCAACGCCTCGGCCATTTCATCCTATTTTATAACTAAATTCTCTATCTCATCCTCCAAAGGACCAACATTTACGTTAGCCACTCATTTTCATTTTATGTATTTAGGGAATCATCTGCTACCTCTTTTCATATTCTGTGCTATTTTTGTCTTGTGTTCTATCCTACATTTCTTTACAGCTCTTTTCGTGGCTTTCTGTTGAGTATTAATGATTTTCCAATCTTCTCGGTTCCTGCTTTTCTTGGTCACTTTGCATGCCTTCTCATTAAACATGGTAGCCTCGCTTATTGCTTAGACACTCGATGCAGATTATCCCTTTTCTTAGAGTCTTTCCTTTCCACTGAATGTACTTTTTCTAAGGACTTTGAAAAATTCCATTGAAATCCTCCACTGCTCGTAAACTCTCACCATAAAGTATTTGTTACTAGTCAACTTTAGCCTAGTCCTCGCTCATTCTGTTGTAGTCTCCCTCGTTTAAGTACAGGACCCTGGTATTGAATTTTATCTTCACACTCTCCATCTGTATTTTAAATTCAACCTGTGATCATTCCTTTCAAGTTGATTTCTAACTATGAGGTCATTAATTATTCCTGTCTCATTACACAGGACCAGATCTAGCGTAGCTTGCTCCTTATTGTACGTGCTTTTATTTTAGAGCAGTCAAACCCAGACATTTCGGATTCACTGCTTTTAGGACACGTTTGAAAAAAAAAAACAAGGACAGTATGGCCTTGTTGAAGGTGTAACATTTTCACAACATTAGACTTGGGACATCATCAAAAAGTTTCTGACAATCCAAATTCACTGCATCTATTGCTTCGCCATAATTTATTTCCCAATCGATTTCTCAAATATGATTCACATTTAATTATTTGCCATTGCCTTTTTCCATGTCCATTACTTTCAAATTAATTTACTTTTCAAAGTTCCCTGGCAAAACATTCATTCTAATACACTGTTGTATTGTCCTTATTGCTTCTTTGGTGCTAAGCAGACTGTAAATCCCTGCTTTATCCATGCCTCCTCTCGAAACATTGGGGTTATATTTGCTGCTCTCAAACTTGTCAGATTCATCAGGAATTTGGAAGACAGCACGCTAAATTTCCATTTTTCCCATGGCCACCTCCTTTAGGAATCAGAGATAAAGATTATCAGGCCATGGGGATTTATCAGATTTCAGTCCAAATATTTTCTCCAAAACTGTTTATTTATTGATTTGACTGTATTTCCTGTTTTTTTCTCAGTAGACCAAGAATTGCTTGGAAGATTTTAATTTTTTTCCTTCATGAAGGCCGAACTGAAGTAGTTACTTCATAGTCTGCCATTTTCCTGTTCTCCATTCACTGGATGTGGACTGTAAGGAAGCTACAATTATCTTCTCCAACATTTTATCTTGATATATTGCATTTTGCGAAGCTTTTACATTTCACGCTTGTTTAATGTGCTCTTCCGAAACCTATTATTTCCTGTCTTAAGCTGTTCAACGATTGACCTTCCACAGCCATACAATCACAGAAGCATAGTCTGTGTAGCATCAAAATAACAGCACGATCTATATTATTCCAACTTTACTATATCAGTCCCATAACCATGAATGGTTTGACACTTCAACTGCTCGCCCAGATACTTTTTAATGACTGTGAGATAACCCGTGATAGCTCCCCACACCCCCACCCCCGCAGGAGGTGCAATCCGGACCCCATCATCCTCTGGGTGAAAAACAATCCATGAATCCTCTCTAAACCTCAAATCCTTCCTTTGAAACGTAGCTCCCCTCTTCTTAGCCCTTTGACTAAAATGAACAGCTGCTATCTATCCAACCTGTCCATGCCCGTCGTAATCTTTTCCTTCTGAATCACGTCCCTCTCAGCCTTCTCTGCTCCAAAATAAACAAATGGAGCTTATGAAACCTCTCCCCATAGCTGATATGCTCCATCCTTGGGGACATCCTGGTGAATCTTTGTACCCCTTCAGAATAATCACATACTTCCTTTAATGTAGCTCCCAGAACCCCCAAACTTTATTCCAACTTGGCCTAACCAAAGTGCTACATAGCTCTTGTAATCTCTGCCTCGATGAGTAATCTCTATGCCGACTGTTTCCAATGATTTCTGACGTAACCTTTTATTCTTCCCTGTTACATTCACGAATGTGTGGAGAAGCACCTCTGAGCTTCCTGGTGTGCTGCCATTCATTGTATACTCTCCTGTCTGGTTCCTTCCTCCAATGTGCATCACCTCATATTTATCAGCATTATATCCTATCTGCCATTGATCCACCCATCTGATCATTCCATCTGTATCTTCTTGAAACATAAGAACTTCCTCCTCACTGCCAAACACGCAGTCAATATTTGTGTCAAACACAGACTTACTTATCACGCTGCCACTCCCCCTCCACATTCACACCTACATCATTTATAAGTACCACAAATAATAAGCGAGACAGTGCTGATCATTGTGGTACATCAGGTGACACGGTTCTCCAGTCACACAAACAGCCTTCTACCACCACCTATGTTTTGCAAAATTTTCTCTAACACTGATCTGAAAAACCTTGGTCTATAGTTCCCTGCTCTTGCTCTACAACCCTTCCTATAAAGGATGTTCTCCAGTCTTCCGGCACCTCACCTGTGACCAGATTTTATTTAAACATTATCATCAGCGCCTTTCATCCCTTGTCTCCAACAACAGCCTCAGATGCAACTGATCTCGACCTGGGGATTGGTCCCGTTTTATACCAGCCAAAATCATCAATCCCTGCTCACATCTTACATCAATGTGTTCAAGAGCTTCCCGGTCCATCTTCTTGAATTCTTAACCTACCTCATCCTTTTCCCAAGTAAATAGACGTGAAATTCTCATACAACAATCAATCAGCTTTCTCCAGTTTCAATCACAGATTGCCGCCTTGATCACAGACCTAGTCTCTTCGGCAGACCATTGTACCATGTGAGAGATTAATCAGGAGAATGCCCATTCATTATATGTGATCATTATATTTTACTTAGATCAAGACATCAAAAATTGTACAGGTACAGTCCAGGTACAGTCTCCCCAACTCTCTGTGTTACTAGTGCAGAATGTCTTTACTTCTAGTAGGAGCAAATCACAGCCGAATCTGAATCAGTACTGAACCCAACACATGCTAGAGATCACAGTTAGTCAGACAGCACCGTAAAGAGAGAGCAACTGACACTTTGAGTCTAACTGATTCTTCATCGTCTGTATTCGGATTCCCTTTAAAGGAAGGCGTTTAAAAGGACACAGCACTGAAACCTGTGGCACACCAGCGTACACCGGTCTGCAGTCACACAAACAACCTTCTACCACCACCTATGTTCTCCAATAGTTTCTCTAATGCTGACCTTCCCCTGTTTGTATATGTTCCTCCCAATACACTTTGCTTTAATGTTTTCTGATAATTTACTGTGTGCGCTGATAAAACCTCCTCCTGAATACCTGACTGTACCACATTCACTGATTCGCCATTGTTTACATCGACAAGAGATATCTTCAAGAAAAAAATAGTAAATTATAACTTCCCTTTCATTAATGCAGAAAAACTCTCTTTAAATTTGCTATTACTTACTCAGTGTCCAATAAGATATTCCTTACAATAGGTTGCAACAGATTCCCTACTGTGGATAACAACTAACTGGCCTGTAGTCCTCCACTATCCCACTTCTTCCCTTCGTAAATCATTTTAATGCATTTATAGCTGAAACTTTATTGCTGGAACAGCACAGCAGGTCAGGCAGCATCCAGGGAACAGAAGATTCGACGTTTCGGGCACAGGCCATTCCTGAAGAAGGGCCTGTGTCCGAAACGTCGAATCTCCTGTTCCCTGGATGCTGCCTGACCTGCTGTGCTGTTCCAGCAATAAAGTTTCAGCTTTGATCTCCAGCATCTGCAGACCTCACTTTCTCCTCCTTAATGCATTTATAACCTTCCGAAGTGAATACAAAGAAATACAGTGGCCCCTATTGCAATCAACATGTATATTGCTGTTTTCTCTGAAATTTCAGTTTGAATTACATCTGGTCTATCAGACGTATCAATCCTCATCCCAGTTCTGTTTCCAAATACTACCTCGTGACTGTATATGAATGCTTTTAGTCTTTAGTTACAAAGGACCCGTGGTGACTTGGTATTTCTGGGAGATTTTCTGGATCTTCCTCTTTGAAGACAGATGCAATTTAACTGTTTCGTCTCCTTGTCATTTATCTGTTCTCGTCAACAAATTCTCGTATCCAACATTCGCTGTGCCACATTTGATCTTGGGTTTCATTTTCCTTTCAAGTATCAACACACGCTTTTCGCTAGTCTTTACAGATAACAAAGAAAATCACAGCACAGGAACAGGCCCGTCAGACCTCCAAGCCTGTGTCAATCTAGATCCTCTATCTTTACCTGTCGCCTATTGTCTAAGGTTCTGTATCTCTCTGCTCCCTGACCATTCACGTATCTATCTGGATACGTATTAAAATACGCTTTCGTCCCCATCTCTGCCACCTCCATTGGCAACGCATCCCAGCACCAATAACCCTCTGTGCAAATAACTTTTCGAGCATATCCCCAATAAATTGTTCCCCTTTCATCATGAATTCTTTAGCCCTAGTAACTGACTTTCCCACTCTGGGAATAAGCTTCTTGCTATCCATCCTTTTTTCACCTCTCATGATTTTGTAAACCTCAATCAAGGCCACGCTCAACCTCCGTCTTTCTAATGAAAATAATCCTAATCTATCAAACCTCTCTTTATATATCGTTCCCTCCACGCTAGGCAACCTCCTGGTGAAATACCTCTGCCCTCCTTCCAAAGCATCCAGATCCTTTCAGCAATTGGGCAACCAGAACTGTCCGGAATATTCAGGATGAAGCCGAACCAAAGTCCTGTACAACTGTAATATGGCCTGCCTACTCTTGTACGCAATACATTCCAACAGATTCCCTCCTGTGGTTGACGAATTAACTGGTCTGTGGTTCTCCACTTCTTAAATTGTTGGAATGCAGGAAGGAAAGTATGCTTCATGCCTTCTTGATCATTCTAATACCTGCCACTTTCAGCGTACAATGGACCTGAACACCCAGATCTCTCTGCATATCAATTTTCCCCAGGGCTTTTTCTAGTTACTGTATAATTCCCTCTCGAATTGGATCTTCCAAACTCTATTACCTCACATCTGCCCTTTCTCCACCCAACTCTCCAATCTATCTACATTCAGCTGTGTTCTCTGATAGTCCCCTCAAATTTCTGCTACTCTACCAATCTTAGTGTCATCTGCAAACTTGCTAATCAGACCACCTATACCTTCCTTCAGATCATGTAAGTATATCATAACAAACAGTGGTCCTAGCAAGGATCCCTGTGAAACACCACACGGAACGGTTGTCCATTTTGTGAAACTCCCTTCCATTACTACTCTCTGCCTCCTGTTGCCCAACCAGTTCTCTAATCCATCTAGCTAGTACACCATGGACCCCTGCGACTTCACCTTCTCCATCCGTCTATCTCATCAAACACCTGACTGAAGTCCATGTATGACATCTACAGACCTTTCTCCACTATCAACTTTGTCATTCACCAAATAATTCTACTATGTTTGCTAAGATGTGACCTTCTCTGCACAAATCATGGAAGGTCTTCTGTGGAGTCCGACTTGTTTTACCCTGGAGTCATACTGTTTTATTTCCAAAGCCGGATTTTATAAAATGCCACAATGATTGGCTGCGTACAAATTTAATGTTGTTTTGAACAATATACAATCTATCCACAAATATAAATCTGCAAACGCAAATTATCCCCCCAGATTTATAGGTGTGTCTGAGCGAGAGATGCGGAGTGTGTGTGTGTGTGTTTGGGGTGGGGGGGGGGGGTGGCGTGCGAGTGAGAGAGATAGGATGTATATGTTTGTTTCCATGTGTGTGCGCAAAAGAGGGTGTATGTATGTTTAAGGATGAAGTAAGAGACTGTGCTCACGTTAATACACAGACAGATTTTGCAGATCCCTTTGCCCAGACACACCCAGTCCGTGGTTTCAGAGTTTCCATGCTCTGCACCCTCTGCTCGATTTGTTGTTCATGTTACAGACACTGATGCTGTAACTACAGTCCCCATGCTCCATCCAGAGTTGGGCCACCAATTCCTCTGGGCTCCCTGAATGTCTGAGGTTGCTCACGGCACAACCTCCAGCAAACCATCCCCAGCCCCTCCACTAACTTTTCAAAAACAGGAGACAATCAGACTTCCCTCCACTAAAAGTAAGATATCTACTCCATTATAATTATACTTCATAGTCCTCCTCGTGTTTCTGACCACGCGATAAGCTGTGAGGGACAAACACAGGCGTTCAGTGGACAGCCACAGACCAGGTTTTAAAGACAGGTGTGAAAGATGCTGAAACTCCCTGTCCAACATGGAGCATCACTTGGGGCACACCGGGAACTGAACAACAGCCCGAAACACAATCCCCTGTCCATGGAGCACAACATGGGATGCACCAGCAACAGTCCAGCACACACACCGCTGTCCAACATGGAGCACGACGTGGGACACACCGGGAAGTTAACAACTGCCCTGCACACACACACACCTCTTCATGAAGTCCTGCAAGGGACACACCAGGAAGTGAACAACAGCCCGTCACACACAATTACATTATTCTGAACTTGATAATACCAGTATTCGATACACAACCAAAGCCAAAGGCCAGAGATTGATAGAAATGGACAGAGATATTCACATTAAAGATAGAAACAGACAATTTATACAGAAACAGAGCATGTTGTTGAAATTTGAGATAAAAGAAAACAAGGGAGTGGGTCTATATGGAGCGGTGAGACCTTGACGGTTCAGGTCACAGGAATGAGAACATTGAATAAAGGCATTGCCAGATAAGCTGACCAAATTTGTTCCACTAAATTCTGAATTTGCCTCATAGAACAAACGCAGAAACTATACATTCGGACAAGTAGACCACCCAGCATGGAGAGCAGCGCAGTGCATGCCAGTATTTTACTCAGTAAACCGGATTATCTGCCCAGCATGAAGAGTTGTGCAGACTATGCCAATGTATTGCTCAGTACACTGGACTATCTGCCCAGCATGGAGAGTTGTGCAGACTATGCCAATGTATTGCTCAGTACACTGGACTATCTGCCCAGCGTGGGGAGCTGTAAAGGGACATTGCAAAGTGATTCTACAACTACATTAAGGTCAAAAGAGTAACTAGAGAGAGATCAGGACCCCTTAGAGATCAGCAAAGTGACCTATGTGTGGAACTACACGAGATCGGTGAGATAATAAATCTTTTGCATCAATATTTACTGTGGAGTAGGCTATGGAAGGTGGAGAACTTGGGGAAATGAATAGTGATATCTTGAAATTTGTCCATATTACAGAAGATGAGGATCTGGATATTTTAAAATACATTAAGATGGATAATCCCCTCTGAGCTTTTAAGTGACTCTTGGTTAGGCACATGGATTTTAGTGCAATGAAGGACATGAAGGTTACTCTGACCTTTGAGTAGGATAAACTGCCGGCATAACATCAACAGTTCAATGGCCTGTACGTGCTGCACTGTTCTTTGAATCATGAACTAATCAGATCTACCCAAGTCACAGGTAAGGTTGTGCCATTGTTTAAGAACAGTTGGTAAGGAAAATCCAGGAAACTGTAGACAAGAGGAACTGATGTCATTGGTGGGTCAGTTGTTAGAGGGGATTCTGAAGGACAGCATTTACTTTTGTTTAGAAATGCAAATATCGATTAGCGATAGTCAACATGAATCTATGTGTGGGAAATCGTGTCCCATGAATTTGATTTAGCGTTTTAAAGAAGTGTCGAATGAGATTGACGAAGGCACAGAAATAGACCTGTGGAATAGAATATAGACTTTAGTAAAGCATTCAAACAGGATCCGTATGGTAAACTGGTTAGCATGGTGAGATCACATGGAATACAGGGAGAGTTGGAGGTAATTGGCTCGAAGGAAATAGACGAAGTAAATGTTTGTGAACTGTTATTCTTTTTGGACTGGAGGCCTGTGACCAGCAGTGCACCAAAAGGATCGAAAGGATTTTGACATTTCATATAAATGATTTGGATGTGAATACAATAGAAATGGTTAGTGAGTTCGCAGATAACACCAAAATGTGTGAGGTAGTGGACAGTGAAGATGGTTTACTCAGAGTAAAACGGGACGCTGTTCAGATATGCTAAAGAGCCGAGGAGTGGCTGATGGAATTCATCTTAGACAAACGGAAGGTGTAACATTTTGTTGATGCAATTTGTGTTAGCACTTGAAGGTAGGATCCTGGGAAGTGTTCTCAAACACAGACAGCCACATATAAATTATTGAAGCCCTGCAGTGTGGAACCAGGCCATTTGGGCAACCGAGTCCACACCGACCCTCCAGATAACATCCCGACCACCAAACTCAAACGTTACCCCTGTAACTCTACATTTCCCATAGACAATCCAATGAACCTGCACATACCTGGATACTGTGAAACAATTTAGCGAGGTCACTGAACCTATCCTGGACATTTTTGGCTGTGAGAGGAAAACCAAACTATCAGAGGAAACTCACGCAAATACAAGGAAAGTGTGCAAACACCGCACAGAATATCACCAAATGGTGGAATCGAACCCAGGTTATTGGTGCTGTAAGGCAGTATTGCTAGCCACTGTGACACTCAATGAAAAGCTGCGCGAGAAACTGCATCCTCCCACTTTCTCTGGATCTGTCACATCTGTTCAAATGATGCCGAATTCCAATGTGGTGCTTCCAACAAGCCTTTCTTTACCTCCACAGGGCTTTAAGCTGTGAATGACACATTGCCTGCTCTTTTCCCTCACCCCTTTTCCTCTTCCCAGATCAAGTTGTCCATTAATACTGCAGCATGCAAGATAATTGCTGATCTAAAATAAAACAAAGAGCTGCATATACTGGAGATCGAAAACAAAAGCTGTTCTGATGAAGAAATCCCGAATTAAAAATGTTGACTCACTCTCTTCCTACAGAGGATTAGCAAAAAGTGAATTCTGAAGTGAATTCCTGATGAAGGGCTTATGACCGAAACATAGACTTTCCTGCTCCTTGGATGCATCTTAACCTGCTGTGCTATTCGAGGGCCAAACTTTCGACTTTCTTCCTTCAAATGGTACCAGACCCGTCGGGTTTTGCCTGCAAACGTTTGTATATCTAATTTCCTGTTTAGAACGTATACATTTTTCCCTGCAGTATTGACTTCCATACACATCTCCCACCAGTGTTTGCTTGTACTTCTTGTTTATAACCTCCAGTCAAATTGTTTCTGTGTAATCTGATTGCTAGGGTGAGATGGATGGTAGATTCAGAGAGATCTTTCCTGAGGCCTTCCTTGTTGTCACAAAACCTCTCTGCACTTTGTTGGAACAATATATGAATTGGAAAGGCAGAGAATGATTTCGGCAAAGTGCAGGGAATTGGGGTTAATGTGGATGGACATTTTGGTTGGTATGGACCAGTTTTGGCTGAAGGGCCTGTCGCCGTGCATGACTGTAAATGAAAGTGGTTTTGGGTCTGGACAGAGAGGGTGAGATTGAGCAACAATATCATGAAAGGATGTGCTCACAGGTTTCAGAATGCTGAGATATAGACATTTCAATAGCATCAGGCAAAATAAGCCAGTATTACCAGGAATGATGGTGAACAGAATATAGGTGTGAATTCAGATGATGGAGAGTTGTGGATGAGGATTTGTTCTGCAGCTCTGTAACTGTGAATAGGGTTAGCAGAGTCTTCAACTCATCCGTCTGGTTCTAACAATAATTTATCTTTGAGTGATTTTCATTGAGTGTGACGGGGGATTCTCTGCACGAGGCCGAGCTAGTTTCCTGGTGCTATCATATCGAACTCACCTCATTAACTACCCACCCTATCCCATGGTGTTACTCTCATTCAATGTTAAACCAATTCTCCCACCCACTTTGGCAGGAGGTACCCACCATCGCCCAGATGCCGCTGGTCATTCCATTATGCATGGCACTGGTGCCATCTTTAGAAGGACAATGGACACTCGATTGAGCTTTCCTCAATTTGGAGCTGCCATGTACGTTTTACCCAAGGCATAGCAGATAAGGTTCAATCACGTCATGGTTTGTCAACAAGGTCACAGATATCTTGGCGGATGGGTTAATACATCTCTTCCCAGAGTGGGTCACACCACCAGACCCACCGAGCATGATCTGAGCTCACCACCCAGCTCAGTGCAGTATCTGCGATCAGTAGCAATGTCCAGCAATAACATCGATAACATTCCCAACTCTGTGAGGATAAGGGTCATCCTATGCTATCCCTCACACTGAATGTAAGTCTGTTCCAGCACCGAGACCCGAACAAGGCTCATGCTCCACCACTCTCAATCCTGCATGCAGTACCCACCCCTCTCTCTCTCTCTGGGTCTCTTGCCTTTGTAATATCTCCACAAATTGTAGAATGCTCCGGAGAATGTTGATTATGGAATGTTCCAGATAATATTCCAAATAATTCCCAGTTTCAAGAAAATGACAGTGCCCCAGTGTGTAAAACATTAGGTGAAGGAACAGAGCGTTTTTTTTTAAATCATATGCAATTAAAATCCATAATGAGTCAATTTAGCCCTTCAAATGTGCTGTATTGTTTAATAAGATCGGGGTGATCTGACTCTCTCCTGAGCTTCACGTTGCAGGAACTTTTAACCATTCAGCCCCCAGGTTTCATGTCACAAACCAGACGACACTCACGCACTTTCTACCCTGGGATTCTTCAAGCATTATGTTTAGTAGGCATTTCCATGGGGACCAACCCACCAAAAAATATGTTCCATCAGCTTTTTACTTTCATACAATGGTTAGCATGCTTCACACAGACCAATCAAAAATGTAGTCACATTGTATAGTTATCGACAGCTAATCACAATTAGTAATTCTGCTTATTTCGCTTGGGTCAATTTATTCAACCAAAGATAGCATCCAATCAACTCTCTCGTTATAACCTACAATTTCCAGCCGAGATTTTGTTCTCCTCAGCCATTATCTTGACCATTATCTGAATTGTACCTTTTTTCCTTCTTATCAAAGTTTATATTTTACTTTGACTTTGGCTATTTCTATTTATAGTAGTTACACAGTCTCGCAGTCTGTTGGCTGGATGCCTGGCTTGTGATGCAGAGGAAAGCCAACAGCGCATGTTCAATTCTCCACACAGACAGAGGTTGCCACGAAGGGCACACCCTCTCAACATCGTCCTGTCACCCGTGGTGTGATGACCCTCAATATAAAGCATAATTTGTGGTCTCGCTAATGAGAAAGTGGTCCTTTGGGATTCTATTCTATCCATGTTAATATTTTAATGTTTTCAAAAATATTTTTCCAGAGAAAATCTTTTTAATGCTTCAATGAATCAATAAGTACCCAACTCAAAAAACAATTCAAATTGAACACAATTACACCCATGTGCATGTACATAAATAAACAAGGTAAATCAACAGACCAAAGAAAAATAGAAAAAAATAAAAAACGAATACTAGAACTCAGTGTAACAAAACTTAGCTCTCAAACTTCAAGAGCATTAACTAATACACGTTCATTTGTTCATAATTCTTCCTCTCTGGGCTTTAGATTCATTAGTCAAGTTCGTCATACCTATATAAATGTCCTTTTTAAAGTGGCAGATCATCCTGTACCTTGGTAATTCAAAAAGGGCTGCCATGTCTAATAAAAATCCTCTATTTTATGGTGCAACATACCTTTAAAAAAGTCCAAAGATCTATGCTCCATGACGAGGTTACGAAAAAACCAATAGACCCAGGGGGTTCACAGACACCCAACACAACAGAACTTTTGTTTTTTTTTCTGAACTCAGAGAGAGAGGGTATTGAAGATTTTTTTCCCTATGCACATCTAAGTAAGGAAGACTGGGCAGGCCCAGGAAAAGGGAAACCTGACCCATCTCCAAATCTGTCTACAAGATCCTCTCTCTCCCAGCGAACACACCGCTCCAATAGGGCCTGTGGAAGGTCAACAAGCAATGAGTAAGAGTGTCTATAGTCATTTTGTATTTAAGACATACTCCCACCTTGAATATTGAGAGAGTATCTGGTTTTGATGGACTCTATGGAGAATCTTCAACTTCAGGGCAAGAGTCTTCTTACAGATCGAAATACTTCTTGCTTTTTCACAAATATCCTCCCCTTTGTCTGAAGAGATTTGGATCCCCAAAACTCTTTGCAGACCTCAGAAAGGCATAAAGTCTCGTCTAACGGTCAACTCTGCAACAAATGATAAAGGGTACTGACAAAGAGTGTGTTCTTAGCCATAAGCACACTCTTCTCTGTATCGGATGTGTTCGGGTCTTTTAAAAGCGTGGTTCTTTTCTGAATAACATCTCTGAACTGATAAAAAGAAAACAGAATGATCTATACTCGGTAGTCTATAGTTACGACTTATTTGATCAAAGGACATCCTTGTTTCTCCCTCAGATAAATCATCAAACCAAGATAAACCCACGAGTTGTCCATAGTTTAAATATGAAATCCAGTATTCCCCGACGGAAACATGGTACACCACGTTTTGGGGTAAGAAATGAGGTTTGGCTATGTTGCCCTCGATTGGACACATTGCCCTCCCTACTTTAAAATTATTGATATTTATTGGGAAATGGTAATACTTCGTAACTGTCCTCATTTTGTCTATGAATAGCAGACTAATAAGGGAGCACTTTCCCCGAGAAGATTCAATATCTAACCATATTGACGCCGAGGCCTCACTAACATCGGGTGAAGAAGAGCTTAATTGATAGCTTTTAATATCCAGGACATCTACTCCCCACAAACTGTGGGGTCGTTGTAATTTGGTTAACTTGATAAGGGGGCGCTTATGGTGACAAATCAGAACTACATCATCCATTTAGTCTTCTAAATGTCTGTCTAGGAAACATCAAAGAAAGCATTCACACGGGGTATAGCGAACAAGGGAGGGAATTCATGTTAATAAGAGCTATCTGACCCAGCCAGGATATTGGAAGTGTCTTCCATCTTCGAAGGTCATGTTTAATTTTGTCAAACAAATGGACAAATCCCATGTTAAATATAAGTTCAAAGATAGGATTAATGAATATACATAAATAGTGAACATCCCCATTTCCCCCTGGGACCATTGAAAAGGAAATCAGGATTTTCCCACTGCATCAGGTATTTCCCTGAGTTTGCCCAGAGGCATGGCCTCCGACTTTGTTAAATCAATGTTTCAGTCGGAAAAGGCACCAAACAAACTGATGCATTGCATGAGGTGAGGTACCAAAACTGTGGGATTTAACAAAAAATTAAGACCATCATCTGCAGACAATGTAATCTTACGTGACTTCTATCCCACTTCTGGGGCAGATATTTTGGGGTCCCTGCAGATGGCCTTAGCCAGTGGCTCAATCACCATCGTAAACAACACTGGCGTCAACAACCTTGTCTATTGCCTCTAGAAATATTAATTTTACAGGATCGTACACAGAGGGTCACTTGATGAAAACTTTGCCAATATCAAACCATTCTAACGTATAGAAGAGATACAGCTACTCAACCCAAGCAAATGCTTTCTCTGCATCTAAAGCGATTATTAATACATGTATAATTTGTTGCTGGCACGCTTGGATCATATTGAGTAATCTCCTAACACTGTTTGAATATCTGCAGCCCTTTATAAGCCGGTTTGGTAATATTTGACAATTGAAGGATAAATAGTTTCCATCCTTAATGTAAGGGACTCAGACAGAAATTTGAAATCAACATTTAGAAGTGAGATGGGCCGATAGGAAACCCAATATTTCGGTGTCTTCCTTTTCTTACGATAAGGAGAGATCTGAGCCTCTCTTAAGGACGGTGGGACGCAGTCGTGACTGTGTGAGTGACGAACATAGTAAGCATTGGCTCTAACAACAGGTTTATAAATTCCTCATAAAACTCACGTGAACATCCGTCAGAACAGGGCGCCTTTCCGCCTGGAAGCTGCTTTACACCCTCCAGCACTGACAATGGTGCATTAAAGCAAGACACTTATTTGGGGCTTACCCCTGGAAGGTACAAGTTCTTGAAGAAAGATTCCATCTTAATCCATCGATCCTCATAATGCTCAGTCTGACATAATTCAGAGTAAAATCTCAGAAATGCTGCTTTAATCTTAATGGGATCGCAGGAAAGGGTCCCAGTACCTTCCCTAATTGAGGTAATGGGTTTGGGACTCTTTCTTTCATCGCAAGATAGGTTAACTACTTGCCTGGTTTATCACCATGCTCAAACAGCCTTTGTTTTGCAAAAGTACAAAAGTAAGTTCCTCCTTGGCTGTCTGTGTAAGCATGGAATTCACTGCAGACCGAAGCGTTGTATCCTCTGCAGCCTACCACAGTATGCCCTCTCGGGTGCCTTCAACCATGTCTGGAACAAGAGTTCCTGCTCCAGCTTCTGCCACATCCTAAGGAATTATTCCTTTGGCATAAGCCTCAGCAATTTTCCATAGAATGGATGTGTTACTGGTTGAATCTGAATTAATGGCAAAGAAGATCTGAATTCATTACAGAAATACTCAATGTACTTACTATCCTTAAGAATAAAGGGATTCGCAAGTGTCTCGAATCTGCTATATTGCCCTTAATCTTAACCAGTAAGTGTGCTGCTGCATGGTCAGAATTGGCAATATTCCTAATTGTACAGAAACCACTGAATCGAAGATTGCTGCAAGGGGAGGAAGAGATCAACACTAGTCTTGTATTTCTGCGGGTTAAAGAAGAAAGTAAAATCCCTATTTATGAGGTAGATCTGCCTCCATACA
The DNA here is from genome assembly GCF_037043375.1 of Chiloscyllium plagiosum. Taxonomy (NCBI): domain Eukaryota; kingdom Metazoa; phylum Chordata; class Chondrichthyes; order Orectolobiformes; family Hemiscylliidae; genus Chiloscyllium; species Chiloscyllium plagiosum. The sequence goes on along the minus strand of NW_028270185.1, from coordinate 39,872,641 downwards.
TCCACCAGCCCCAGTTCCACACAAAAATTTACGAATTGCTTATATTGGAAAGATGGTGCTGGGAGCCTTTGGGCATTCTGTCCACCGTGGGTGCAAAAGACAATTGAAATCTCCTCCAACAATAAAGTGCTACGAATAAAGATTACTTAATTTGAAAAATGCATCTAAATGGAATTTAAGGCAGTGAGCTGGGGGCAATGTACATTCAAACTACTGCTTTCTTCCCCATATATCTTTAAGAGTTATGATCCTCCCATGGGTGTGTAATACAATCTGCTAATTTAAATGAAAGATTCTTCCTCACCAGTATGGTTTCTCTCCTATTCCTAGTGTAAAAAGACGAGAAATAAACCCAATCAACCCACCTTGCTGTAATGTCAAATGTTCCTTGTCATCAAAGTGCATCTCTACAATACGACAATATCCACCCTCTCCTTTTTCTTAACTGGCGAATGGCTCCCCTTAATGTTCCAGATACACCATTTAAGCACGACATTAGCCATTACACACTGAAACAATATTTGAAATCCAGAGAGGAAGAACTCGAATTATAAATCGCTGAGCACCAATGAAAAAAGAATCATAGAGCTTAAAAAACATACAAACTAAAGCTACTACAACTAACAAGCTCTCGAAACGTTCCAAAAATAACTACATACAAATAAAAAAAGATACAAAGTGCCAATGGCACTCAGGAGGGGCATTCACCCCCGTCGTCTGTCGGCATTTGCACGTCACAAATCTCTATCTTGCCGCATTATCAATACTGCATCTAGGGCAATTAATCACAAACATCGGGATTGAACTGCCCTTCGGTAGGCATTCAGTCATCACGATCACCTTCATAACTCCCTCCAACGTGAGCCGAACCCGAACACAAACTAAGCAAGAGAAAAACGAGTAGTAATACTAATGAAGAAGTTAAAAGTATGTACTCTACCCATCCCCTACTGTAATTTAACACTGCTTAATACCAGAAACGTTCAACAAACTTTCTTTTAAAAAAGAGAAACAAGGTTATCGCTTTCCATTAACGCATCCAGCCTACTTTAAAGTGTCCACAAAGTTTTCGCATCCTCTGGAGAGTCACTGGATCTATTGAAAGATCCACTAGTGCATACGGAGCACCGCTGGTTCATTGAGGAATACTGAATCTCAAGTTCCCTTAATCTTCTCTTGATATCATCAAAAGATTTTCTTTTCTGAATCACTGCCGCTGATAAGACCTGGAAGAACATAATCATGGAACCCTCTTCGGGTCTCTTCCCTGTGTTCTGGAAGCTTCCCTAAGTCTTTGTTTGTCCCTGCAACAATGTAATCGCACAAGGACAGGGTGAGGGCGTTGCTCTGAGCCTGACCTGCGCACCGTAATCCGATGAACTGTCTCACTCTTCACTCTTCAGCTTCAAAGTGAAGGAATATCTGCAGCCAGTTCTCGCAAAACAACTCACTGACTGATCACCTTATGTCCGGTCCAGCAGACCGATGATATGAACATTCTTCATCCTGCCCCTGTTCTCGAGGTCGTCACGTTGTTCAGTTAAGATATGGACCTATTTTTCAAGGGTGAGGATCCGTTACTTACAGGAATCGATCACAGTCTCTGCCCCTGCAGTTTGACTCTCGACCTCATCCGTTCTGTTTCCAAGGCTTTCAAGTTGCTGTTCGTGTTTTTGGAGCACGGCTGAGAGTTGTTCTATCCTCCTGCTGATTTTTTCTTCAATCATGGTTTCAATCATTTCCGTAAGTTGGTGAACTCGGTGCCCAAGGCCTGGTCAGTAACTCGATCCATAGAACGAGCAGAGGGTGTTACAGGTGCAGCCACAGGCATACTGACAGCTTCTGACGGGTGCGCTGCGTGTTGGGACTTACTCGATCCTTTCCCTTGTTTTGTCATTTCCACTTGACAAAATGGCATTATGAAGGATTCTATATCTCTTTTAGTGTTCATTTGTAAGTAAATGACTGTGGTGGGGTCGGATAGAGCATTACTGTGATGCAGAGATCAGCAAAGCTGACCGTTCCGATCGCTGCCATCTTGGTTTCCTTTAAACCTTTATCGATGTTATCATTTCGTTTAATTCCTGGATATTCTGGAGCCGTGTCATTCAGTATCACTGTCTACAGTTTCCCCAACACTGTACATTGCTGGCCACTCCTCGATAATCATTTACTCATCTGTTATTCGTGAACCTTGCCTCAAAAATATTCAATATCTCTGCCTCGAATGGTCTGCATGGAAGTGTTCCAAAGAAAACACCCTGAGAAAACAAAACTAAACAGACTCATCGGTGTGTGAGATTAGTTTTAGTTTTGCATTCTTATCTGAGAAAGGATATAATAACACTGGAAGCAATTCAGAGGTGTTTCATTTAATTTATTCCATGCATGAAGGGTTGATATCATGGGGACTTTAACAGGTTATCCTTTGAGTGAGAGCTGATCGTATTGAAATATACAAAGCCTTGAGGTGAGTGAACCAGATATATACTGAATGGGTGTTTGTAGAGCCCAAACTTAATGCTGTTGTCATTGAACCCCTACAATGTGGAAGCAGGACATTCGACCCATCGGGTCCATACCAACCTACCGAACAGTAGACCTGTCCTGTCCCCCTACCCTATCCATGTAACTCTGCATTTCCACTTAACCTTCACATCCCTGGTCACTCTGGGTAATTTAGCATGGCCAATCAAACAAAGCTGCACATCTTTGAAATGTGGGAGGAAACTGGAGAACTGGGAATAAACTCACACAGACACTTGAAGAATGTTCAAACTCTACATAGAGTGTTGGACGAGGTTGGAATTGAGCTCAGCTCCTTGTTGACATGAGGTTGCAGTGTTAACCAAAAATCTACCATTCTGCTCCGTTAGCCCTATTAGTTACCTGCGGCCGACCAAAGAAATCTGCCTGACTTGTTCCTATCACTGAACCTGAACCCGTCTGAGACTTTTGTCATCGGTCATACCAACAACCCAGTTACAATTAAAATTTGTTGTGAGTAGTGAAGGAGTGGGACTAGAAAAGGAAACAGGGACACCCTCCAACCTCAGTCAGAACCGGAGTGAGGAAAAATTCACAAAGTCGGATTTCACTCAAGTGGGAATTCCCTTCCCCAGAAGTTTGGGATAGAACATAGAACATAGAACAATACAGCACAGAACAGGCCCTTCAACCCACGACGTTGTGCCGAACATTTGTCCTAGCTTAAGCACTCATCCATGAACCTATCCAATTGCCGCTTAAAGGGCACCAAAGATCCTGACTCTACCACTCCCACAGGCAGCGCATTCCATGCCCCCACCACTCTCTGGGTAAAGAACCCACCCCTGAAACCTCCCCTATACCTTCCACCCTTCACCTTAAATTTATGTCCCCTTGTAACACTTTGTTGTACCCGGGGAAGAAGTTTGGCTGAATCTTTTTATTGTATAGAGACTGGCTTTGATTGATTTTCCATAGACAGGTGAATCCGGGATAATGGTGCATGGAGAGAAAAGTGCAGCTGGGACCACAATGAGATGAGCCATGATCTTATTTACTGGTGGGGTAGTGTCAAAGGGCCGTTTAGCCCACTCGTGTCCCTCAGCCCTGTGTTCTCATGTTCTATTCAGCCCTTTGGACCTGCTACAAACAGGCACAACGAAGCCACGGCGATGGTCAGGTGTATTTTTGGAAATGTACTTGGAAATTCCAGGCTCGGTCAGGAAGTGACCCCCAGCCACTATCCCTTTTTCCATGCTTCCCCATTCTCTAACTTCTGCTTCTGGAATTGCTTTGAATGCAGCTCCCATATCCCATCCAGGGTTAACTCAGGCAAATTTTCTCCTCTCCCGAATGCAACATTGTACAACACGACTTCCAGGAAAATAACCAATTACTTTCCAAAAGCAAGACACAAAGAACTAAGAAGTAGGAACACGAGACGGCTATTCGGCCCCTCAAGACTGAACTTTTATTCAATAAGAACATGGCTGATCTACTTCCAGGCTCAACTCCACTTTCCTACCCAATTTCCTGCATCTCTCCACAACTCTCTGGGTTAGGGAATTCCAGACATTCACGACCTTCTGAGAGAATGCATCATTTTTCACCTCAGATTGAAATCTATGTTTCTTATTCGGTATCTGCCACCTCGAGTTCGAGACTCAGGGGAAACACCTTCTCAGCATTTACCTTGTCAAACCCCCTCTGTATCTTGTACATTTCAGTAATATCACCCTCATTTATTTCAACCATCATAAATAATCTCCTCACCATTTTAAATGTATTCAGTAATTTTACCCTTCCATCCCAGGAAGCCGCCTCATGAGCCAACCTAGTTACTTGCTGCATCAGCATGCTGACGTTACGCTTCATACTCAGGAACAATCCAATCCCTTTGTACTACTCCTTTTTTGGGAGTCCTCTTCATTAAATAGCAGCCTCCATTTTGGTTCTCAAAGTGATCCACTAACTCCAATGTATATTGTACGCAGCTCCCGCCGTCAGGCTATCAGTATAGATTGTAAATAACTGATGCCATCGCCTGATATTTGTGGTAATCCAGTCGATCTGTCTTTATCATAAAGATCCATTAATCCTGACTCTCCGATTTCTATGTGTTAAGCAACGATTATCCCTTGCAAATATATTATTCATCATACTACAAGCCTCTGTCTTGTGTCAGAACATTTATTTTGTGATACCTTGTGAAAACTTTCTGGAAAGCCTCATGTTGACCAGTTCCCTTTATCAAATCTGCTTGTCACTTTCTCAGGAATTCCTGATAAACGGCTCCTGCCCGAAACATTGATTTCCCTTCTCCTTGGATGCTGCCTGACATGCTGTGCTTTTCCAGCATGACTCTATTCTTAAAATTCTCAAGGATCTCCAAAAAATAATTTCTATGTTTTTCAGAGCAAAAATATATTCCCCTTCAAAAAACAATGTCAACTCTGCATTAAGCTTTTCTAAGTGCCGTGCAACTCCTTCCTTAATAAGAGGCTCTAGCAGATTCGTCAGCAATAATGGTTAGGCTAAATTGTTCCTGCGTTCTGTCTCATTCCTTTCTTGAAGACAGGCGCCACATTGGAGGTTTTCCAGTTTCACTGGAACACTCCTGTAATTCAGAGCTATGGAATATTTCACACAATGCCCCTAGTCACTCTGTGACCACTTCCTTTAAAATTAACTATAAATTACTGCTGACCTGCCTACACTTATTCTTATCTGTTAGGTAAAAACCTTGTTCCTTTTGTTCGAGACAGTTCAATAACTTCCTTCCTGTTACCACTTTGTTTATACCATTGACATGCTTACACTACTTTCCCCATGAGGAGTAATTTAAAATACTAGTGTAAATTATCTGCCTGTTCACTGTGGCCAGTTCTCCAGTCACACCCTCCTAATGGCCTCAATGGTACTTTCCTCACTTCACTTCTGCCTCAGCTCACACACACATCTTCAAGCTTTTTTTATGTTGAAAGAAAAGCTCATGATGCTTGTTTTTATATTTCTTACCAATTTATTACAACATATCTTTTCGTACATCTTCCTCAATTTCGACATTCATACAGTCATATCGTGCACAAACAGACCCTTTGGTTCAACTTGTCCATGGTGACCAGGTTTTTAAAATTAAACTAATCCTATCTGCTTGCACTTGGCCCATATGCCTCTAAACATTTCCTATTCAAATGTTGGTCCAAATGTCTTTGAAATATTGTAGCTGTACTTGCATCTCCCACTGTTCCTCTGGCAGCTCATTCCATACATACATCACGCTCTTGTGCAAAAAACGTTGCCCCTTCGTCCGTTTCAAGTTTCCCCACTTTCACCTTAAAACTATGCATCTGTGTTTGAAGTCCCCGATCCTGCAGAAAAGACCTTCGCTATTCACTCTATCCATGCCTCCTATGATGTTATAAACTTTTAGAATGCCACCCCTCAACCTCGCACACTCCATCTGATACTAACTTCAAGATCAAACTTTTAACGATAAACACTGCAAATTTGAAAGAATATTAAAAATGACAGGTGTAGAAAACAGCCCAAACTTCATGCTATTAGTTTTGTTCTATGTTACAAAACTAAGGCAGCATGAAACTCTTACTAGTGCCAATAAGAGGTCAAGCATCTGAATTCCATAATGTGAAGGCAGTGATGATGTATACTGTGAAAACGTATAGATCTAGATCGATATAATACCACATTGTCAACATTCTCTCTCCTGTTCTCCCTATGGCCCTGTGTGGTTGTGTCTTCTTTATCTTTTGACTCAGTTAGAGAGAACCCCTTTCCCCCATTCACACCTTAATTTAAACCCATTTTGCATCATCTTCTCGTTCACAAGTGCTAATAGCCCGTTTATCTTTTGCCACACCCTCTTTTCCAAGTCACCCATCCCCAATCTCCGGCAAGGGATTAAAAAGCCCAGTGTCCAACCAGTTTCAGTTCAGAACAAGTCACATTGGACTTGCTACGCTAACTCTGTTTCTCTGTCTCTGCAGATTATGCCAGACCTGCTGAGGCTCTTCAGAAACAAATATGCACAGCACAAATTTTCAATGAAACAAATAACTATGGATACTGGAAATAAATACAAAATAAATACAAAAACTACTGAAGAAACTGCGGGCTTTGTAGAGGGCCATTGGACTCGAAGGATTAACTCTACATTCACTGCAGAAGATGCCGCCAGAACTGCTTTGTTTCTTCAGCAATTTGTGTTTTTGAACAAGTTCCAATGACGTGTTTGAAAGCTGCTCAAACGCGCTGTCCAACACGGAGTGTGGAACTGAAGTGCACACATTCATTGGCTCAGAAACTGCATAAGGTTGGCATCACTTACCTCACAGAGCTCTTAATCATGGTCAGGGAGAAAACCAGAGGGAAACCCATTTAATTCAAACGCAGATAGCACGACGAACAAGGAGAAGATTCAGATTAATATGATAAAGGGTTTGAATAACGTAACAAATTGGAAGCATGACACCAAGGAGAACCCTCAGCAGAATGAGAATATTAAAATGGAAGTATCAAGGCATCAGAAACCAGGTGAGGTCACTGAATACGTGGCTGATCGGTGACTGGGTCTCGATGTGAACTGGGGAGAGTCAGTAGAATTGAATTGCAGATATTGGAGCTCAAACTGGGCTTTCACGTGATGTTGTAGACTACAGCAGCAACAGAAACAGGATTGTATTCAAACATAATCTGTAACATTTTCTCCAGGATATTCCATCAGTCTATCATTACCAACAAGCCGAGTGATGACTCAGTGACGAGAGTGGGTGAACATGCCAAGGTCAGAACCATGTGTACCTAAAGCTGATGACAAACCGTTACAGCTACGGCGCTTGAGTGGTTTCATTCCAAACAGCAGATCTAACATCTGATAGAGAGGACGAAATGATCCAAAGACCAACAGATCAGATCTAAGCGCTGCCGTCCTGCCACATCCAGACATAAATATCGGTGTACTATTAAAAATCTTACTGGAGGAGAGGCCCCCAGAAATATCCCCATCTTAAATAATGGAACAGCCCTGTACATCAGTGTAAAAGACAAGGATGTAGCATCTGTACCATCCTCAGCCAGAGGTGTTGAGTTGATGATCCACCTCATCCTCGTCATGATATCCACAGATTCACAGATGGCAGTGTTCAACCAATTCGCTGCATGTGACATGAAGAAACCGCTGAACACAGTTGTTACGACAAAGACAATGGACCCTGACACCATTCCTGCATTTGGACTGAAGCCTTATGCTGCACAACAAGCTGTGTCCCTGAGGAAGCTGTTTCATTCCAGCTCCAACTCTGACAACTCCCTGGCAATGTGGAAGATTACTCAACTCTGTCCAGTCCCCTAATAGGTGAATAATTACATTCTGCCCATATAACACCCCCTCAGTCCCTTCACGATAATCAAATTGGTGGGAGTTCTTTTTGACAGAGCTGTCAAGCAGACCAGAAATAACCAGCTCAGTGTGGTTTCCGGTCCGTTCCTATGTGGAGATGGCGCTGTTGTGGAAATGTCACTGGATTACTAATCCAGGATAATGCGCTGGCAGCTGTGGAAATTAAAACCAATTAATAAATTATCACGATCTAGAATCTGATGATGGTAACAGTGACCTTGCATCCAATGTTGATTTTAAAATTCAATCTCCTTCCCCAACGTACTTTCAGGAAGTGAATCTCCTGTGCTTTCCTTGTATGGCCTAAAAGTGACTCCAGACACACAGACATGTGATAAACTCTTCAATGGTCCCTGAACTGGCCAAGCAAGACACTCAATTGTATCACATTGCTCCAAGGTCTTCAAGGAAAAAAACAGACAGAATACCCGGCACCAGCCTTAATATCAGAAAAGAGAACGGCAATCACAGTCCTGTTGATCCTGCAGAGACATCCTTCCTAACATCTGACAGCTTGTGACAATATTTGCAGTGCTTTCCCACAGACTGCACAGAAACATCGGGAAAGGAGTAGGCCATTCAACACATTGAGACTTCCCCATTCTAATTCATGGAGAAAATCTCCTCAATGCAGTATTCCCGACACAGTGTTCATATCCATTAATACGTTTAAACATTGTGAAATATAAAATAAGAACTGTTGTAGTCCCTACAGTCCATCAATCTTGCTCCTCGATTCAATATACAGGCAGTTCTCTGATAACGCGTGTTTATTAAACGTGATTTGACTGCAATGCGATTCGTGAATTGCACACCTTTTTTCTATGAAGTGAACTCCCGTTCACTGTGACGCTGAACAACAAAACCTAGCTTCAGGATCCTCTGTCTGCAAAATGCACCCTCTGAGTGTTCAGCTAAAATAGGAATGCAATCCGCTCTGCAAGCATTGAACCTGGACCTGAAATGGGGAATTGTTCTCTCCAATTAGAAGGAACGTTATTTCAAACCGGGGCAGAATCTTCAGGAGAACTGGAATTCCATGTTGGCATCACGTGATTAGTCAGCCCTGCGCGCTTTCTGGTGAAGAGCTTGGTGAAAGGTACAGGGATGTAAACAGTGACTGAATTGTCATTATGAGCACTATTTCATTACAATATATGATTTAAATGTTTAATTAGACTGTGCTAGTGTGTGTTAGACTAACTTTATTTTTTGTTTTTTACTGATATTTTGCGGTTCGCCCATTATCCTCTTTTCCCGATAGAGCACATCATTAATATTGCATGATTTTCTGCAACACAGTGTTGCACAGGAACACAGCTATCACGTTATTGGAGAACATTCAGTAATGATATCTGATCCTCTATCTTTATACCATACCCTGCCTCTCCCTATCCCTTTAGTTTCCAGAAATCCTTACTTACATGCAGTGCCTTGTTTCCACAGCCTGATCTGGGAGAAAATACCCTAGGTTCACCATTCTCTGAGTGCAGACATTTATTCTCATCTCAATGCAGAGTGGCCTGTCTGTACCTAATAATGAGGCCCCTTGTTTTGATGTCCCAGCCAGGGGAATTGTCACCCCTGTTTCCAATCTGTCCTGCCCTAGCAGAGTTTTATATATTTCACTGAGATCTCCACTCATTTTCCTAAAGCCCATGGAATACAGGCACAGCCGCCCCAAACTCTGCTCCCACAACAAGCCTGTCATCCCAGAGATTAGTCTGGTTATCCTTTACTGCTATCCCTCAATGTCAGGTTTCTCCTTTATTAGGTAAGGAGACCAAAACTACACACAATACTGCGCAATATTCGAGATGAGGTCTCACCAAGGCCCTGCTCAGCTGCAGTAAAACACCCTTACTCCTGGATTCAAATCCCCCTGAAATGGAGGTGAATACACGATCTGTCTGCTTTTCTGTTTTCTGCTCCTGCAAAATTGCTTTTAGTGACCGGTGCACAGGGAGATCCAGATCCTTTTCAATGTTACAGCTCCCCACTTGTTGGATCTGTGTACAATGGTCAGCGTCCCAATGCCATTCCCAGTATTGTCTTTTGGTTTCAGATCTCACTGCCCTACACTGACCTCGGAGGGCTGCACAGAAGGAAACAAAAATGCAGCTTAAGTTCATTTATAGATCAACATTTTTCAAAAAATTCCGTTTTCAAATGATAGGCTCCCATTCTGTTTTTCCCATCAAAGGTCAGAACATCACATATCACACACTTCCCCTCCCCATTGCTCTCCATCTGCCATGTATTTTCCCAGACACTCCACTTGTCTCAATCACCTTGGAGCTTTTGATGTCCGGATAACCCACTCACAATCCGATATTGTTCAGTGCCATCAGCAAACTTGGAGATTTTGAATTTGATCCACTCAATCAAATATATGATGTGTATTGGGAATAACTGGGGCCCAAACCCCGATTCTTGCTATATCCTCCAAACCTTCCTTTCAAAAAACATTTTGTTTTATCCCTACTCACTGCTTCCAGCCAGCTCTCCCATTCTAAAACCATATTAGTCCCAGTCCCAGAGGATTTGAATTTGCATAATAGTCTTAGGGCTTTGTCAAAAATCTTTCTGAAAATGCATTCATTTTGCGTAATTGCTTCTCCATAATTATGCTAAACATCACTTTCTCAAATATGATTCCCATTTGATCAATCTCTGTTGAAATTGTCTGTGCCTATTACTTTCAGTTCAAATACTTCCTCTAAAACTGTTTGGTTGATAATTTCATTCTATTCCCTTTTTCTCAACAGACTAATGTTAACTAGTATTGTTGGGAAGTTTTCTTTTTTGTTTTGTTTTCATCTGTGAAGACATGACTAAAGTATTTGCTCTTTTACCCTGTCCTGAATTCTCTGGTATCAGACTGTAAGAAAGCTGCACCTTTTTTTCCCTTAATTTTGCCATTGACATATTTTCAGAAGATATTACAAGTGCAATCTTAAAACCCTTGTTAATATACTATTCCGAAACCTAACAATTCCTATCTTCAGCTACTCAATGATTGACCTTCCACAGCCATACAAACACAGAAATACAGACATTGTCCCATCAACAATACAGCACGGTCTACATTAGTCACGCTTTCCAACACAAGACCCATAGCCGTGAACCTTATGGCATTTCAAGTGCACAGATGTGTATTTTCTAATGGTTTTGAAGTTACCATGACAACTCCTCTTTCTGACCACAACACCCTCTGGGTGAAAAACAAACCTCAATTCCCTCCAAATGTCAAACTCTTCACTTTAAAATGTGTTGCACTGTTCTAAAGGCCCTTTGACTAATAAGACAGCTGTTGTCTATCTACCCTGTCCATGTCCCTCGGAATCCTATCCATCTGAATCACGGCCCCCTCAGCCTTCCCTGCTCCAAACTAAACAACCCGAGCTTATTCAGCCTTTCTCCATAGCTGATATGCTCCATCCCTGGGAACATCCTGGTGAATCTCCTCTGAGCCCCCTTCACTACAATCAGATCTTTCCTGTAATGTGGTTCCCAGAAGTACACACAGTATTCCACCTTGGCAAATCCAAAGTTCCGCATAGCTCTTATAATCTTTGCCTTGATGAATAAAGATTATGTTTACAGTCCCTTATGCTTTCTCAAAATTGTGCATTAACATATTTAGTCACATTCAGGGAAGTGTAGAGAAACACCCTATGAGCTTCCTCGTGTGCTGCCATTCATTGAGTAGTCCCTGTCCAGTTTCTTCATCCAAAGTGTATCACATCATATTTATCAAGGTAACAATACATCTGCCATTGCTCTGCCCATCTGACCATTCCATCCGGTTTATTCAGAGGCACTAACTTCGAAGCGCTGTTTCTTCATTAGGTGGTTGTGCGCATTGAAAGCTCGTGCCCGAGTCCAACACCAGCACCTCTGAATCACAGCACTGATCCCTGTGATACACCATTGGACATCGGTCTCGAGTCAGAATAACAGCCTTCAACCACTACCCTCTGTCTCCTAATATTAAGTTGATTTGGATGCAACTTGGCAAGTCATTAATGACTCGTACTGTTCCCTTGCTATTCATTTCTGCTTGACTCACTTGCAGAATATCTGAAGATTTTCCTTAATCTTACCCTGCCAGCAGGTTTCTATGACCCTGTTTTAGGCAGTTCTCACCGAGTGATGTATTTTCTCAAAATTACGGACTTAATTGGCTAATCCCTTACCTTGCCATTATTTGCCTTGAATTTGGATTGGGCAACCAGGGAAACATCCTGTTAATTTCCATTTGTCATATTTTTTGTAAATTTTGTAAATTTCAGTGTGACCCACCTCTCATTCTTTGAAACTCTAGAGAACCTAGGTGAGGTTCCGCATCAGACAATCTCGCCATCTGTGGGATTACTTTGGAGAACGTCCATTGCACTTTCATTGTGGTCAGTGTATTCTTTCTCAGATTGGGTCACCAACACTGTACACAATGGATGCAGGTTTGCTCGCTGAGGTGGCAGGTTCATTTCCCGACGTTTCCTTACCTTACTAGGTAATATCTTCAGTGGACCTCTGGCGAAGCGATGCTACACATTCCTGCTTTCTTTTTAAGGGTTTCTTTGGGTTGTTGATGTCATTTCCTGTGGCGAAGTCACTTTCTGTTCCTTTTCTCAGGGGGTGGTAGATGGGGTCTAACAACTAATAGCATATCGAGTTAGACATCTGCCACAAATACATGTGAATTCCCTCCATTGATCCTATTAATTTTGAAATATCCAATATCACATGCTGCATAATAGATTCCAACAGTTTCCCTGCAGATGTCAAGTTAATTGGTCGGCAGTTCTTCAAACTATGTCTTCTTCCTTTTATAGATGTTTGGATCCCTTCCATTAATCTATAGTGCTTGGACCACATTTTCTAACTTCCATTTATCCAGAATGGCTTCCGGCCTCTGCAGAATACACAGGAAAATAAAACACTGTCTTCGGCAGTGCAATTAATGCTTCTATTGCTGATTTATGTCTGACATTTTAGTATGAAGTACGTCAGGTTTGTCAGACTTAGCAATGCTCAATCCAGTTACACTTTCAAATATTACCTTGTTACTGATATAAATTGACTTTTTGTCTTCAGTTACACAAGTGCTACATGATCACTTGGTATTACTGGGTGATTTTATGGATCTTCCTTCATGAAGAGAGATGCAACGCAACTGATTATTTTCTTGGCCATTTCCCTGTTCTTCACAATAAAATCACCTCTCCCAATTAGCAATTTCCATATTTGACCTTGTTTTTTTTCTCTGCTTCCTTTGAAATACACAATGTAGATTTATGCAGTGTTTTTGTTCCTGTTTGTTAGCATTTATGTTCTGTTTTTGATTTCCTGATCAGTTTCATGGCCCTTGTTTCTGGATCGCGAATTTCTGAGAATTCTCAGGTTTCCACAATGACTGAAATTCTTCTGAAGCCATTTTCTAGGATTAATACATTTTCGAATTTGTTATGTTAAACACCATTGTGTCACTTTGCTTTTCTTTGGTGTTTGTACCTGAAATAAAAAAAAACTTTGCAATATTTCTATAAATTTCCTGGTCCTGACCAGATATTTTCAGGAGCACTGCAGGAGGACATAGAAGGAATTGCCGCAGCCCGAGCTGATATTTTTGCATCATCGCTGGCTAACGGGCGAAATCACGAAGGTCTGGAGGACAGCGAATGGTGTGTCCCTAATCAAGAAGGGCTACAAAGAAAAACCTGGGAACTATAGCCCAGTAAAAGTAAAATCTGTTGTAGGTAACTTACTTGAACAGATTCTGAGAGATAAGATATATATGCATTTGGAAAGACAGGGTGTGATTAGGAACAAGATTAGAGTGGTGCTAGAAAAGCACAGCAGGTCAAGCAGCATCCGAGGAACAGGAAAATCAACGTTTTGGGAAAAAGCCCATCATCAAACTCAGCACAGCTTTGTGCATGGGAGATCATGGCTCACAAATTTGTTCGAATTCTTTGATTAAGTGACGAGCAATGTTAACGAGGGCAGGATGGTGTATGTAGTCTTTATGGATTCCAGTAAGGCCTTCAATAAGGTTCCATATAGTACTCTGCTCTGGAAGGTTAGATCGCATGAAGTTGAGGAGGAGCTGCCAAATTAAATACAAATTGTCTTGATGGTGGGAAGCAGAGGGTAATAGTGGAAGGATGCTTGTCAGACTGGAGGCCTGTGATTAATGGAAAGCCTCACAGGTTAGTGCTGGGTCCACTACATATTACATATATCTATAATTTAGATGAGAATGAATAAGCATGATTTGTAAGTTTGAAGACAACACTCAAATAGGCAGCATCATGGAGAATGGGGAAGGTTATCAGAAATTTCAGAAAATACAGCAGCACCTTGATCACCTGGAGAGTGGCTGAGAAATGGCAAATGGATTTTAATATAGATCAGTGTAAGTTCTTGCATTTTAGAAAGTCGAGTCAAAGTTGGGTTTTCACGGTCAATGGTTGGGTCCTAAGGAGTGTAGTGGAGCAGAGGGACCTTGGAATTCAGGTGCATGCTTCTCTGACATTTGATTCCGAGGTAAACAGGGCAGTGAAGAAAGCTTTTGGCACACTGGCTTTCATCAGTGTATATCACTGAGTATGTAAATTAGGGAGTTACGTTACAATTATACAGGATGCTGGTGAGGCCATACTGGGAGCGTTATGTTCAGTTGTGTTCATATTGCTATGGGAAGGATGGTATTAAAGTGGAAAGAGTGCAGAAGAAATTTACAAGAATGTTGCAAAGGACTCAATGGTCTGAGTTATTGGGAGAGGTTGGACAAGTTAGGACTTTTTACTTTAGATGTATGAGGTTGAGGGGGAATCTGAGAGAAGTGTATAAGATCATGGGAAGGACGGACAAAGTGAATGCACTCAGTTTTTTTTCCAGGTTTAAGTAATCACGGACAAGAGGGCATCAGTTTAAGGTCAGAGGGGAAACAATAAAAGGGATCCTGAGGACCTACTGCTTTTCACACAGGGGGGATACGCATATGGAATGATGTGCCAGCGGAAGAGGTTGAGGCGGGAACATTCGCAACATTTAAAAGGCATTTGTACAAATACATGGACAGGAAAGGATTATAAAGATACAGTGCAATGCCAGGGAAATGGGGTCAGCGTGCATGGACATTTTGGTCGGAATGGACGTGTTTGGGCTGAAGGGCCTGTCTCCGTGTTGTCTGACTCTATGACTCCAACAAACATTGCTTGCCTCCCACTGAATGTTATATTGTACTTTCCCAATTCACTGGAGGGAACTTGACCCTCTAGCCTCCAGGCTACCATGATGTTTAACCAGAACGTTCAAGCATTCTATATTCATGCAGACACCGACACCGTGTAAAGTGCACCGTATTAATGTCTCTATTCCTTAAAAGCTGATTCAGATCAAGGTTATTAATTCTTCCTTCCGATCACACAACACCAAACCCAAAATACATTGCTCTCTAGTTTGCTTCACAACATACTCTTCAACCCACCTCACATACACGTACACAATTTATTTTGCACAGCATAAGCAGATACTTAGTTAATGCAGTTTAGATGCAACTTGAGAACATCCAATAAAACTGCAGTATCCATGATACTTGCATATCTAATTTCCAGAGCATATGATGCTCAGATTTTCTGCAACCGATATATAACACACCAATATTTGCTGCGACTTGCTATTTCTAAGTTCTACATAAACTGATTCTGTAGAATCTGAGGGACAGGTCTGTGTCATTATTAGTGATAGCCATGGACAGGACATTCGGGGAGGCTCACCTCGACGCTGAGATGATCTGAAGATATCTCCATCAATACAGGAAAGGATCAATATCCTCCCCGCTCTGTCAGGATAATGGTCACCGAATTCTCTCTGCTACTTCACCCTCTCTGCATATCTGTTATAGCACCTACCCCCAGAAAATCCTCATGCTCTAACTCCAAATAAGGCTCAGGCACTACCACTCTCACTATTGAATTCAGCAACTTCCTTCCCAGACTTTCTCTGTCACCTACGCAATACGGCCACACACTAATAAACTACATGGATTCAGAATTATCGACTGCCTCATTCTGGATACCTCACAATTCCTCCCAGATCCACCTCCCCCAGCACTAAGAGCAAGGCCATCCACTCCTGCCCTCACTCCTTCCATCTCTTTCTCCTATTCCAAGAGAAAAAGCCTGGAATAGGACAGAAATGGCCAAGCCGGGTGGAGGAGTGCCCAATACCCATTCCTTCACCTTCCTCCCTACACCAGCCATGTGGGGAGGAACCTAGTACAAGATGAAGAGGACTGGGAAGCCTCGCGTGAAATTTCTGAAACATCCATGCCCCACTGACCGATTAAGGAGCAGTGCTGAGTGAAAGACAATTCTCACTGTAAACACACTAGCATTTCGAACGACACTCCTTTAACTCCCCACCCCCACCCCCCAAACACAGTTACCTCACTGCACAGAGATGCAGACACAGAATTACACAGAATTATTGGTAACTACCCCAAAATACGAACAAACACAATACATACAAGGAAATAGACATACACACGCAGACATAGAGTCACACACAAATAGACACAAGCATAGATAGAAACACATAGGCTGATACACAGAAAGACAAACGTAGATGCACAAATACACAGATGACAAGCAGATGGACAAACATTCGCACACGTAGACATAGATACAAATTGATAGTTTTTTTTTTGTTTTATAACGGGATCAAGGATTCTTGGGGGAAGGCAGGATAATGAGGTTGAGGAACATATAAGAAATTATTGAATGGCATATCAGACTCGATGGGCCGAATGGCCTCATTCTACTCCTTTTTTCATGTAGTGCTATGCTAACAGGTATTCCCTTCCTGAGACAGCAGCAGAGGCTGAGTTTGTTACATATTCGATTGGAAAGGTTCAGTGGGAATGTTGGACAGGTTCGGAGTCCGGAATGGTTTATGTTTATTCCGAATTATTCGGTCCTTATATCTACAAAGAGGTGGTGATTTGATGTTCAGTTAACAAAGTTTTAAAATAACAGGTGCTACAAAGAAATAAGGACGTACCTTTCACTTTAGTGTTGAACTACCTGTGGTGTCTTCATCCGCAGGGAGCAGTGAAGACTCGTTTATAGAGTCATAGAGATGTACAGCATGGAAACAGACCTTTCAGTCCAACCCGTCCATGCCGACCAGATATCTCAACCCAATCTAGTCCCGCCCGCTGGCCACTAGCCCATATACCTCCAAACCCTTCCAATTCATATACCCATCCCGAATGCCTCTCAAATGTTGCAATTGTACCAGCCTCCACCACTTCGTCTGGCAGCTCATTCCATACAAGTACAACATCTGGGTAAAAAACATTGTCCCTTACATCTCTTTTGTATCTTTGCCCTCTCACCCTAAACCTACACCCTCTAGTTCTGGACCCCCGGCACCAGGGAAATGATTTTGCCTATTTACACTATCCATGCCCCTCATAATTTTGTAAACCTCTATAAGGTCACCCCTCAGCCTCCAATGCTCCAGGTAAAACAGTCCTAGCCTGTTCAGCCTCTCCCTGTTGCTCAAATCCTCTAACCCTGGTAAAATCTTTGTAAATCTATTCTGAACTCGTTCAAGCCTCACAACATCTTTCCGATAGGAGCGAGACCAGAATTGTACGCAATATTCCAACAGTGGCCTAACCAATGTCCTGTACAGCAGCAACATGACCTCCCAACTCCTGTACTCAATACTCTGACCAATAAAAAAAAGCATACCAAACGTCTTCTTCACTATCCTATCTACCAGCGACTCAACTTTCAAAGAGCTGTGAACCTACACTCCATGGTCTCTTTGTTCAGTTACACTCCCTAGGACCTTGCCATTAAGTGTATAAATCTGCACTTGACTGACCTTTGTTGGACTGGAGAGTCAAGGTTTATTGGGAACAGACAGGAGACGGATGAACAGACACACTTGGATCAGACATGAGCATTCTGAATGGTGCAGCCAAATGACCAACTGTTGCCCCTACCCCGTGTATTGTTTCCTCAATCCACCCTCGAGGCGATTACATGGTAGGGAACCACCCCATTCAATCCGACAGGATCGATACAATGAGACAGGAGGATACCATTCTGTCCCTCTAAGGATTGGCACAGCGATATAGATTGAAGTAATTCAGCTCGTTGAGTATATTACACAGCCCAGTAGCAGGCCATTCAACCCGCCTGAACGGCTACCCAGGAGCAGGGAACATTGACTCACTGTCCAGCAAAGATCAGTCGCTAATAGGAAATCGAGAGTGGAGACAAATGTTTATTTTCAGGCTGCAAAGCTGTAACTGATGAAGTGCCTCAGAGATCACTGTGGGGTCATCAATGATCAACAATTTGTATCCAAGATCTAAAAGAAGGGGAGGGAATTGCTTGGTGCTCAATTAGCGCGCACACCAAGATGGTCATTTAATGTGTCATCAAATGAAGTTGGTGAGTCTGCAATATGATACAAGCAAGGAAGGTTAGTGAGCAAACCTTCAGCAGAAATAACATAAGGTAGGTTGTCTATTTTGGCATGAAGAATAAAACAATGATAAACAATGTAAATGCAGAGAGATTGCAGAACTCTGTGATACAGGCGGTTTCCATGTTCCTGGGACATGAATCATATGAAGTCAGTCTGCAGATGCAGCAAGTGATTTAGAAGGTAAGTGGAATGATGCTGTTTTTGGCAAAAGGTATCAGGTTTAATTGCAGGAATGTTTAACTGCATCTGTACAGGGCATTGATGAGACCACACCTGATGCACTATGTGCAGTTTTGATCCTCGAAATTAAAATGAAAAGATTTTCAAAGAGGTTTCCCTTTACTCATCCCTGGAATTCCGGCCTTTTGTTATAGGGGATTATCAGTTTCGATCTTAGCTGAGAAATAGTATTGAACTATCCATGACTTTCTGAAGAGTCTACCAACTGGATGCAAATTATTTCTTGTCAGGAAGACTAAAGCTAGAGAATAAATTTTAAGAAAAAGATGTACTGATATTAGCACACTTACTATGAAGACACCTACCAATATTTACAACCTACACAGACACATGTAAGCATGTCATCAAATTATAAAGTGGAAACATTTTTTTGGGATTGAAACGAATGCACTTGCGTATAATCTATAATCAGGTTTTCCAGAGAATGTTCCAGAAGAGCACACATGGTCCAGTTTGGTGTTCAGTTGACATTATCGTATGTTTCAACACAGAGAGGGAGGAAAATGTCCGCTGCCTGAGAAGGAGCAGCCTATTGATCTCTCTCTCTTATGTTGTTCCATCGATAGCAAAGTGTGAGACCAGAAAATCCCTGTGTTATCTTTACCACTTGTGTAGGATTTCTGGTGAGAATTCACTGGAATCTCTCCACTGCCTGAAACAAAGGGACTTCAACCAAATTCAACTGTTCCAGAGTGAAATCCCACCACCAGTAGCTTGTGTGAGCAGAATAACTTCAAAGGCAGAATAACGTTTGGGGCACTCTATCATTTTACCATTTGTTATGAGTTCAACTTTCTGTTTCTCACACCTTTCTAGAAAATGGCATACTCCGAGACCTAGATCATTGGTCACATCAAAAACTGGTTGCATTAAAGATTGGTGTAACCAGTGGAGGAGTGGGACTGGAAAAGGACGTAGTAACCTTCCAACATTGGTTGAAACACAAATGAGAAATTTTCAAAGGGCTGTTCAAGAGGAAATTCCCTTTCCCAGAAGGTTGTGGTGCCTGGATGCTTGCATTTATTCAAAATTATATTTGGTGACATTTGACAGACAAGTAAATTTAGGAAAATCGTATACAGACAGAAAAGTGCTGCTGAGACCACAATCACATCACCCATGGAATTTGTGAGTGGTGGAGCGGTGACAAAGTGTCTAATAGCCCACTCCTGCTGCTCAGTCCTATGTCCCCATGTTCTATTCAGCTCCTCACAGCTCCTGATATGAGCAGATGGAGGCCACCTGCTCCAAATACCTGGCCCACTGTAACACAGGATATCATTCAATCCCTCAAGACGGTCACACACGGTTTGGTGTGGGTTGGAAAATGTTATTTGGAAAACCAGGTTGGTTTCGAAATACACATCTGGTCTCTTTACAGAGTGTCTCCTCTCTGCAACTTGTGTTTCATTTGTTGGTCATGTTGGAGACTCAGATTCACTATGAATACAGCCCCCATACCTCACCCTGAGATGACTCATAAAATACTTTATTCTCTGTGACTGCAACATTCAATAACAGAACGTTCAGGAAAATTACAATTATTAACTTTGTAATTACAGAATATGAGAACATAAGAAGCAAGATTAGGTGGTCGGACGATCAACCCATTGTATACCATCATGAATGACCTACTGTTAGGAATAAGTGGTCTTTAATGTCCAATTCATCCCTTTAGCTCTGACAGGCCAAAAATTCATGTGCCACCTCTTTGAATACTTTCAGTGATGTACCTCCCCTCACTATCTAGCCCAGATACTTCCTGGCATTGATTACCCTCTATGAGAGGAAAACACTCCCTACACATACACCATCATCTATTGAAATGAACAAGAGGTGAACACAGTGGCTCAGGAAAGAGTGAATGGCCTTGATAACAAGGTAGCATTTGACTGTGGATGGCATCAGGACCACCTACTTATTTGAGCTTAATGGCAATCAAGTGTACCCACCCCACTGATTGGGGTCTTTTACAGCACAAAGGAATATGTTTGTGGTCGGTTACCGACAATCCTCTCAGTCCTGGGACATCTCTGCAGGAGAACCTCAGGGTAGCTCCCTCAAAACAAACATCTTCAGCTGGTTCATCATTGTCTTTCCTCATCATAGGATCAGAAACGGGGATGGTCACTGAAGATCACGCAATGTTCAGAACAATGTGTCGTACCTCAGCTCCTTGACTAGTCTGTGTCCATGTGCAGTACGTCCTGGGCAGCATTCAGGCTTGTCCTGTTGAAGTGTCGGTAACATTCATGTAACAGCAAGGCCAGACACTCTACATTTCCACAGTTAAATGAAGAGCTCATTCAGCATCTCAGGCACATTTGAAACGGATATGTGGAAGCCATTCAGCCCATCGAAAGTACTGAACAAAGAGAGGAGTAGCCGATTCAATACTCCTGCCTGTTCCACAGGAAGAGAAGGGGTCTGATTATCACATCAAGCTGTTAAACAGAAACAGGCAGGGCCAAGTCAGGCCCATGAGCCTGTTCCATGGGACCTGGGGGTGGCCATTCAGCACGTCGAGACACTTATACGGGAACAGGAGGGTGTCATTGATGCTCCAACCTGACAAATCAATGGAGCAGAGAATGCACTCAGAGACACATCCACGATATTCTTCATGGCTCCATTACCTGTGGGACACATGACAGTTTAACGTGGTTTGCTGGCAGTGAGGAAGGTAGCCAGATGCTTTGTCTTAAGCCTCCGAGAGGCATCATCCATCTCTGAGAAGACAGACCCATGTCCTCAATGGACGTCAGAAGCTGGTGGGGATAGTTAACTGTTTTATAATGAAGGTATTGTGGCTGATATCGGGATTGTGAACAGCATGACGTTTAATGCAGGATAACACACTAAATGGACTGTATTAATGTTGGAGAATTTATTCAACGACTGATCCCCTGTCTCTCTCAATCAACATATGGAGTGGGGGTGGGCTGAGGGGAACGTCCTCGGAGGCTGTTAACCTATTGAGAATCATTTAACCCGAGTTAATCAAAACCATGGAATTTATCATCGTATCAGTGGCTGTTTTGAACATCACGAGTGACTGTCCATCCCCCTTAAGGTTCAATACAATCATCTCTTATTCTCTAACAGACATTCACTCACTGCTCATGGTGCCATCATCCCAGGGATTAGTCTGGTGAAACTTGAGAGAAAGTCTATCCACAGTACCCCAAATACTGCCTCAATAACACTCTCAGGGATGATTGCAATAATCCTTTTCTCTCACTTAGACATCGCCTTTTTTTCCTGTGTCTCAAAAAGCCATTCCTTCTCTATGCATTACGACTGACATGGAATTTATAAGTTCCTTACATCTGTACGTCAGCATTAATAAAGCCAACACCAGAGATGCTTATGGAGATGTGCATCACTCTTGGGGAGAATTTCAATGAGATTGAAAATAGGGGATGATCACCTACCTGAATAGAAATGAGCTATAGGAATACGGGAAACAGGCAGAGGAAGGGAGATATCATTACTTCTGTTCTTCTCTCACAGGATGTATGCAGCCCTGGTCAGGGCAGCATGTTATGCCGATCTTGAACTGAGTATTTGGTTCAGCTGTTCCACAGGACAGTAAAGAGAAAAGCACATTCCTGTGGGATTGTAGTGTTACAACACAAGATACATTCTCCTGCTTAATGTAAAAACAGCAACAGGGAAAAGATTTATCCACTGCAGTAATCCATGATAATTCTAGAGTCCAAAAGTATTTGAAGTAAAAATTAACAACTTTATTTCTTAAAGTATAACAGGGAATAATAGACGAACGAATATTTACAGCTTCTTCCTCTAAGCTATATTTTATCTCCCCCCCGCCCCCCCCCCCCCCCCCCCAACTATACTAGTCCGATTAGACTCCTAATTGAGATTTACAAAACAAAACTCCTTATCTCAAAACCAAGAAGCGTTCGGTTCTTCTCCATATTCCTGTCTTCTTTTCTTCTTGGGGATTCTGCTTTACCAGTTACTAATCAATAAAAGTACTGAGAGGAGAGCTATTTTTCAGGCAGTCTTTGCATGCTGGTAACCTGGCAGTTCTCCTCTCAACTGTCAATTTCCCGCGGTCTTGTACCCCCCCCCCCCCCCCCCCACTCCCCAACCATTGGATTGTATCATTCCCTTTTAAAGATTATCAATGCAATAAATTCAAACTTGATTGGAGGTGGGCATTTTGGGTTATAATTTAAAGTGTTTGGCTGAATTTGTTTTTGTCTTGAGAAAATAAGCTAATCGAGACGTTCAACCAAATGTTACATGAAATCTATTTTTCAGAAGACTTGGTGCTGTCAGGCAGTTATTGCTGGCTTTTAATTCTGTTAAAGGTGCAGAACACCCACATGTTCATTACAGAAGTCACACTGAAACCTGACTAGGGAAGAATGACAGATTGACGTCGCTTTAGGACTTGGGGCAAGCAGATGGGTTTTATGGCAAATGAAAATAGTTGCTTTTAATTTCCCTCAAGAGCAATCAACAGACTATTATTCTGTGGCTCTAGAGTATGAGTATTGACCAACATAAACTGTCATCCCGTTTGTACAGAGAACAAGTTAAACATCCTCAAGAGCAATTTTTTAGTGACGGACATGTGGTTAGAAGGAACTTGAAACTGTTGCATCCGGATTAAACAAAGGCACAAATTATGGTTTATTCAGAAGTTGCAATGAGACTGAGACGAGACTGGGATATCACGACGTTGGTTTTGGACAGGACTGGTGAGTGGGGACGAGATGGAGATGTAAATCTGTGAAGAACAAAATGGATTATGGAATTTGAGAACAGTCTGGTTCCTTCTTGCACATGACTGAGTAATTTAGAAATAGAAGTTTGATACTGATTAATATAAGGAAAGGAGATTTTGTTTGTAACTGAAGACATTGTCTTGCCTTTCCAAATTTTATATATCATGAGCAGAAATTCAGTTCAACCCAGTTGAGTAGTCAAATAAAATAACTTACTAGGAGCACCAAATATAGCGAGGATAGGATAGTAACCACCTTGAATAATCCAAAGGATATCCTGGATCCGTGATGCTAATGCTATCCAAGGCTGAGAATGATAGTAAAGACCCCAGGATAATCTCCTGACTGTTATTGTAATATTCCAGTCTAATACTCTCAGATTCTGATCGATTGTTGAACCATTCCAGTCTCATGATCTCAGATTCTGATCCATTGTTGTACCATTCCAGTTTCCTGATCTTAGATTCTGAGTCACTGTTAGAACATTCCATCCAAGGTCCTCACATTCTGAACCATTATTGTAACGTTCCAGTCTAATGTTCTCAGATTCTGATCTCCACTCCCCCTCTCTCTCGAGCTGATGATCCCTGTTAGTACTGTCAGCGATGCTCGTACTCATACTATGGGCTAACACACTGAAAAAGCCCACTTATCATTCAATCATGGAAAATCTCCACTGGGATAACTAGGGTCCACGGAGATTGACATTAATCACAGTCACTGAACAAATAGCTCCAGTTAACCCCTTTCAATTTAGTATTGATTTTATTAAAATTCAAAAGAACGTTTAAAATTTATACATTTGGCATGGGATATGTGGGAGTGACTGAGGGACGGAATATTGGAGATGGTAGGTTGAATGCGTGTAATCATTCAATCTGCCTTGGATATGGAAGGAATGACAAAGGATTGTCAGAACATAAACAAGTTTTTCCGTTTATAAATGGAAACAAACAGTCTGTAACTACTGATCAGTCATTATGATTTCAGTGAGAGAACGTTTCTCGTCCAGAATCTGACAGGAAAATGTGCCTACGACAACATTAGTGATAACGGACAAATGACATGGATATGTTAACAGAGAATATGACGTGACGCACAATTCAGATAGTTATTCGAGAATCAGAGAGGGCAGGTGAATGCCATGCTGTTAATGTTATCGATGTCAATCAACTGTGATTAAGTACCATTGTGTTTCAATTGCAGTGTGATTATGATGTTGGCGACATGGCTGCTGAGACTGGAGTGAGGGAACATTATATTTCCCAGTCATCAGAAGTGAAACGTTACTCTTTGTAAATCATTTGAAGATCAAATTCAAGGATACAACTCCAATGAGGAATGAGGAGAGCCAATATTAACCATACAACAAGAAGACATTGGGGCAGAAATTTGGCCTTCAGCCCATTGAGCCTGCTCCACCATTCAATGATGGCTGTTAAGCTTCTCGACCCCATTCTCCCGCTTTCTACCTGTAACCCTTGATTCCCTTTACAGTCAAGAACCTATCTGTCTCACACTTAAATATAATCAATGATCTGGACTCGATAGTCCTCTGTGGCAGTGAATTCCATAGATACACCGCTCTCTGGCTGAAGAGGTTTCTCTTTGGCTCTGTTTGAAAAGGTCTTCTCTTTACTCTGTCCCTTCGGTACTAGTTTCTCCGACCATTGGATAGATCTTCCCAAAGTCCACTCTGTCCCAGGACATATAGTATTCTGTAAGTTTCAATTAGACCTCCTAACATCTTTCTGAACTCTATCAAATACAGACCCAGAGCCCTCAAATATTCTTCATATGTTAAGCCTTTCATTCGTGGCACCATTCTCGTGAATCTCGTCTGAAAACGCTCTAAGACCAGTACATTTTCCTGAGATGTGGGACCCAACACTGCGCACAATAATCAAAATGTAGCATGACCAAAGCCTTGTAGAGCCTCAGAAGTACATCCCTGCTTTTATATTTAAGCCCTCTTGAAATAAATGCCACCATTGTATTTGCCTGCCTAACTACTGACAACCTTCAACTTTCAAGACTCCTGGACTAGAACGCCCTAGTTTTTTTGCACCTCAGATTTCTGAATTTGCTTGCTATTTATAAAATGGTCTATGCCTCTATTCATCCTGGCAAAATGCTTTTCCACACTTTTCCACATTGTACTACATCTGCCACTTCTTTGCTCACTCTCCTAACCTGTACAAATCCTTCAGCAGGTGAAAGTGAGGACCGCAGATGTTGGAGATCAGAGTCAAAACGTGTAGTCATAGAAAAGTACAGCCTGTCAGGCAGCATCCGAGGAGCAGGTGATTTGACGTTTCAGGCAGAAAGGCTTCATCAGGAATGTGGGGTAGGCGGAAGGGGCCAGAGAGATAAATGAGAGGGGCTGGTGCTGGGAGGAAGGTAACTTGGAAGGCGACAGCTAGATGAAGGTGGGTGGTGGTAGTGATAGGTCTGAGTGGAAGGTGAAGTGGATAGATGGTAAGGAATATGGACTGGTAGGACAGTTCAAGACGGCGGTTCTGAGTTGGAGGGTTTGATCTGGGATACGGTGGAGGGAGGGGAGATGAGGAAACAGGTAAAATCGTTCTTGATACCGTGTGTTTGGAAGGTCCAAAGGCAGAAGATGATGCGTTCTTCCTTCAGACGTCAGGTGGCTAGAATTTGGCAGTGGATGAGGCCACAAACCTGCAATGCCTTGACGGAGTCTGAGGGGGAGTTGAATTATTCAGCCACAGGGCAGTGGGGTTGTTGGGTGTGTGTGTGTCTGAGAGTGTTCCCTGAACCGTTCTGCAATTTGACGTCCTGTCTCGCCAATGTAGTGGAGACTAGGGGCAATGGACAGACGAGAAGAGGTGTTTGGATGCACAGGAAGAATCCTTTGGGGCCTTGGGTGGAGGTGAGGAGGGAGGTATTGTCACAGGTTTCATACCTGTTGTAGTGGCAAAGGGAAATTGTCGGGAGTGGAAGGTAGCTTGTTGGGGTTGCGTGGACCTGACGAAGGAGCTGTGAGGGAATGGTCTCAGCAGTATGATGATAGGGAGGGAAGTATATCTCCGTTGTGGAGTCTGACTGTTGGTGGCAGAAATGGCAGAGGATTATGCGTTGCATCCTTAAGATGGAAAACAAGCATCAGAGAGGTTCTAACTTGTTGTAGTTGGAAGGATGAAGTCCAACGGTGGAGTTTTGGGAAGTTGGGGAGATGTGCTAGAGCACACTCCTGCAGCCGAACCTCCTTTTCAATGCTAAATGTCCCTCTATCTATCTTTGCACTGTTTGAAAGTTTAGCCAGAATGCCCTCAGTTCCTTCATATCGATAATGAATGCACAAAGTGAAAAGTTGTGGTCCCAAAAACTGAGGCTTGTGGAACACCACTTGTCACTGGCTGCCACCCTGAGAAGGACACTTTAATCCACCCTCTCTGCTTTCTGTCAGACAGCCAAACTTCAACTTCCACCTTGCCTCTAAGACCATGGGCCCATATCGTTCTCAATAGCGTTATGCATGGCACCTTGTCAAAGGACAGGCAAAATCGATGTTTCGGGCAAAAGCCCTTCGAAGGGCTTTTGCCCGAAACGTCGATATTGCCTGTCCTCGGATGCTGCCTGAATTGCTGCGCTCTTCCAGAATCTGGTTTCCAGCATCTGCAGTCATTGTTTTTACCTTGTCAAAGGATTCTTGAGGTGCAGATGGATGACATCTATCGGTTCTCCTTGATCAAATCTGCTCATTACTCCCTCAATGTATTCTAGCCAGTTTGTCAGGCATGACCTCCCCTTGATGGGACCATGCTGACTCTGCCCTATTTCACCAAAGACCTCCAAGTATTCAGAAATCCCATTCTTCATGATGGATTCCATAATGTTACCCACAACCAAAGTTAGGCTAATCAGTCTGCAGTTTTCCATCTTCTGCCTAACTCCCATATTAAACAGGGTATCATGTTAGCTATTATACAGCTACTTGGCCCTTTCCTGATTTTAGTCATTCCTGAAAGATTACCACTTACACTTGCACTAACTCTTCAGCGATCTCCCTTAAAAGGTTGGGGTGTAGTCCATCTGGTCCGCTTCTACCTTTACTGCCGTACCAACCAGTACCTTTCCACTGACACCATCTTTCGACTGACTGAACTGATCCTCATCCTGAACAATTTCTCTTTCCAATCCTCCCACTTCCTCCAAAGCAAATGAGTAGCCATGGACACCCGCATGGGCCCCAGCTATGCCTGCCTCTTCGTAGGACATGTGGAACAGTCCATCTTCCGCAGCTACACTGGCACCATCCCCCACCTTTCCCTTTGCTACATCGATGACTGCATCGGCGCTGCGTCGTGCTCCCACGAGGAGGTGGAACAGTTCATCCACTTTACCAACACCTTTCACCCGACCTCAAATTCACCTGAACCGTCTCAGACTCCTCCTTTCCCTTCCTAGACCTTCCCATTTCCATGATGGAAATGTGCTGCTGGAAAAGCGCAGCAGGTCAGGCAGCATCTAGGGAACAGGAGAATCGACGTTTCGGGCATTAGCCCTTCTTCAGGAAAGGGCTAATGCCCGAAACGTCGATTCTCCTGTTCCCTAGATGCTGTCTGACCTGCTGCGCTTTTCCAGCAACACATTTCCATCTCTGATCTCCAGCATCTGCAGATCTCACTTTCTCCTTCCCATTTCTATCTCGGGCGACCGAATCAACACGGACATTTACTATAAACCGACCGACTCCCACAGCTATCTAGACTACATCTCCTCCCATCCTGCCCCCTGTAAAAACACCTTCCCATATTCCCAATTCCTTCGTCTCCGCCGCATCTGCTCCCAGGAGGACCAGTTCCAATACGGAACAACCCAGATGGCCTCCTTCTTCAAAGATCACAATTTCCCCCCAGACGTGATCAACAATGCCCTCCACCGCATCTCCTCCACTTCCCGCTCCTCCGACCTTGAGCCCCGCCCCGCAATCGCCACCAGGACAGAACCCACTGGTCCTCACCTACCACCCCACCAACCTCCATATACACCGTATCATCCGTCCTCATTTCCGCCAAAAACAAACGGACCCCACCACCAGGGAAATATTTCGCTCCCCTCCCCTATCAGCGTTCCGAAAGTCCACTCCATCCATGACTTCCTCGTCAGGTCCACACACCCCCCCAACCCAACCTCCACTCCCAGCACCTTCCCCTGCAACTGCAAGAAATGCAAAACCTGTACCACTCCTCCCCCCCTTACTTCCCTCCAAGAGCCCAAGGGATCCTGCCATATCGGCCACAAATTTACCTGCACCTCCACACACATCATTTATTGCAACAGCTGCACCCGATGCGGCCTCCTCTATATTGGGGAGACAGGCTGCCGACTTGCAGAACGTTTCAGAGAACACCTCTGGGATATCCGGACCACCCAACCCAACCACCCCATGGCTCAACACTTCAACTCCCCCTCCCACTCCACCAATGACATGAACATAGCAACACGACAGTTGGAGGAAGAGCGCCTCATCTTCCGTCTCGGAACCTTCCAACCACAAGGGATGAACTCAGATTTCGCCAGTTTCCTCATTTCCCCTCCTCCCACCTTTTCTCAGTCAAATCCCTCGAACTCAGCACTGCCTTCCTAACCTGCAATCTTCTTCCTGCCCCCACTCCGGCTCATCACCCTCACTTTGTCCTCCTTCCACCTATCGCATTTCCAACGCTCCTCTCCCAAGTCCCTCCTCCCTACCTTTTATCTTACACTGCTGGACACACTTTCCTCATTCCTGAAGAAGGGCTAATGCCCAAAACGTCGATTCGCCTGCTCCTTGGATGCTGCCTGACATGCTGCGCTTTTCCAGCAATACATTTTCAACTCTGATCTCCAGCATCTACAGTCCTCGCGTTCTCTCCGGTCAATTCTACCCAGCTTCTCCCTTATGCCTCTCCAGTTGCCTTTATTCAGCTGAAATACTGTTAACTCTGATTCTATGTTCTCTCTCAAATTGCAGAATAGATTCAACCATGTTCTGATCACTGCTTCTGAAGTTTTCCTTCACCTTACGCTCCCTTGTCGAGCCTGCGTCATTAAATCCACTGTCACCTATTCCCGAGTGGGCTCCACCACATGATGCTCCAAAAAGCCATCCCGTAGACATTCTTCAAATTCCATTTCTTGCAATTCACTACCAACCTGGTTTCCCATTGCACTTGCATATTGAAATCCCCCATGATCACTGCAACGTTGCATTTTCTACAGATATTTTCTATCTCCTGGTGTATCTTGTGCCCCAGCTCCTGACTACTCTTTGGAGGCCTGTGGAAGTCTCCAACTGTGGTTGTCTTACCTTTGTGGTTCCTCCGTTCCACCCTTGCAGATTCTACATATTCTGACCTTACTTCCTTTCTTATTGTTGATTTAATTCCATTTCTTATTATTAATGTAAACCCATGCCCTCTATATTTTCCATAGGATATATGTCCTTGAATATCCTGATCCTCTTGCAGCCACTTCTCTGTGATGCCCATCACATCATACCTACCAATTTCAATCTATGCCACAAGCTCATTTACCCTATTCCTTCTACTTCACACATTCAGATATAACCCTACAATTTTGTATTAACGGTCCCTCTTCTATTCCCATTTGTTTGTCCAGTATGCTTGAAGTTTGATTGTTTAGCCTTTCCATACACTCTGTCCTATTTGCGTATATGCTGGAGAATTTAATAGCCTCACCTGAGCTCTGTACTCTTACCTCCTCTTTTCTAATTAAACCCTATAACAGAACCCCCACCCCGCATACTCATCAGTTTAAAGCTCTGTCTACATCCTTGGTTAGGATTCACGCGGACTCTGGTCCAAGCACGGTTCAGACAAAGACTTTTCCTTCGGAACATGTCCTTTCTTCCTCAGTAATAAAAACGTGTTTAAAGTTTTTGAGAAGATTTGTAGCTCGGGTGCTCGTTGTTGTGGTTCTGTTCGCCGACCTGGGAATTTGTGTTGCAGATGTTTCGTCCCCTGTCTAGGTGCCATCCTCAGGGCTTGGGAGCCTCCTGTGAAGCGCTTCTGTGATCTTTCCTCCGGCAACTATAGTGATTTGCATCTGCCGCTTCCAGTTGTCAGTTCCAGCTGTCCATTGCAGTGGTTGGTATATTGTCCAGATCGATGAGCTCATTGATTGAATCTGTGGATGAGTGCCATGCCTCCAGTAATTCTCTGTCAGTTCTCTGTTTGGCTTGTACTATAATAGTAGTGTTGTCCCAGTCGAACACATGTTGCTGTCATCTGCCTGTGTGGCTACTAATGTTAGCTGGTTGTGTCGTTTTGTCGCTAGTTGGTGTTCATGGATGTGGATCTTTAGCTGTCTTCCTGTTTGTCCTAGGTAGTGTTTTTGCAGTCCTTACATGGTATTTTGTACACTACATTGGTTTTGCCCATGCTGGGTATCGGGTCTTTCGTTCTGGTGATTTGTTGTCTGAGAGTGGCTGTTGGTTTGTGTGTTGCTATGAGTCCTAGTGGTCGCAGTAGTCTGGCTGTCAGTTCGGAAATGCTCTTGATGTTTGGTAGTGTGGCTAGTCGTTTGGGTTGTGGCATGTCCTCATTCCGTTTTCTTTTCTATAGGCATCTGTTGATGCGCGTGTATCCCTTTTTGGCAAATACATTGCATAGGTGTTCTTCTTCCTCTTTTTGCAGTTCAGGTGTACTGCAGTGTGTTGTGGCCCTTTTGAACAGTGTCTTGATGCAACTTCTTTTGTGTGTATTGGGGTGGTTGCTTTCGTAGTTTAGGACTTGGTCTGTGTGTATGGCTTTCCTGTATACCTTTATGGTGAATTCTCCGTTCGGTGTTCTCTGTAATATCACGTCTAGGAATGGAAGTTGGTTGTCCTTTTCTTCCTCTCTCGTGAATCGGATTCCTGTGAGTGTGGCGTTGATGATCCGGGGACGAAACGTCTGCAACACAAATTCCCAGCTCAGCAAACAGAACCACAACAATAAATGTGTTTACTCAACACAAAATACTGGGACAGGAAACAAGCATTTCTTCATATGCCAAAACATGGAAACTACAAAGAGACAAGTCTGTTAAAATACACTTACGATGGGGAGCTATATGAATAGAAATGTGAATTACAAAACCATGGGCGAGTTGTTTAAGCTTTATCAGTCATTATTTGACCCACAGCTGAGATGCTGATTTCCCCCCAGTCAGTGAGATTCTCTCGCCCTGTCTCTCACACATTGTCGAGAGGGACTACAAGTCCCCTGTTGACCAAGAATATTTAAATTAATTCACCTTCTTCCTGGAACCAATCTATAGTAATTTTGGACATTGTTCAGCAGTCAGCGACCCGGCTCTGTGAAATTATTGGCGATAAATGATCTGGGATGACGGCATAGTGCTCACAGGGTACGGCACCAGAGAAAAGGCTTGGAGTCTGTGGGAGATTCTAAATAACATTTCAGTGTATTTCTCCTCGTGCTGTCTTCTGATCTAACTTCACACTCATTTGACACCCCTTGCTCTCACTCATTCTGTCGCTCCGTTTTCTCTCCATTCCTTTTATCTCTCTTCACTTCCCTTTTCACTGTTAATTCTCTCTCTCTCTCTCTCTCTCTCTCTCTCTCTCTCTCTCTCTCTCTCTCACACACACACAAACACACTGCTCTCTCT
Organism: Chiloscyllium plagiosum; assembly: GCF_037043375.1. Taxonomy (NCBI): domain Eukaryota; kingdom Metazoa; phylum Chordata; class Chondrichthyes; order Orectolobiformes; family Hemiscylliidae; genus Chiloscyllium; species Chiloscyllium plagiosum. The sequence goes on along the minus strand of NW_028270185.1, from coordinate 39,840,571 downwards.
GTTTTCAAGTTGTGATGTTGGAGAGCTCATCGTTGTACAATGGTCTAAACAGCCTCGTTCAGTTCTCTATTAATTCTGAAGCTCTCTGAACCACAATAAAGACTTTAGCACAATAAAGACATCAGCACAATAAAGACACTGCCAGTTTGTTGTTGGTCTTAGCTGGGATTAGTTCCAACTACTCTTCAGTCACTGTGCTTGTGGACGTACTGATTTGGGTCTTCCTCCCTTCCCCCCACCGCCACATGAGCTTAAACCCTCCTGAGTGACAATAGCAAATCTGCCTGCCAGGAGATTGCTGCCGGTTCACATCCATCCCATCATTTTTGTGCACTTCATACTGACTCAGGAATCCCAATGACCCACATATCGGAGATTGCTGCCAGTTCCGATGCATCCCGTCCTTCTTGTGTATATCCTACCCACCCAGGAATCCCAATGATCCACATATTGCAAGTGCTGCCTACCCTACCAGTTCTTTGGCCATTTTTTAAAACTATACTGCCTTCCTATTCCTAACCTCACTGGCACGCGGCATAATCTAGTCTCTCCAACATTCAAATATTCTTTCAGCACAACTCTGGCAAGATCTTTACTTTGAAATGGATAGACTTGACAATAAAACTTTAGTGTGATTTCATTAACCAGGGAAGTGGAGCCCAATGAATCAATCACAATGATATGATATCTATCACTTCCACCAAACCTGTGTGACAAGATATACATATGGAGCATCTATTTGTAGATGGACGAGGATAAACAGAATTAGTCCAAAAGACCAGAAAATGTCAGAACAGATAGCTGCCATTCAGCCTGTTTACGCTGCTTTCTTGTTCAATTGGATTTTAGCTATTCTGTTCCTTTTAATGGCAGAGTCTTTGCCCCGCATCCCAAGCGGGTCAGAAAGTGCCCAGTGTCATTGTGCATTCCTTGCGTCGGGAGCATTCAGTGTCAGGCGATGGGGTGTGGGGGATCCTGGGGTGGCTCGATGAAAGGCGGCATGCAGTGACGGTTGGACTCAGGGATTGAGAGAGACGGAGCAGGTAATCAGAGACATGCACTCACATAAGTAGCTCGGCAAGATTCCCAAGTGCTAGGGGAGCCCGAGAACCAGTGCTACTTTTACAATAAATCCGTCATATTTGCACAATTCTCCATCAATTACAAGTAAATATACTGCAGATGGCAGAAACCTGAAACAAACATAGAAACATACTGTGGCGAGAGAAAAGAGTTAATTCTCCCAATGCAGATACGAGGAGATTGCAAAAAACTCCACAAAGACAGGGTCCAGAGATTGGAATTATTCTTATTTGAATGAAACTAGTCTTATCAGTGATCGGCAACATGGTTTTGTTCAGAGAAGGTCATGTCTTACCAAATCAATGGAGATCTTTGCGGAAGTGACAAAGTTGATTGATGAGGGAGGCACTGTAGATGTCATGTACGTGGACTTCAGGAAGGCGTTTGGTATGTTTCCCCATGGTCGGGGCATGGCGAAAGTGAAGTTACATGGTGCGCGAGCTAGGTGGATATAGAACTGGCTGGGCAACAGGAGGCAGAGAATAGTAGGGGGAGGGAGTTTGTCAAAATCGAAAACTGTGACCAGTGGTTTATTTTAAGATGTTTCTGGAAAGATACATGAATGATCAGGGAACAAACAGATACAGATCCTTAGAAAATTGGCGACAGGCTTAGATAGAGGATTTGGATCAGCACATGCTTGTACCACCGAATGGCCTGTTTCTGTGTTGGAATGTTATTTGTCATAATATTATCAATGACCCATCAGACCCCAGTAATGTTTTCCTATAACCTCTTCCATCAGGCTAAAAGATACAGAAGCTTGAAAACACCGAGCAGCTGGTTCAGGAACAGCTCCTTCCTGACTGTTATTAGACTGATGAGTGTATTCTCTAATCTCAGATAATGCTGATCTTGTTCCTGTTGATCTCGCCTCGCCCATGCCCTGTGCAGCGTAACCTGCATGGCTCACCAACATATTTTATAGCCATTGTTCTGTACATCAATGTTTACTATGCTTTGCCTGTATATCTTCGTACCGGACAAAGTAAATCCTCACCTCCCTTCCCCCAGTTCCCCCAGTGCTCACTCCCAGCTGTCTCTGGTCCTCACCCCCAGAACCTCCCATTCCCCACCCCCAGCACACTGTGACCCCATCCCCAGCTCCCTTTCTATCTCACTATTTCTCTCACACTGTCTGTTTACGTGTTTTCCTTTTCTCTGTCTTCTGTTTCTTTCCCAAAACTTACTATCTCCCCTTCTCCCTGTCCATGTGACTGTTTGTTTCTTATTTTGTTTCTGTTCTCTGTATTACTGACTGTCCTTCTGTTTGCCTCGCTGTGTTCTCTCTCTCCTTCTACGTGTCAGTCTCTTTCTCTCTCGTTATGATGGTGGTGGCTTCTCTATTCTTTTGAAGCATGTAATGGCTCTTTGGTTGGATATTGGCAATACAATAAACTCAATTATGTTTTGGTATCTTAAACACAATTTAAATTTATTGGTTAAATTTCAATTGTTGTTAAAACAGCAACCAGAATGTAGATATCCATTTAACAACCAATTGTTACATATCAATATTTTGGAACTGCCTTCTCTCAGTGCTCTGCATACTGGCAACTGAAAGAATTCCATTCACGTGCATAATAGTGTGACGGTAACTGTTCTTCCCAGGACCATAAGAAATTACAGACGATTTGTACACAGCCCATACTATCATGGAAGACAACCTTCCATCCATTTATGCTTCTCATTGTCAGTGAAAGGCTGGCAACATCAAATATCTCTCCCAAACTGGTAGTGATCTTCTACGACCTCTTCCATAAAGGAGGAGATACAGAGACTTGAAAACATGGAGCAGCATGCTCAGGAACACCTTCTTCCCTACCGTAATTACACTGATGAATTGACATCTCTAAATTTTCAAATAATATTAATCTTGCTTATGTCGATCTTGAATGGCACTGCTCCTGTGCAGCTGTCACCTTGTATGCCTCCCTCTGTCTAAGTGCCCTGTGAGGTTCAACGTCTTCTCAACGGCAATCTAAAAAGTGAACTAATGCTGGCCCAGCTAGCGATACCAATATCCCATTAATAAATATAAGAACATGACGACACTCAGGGAACACAAATCGCTTTAAATATGATCTTAGATAGATAGAGATTTCCCGCGGTATCTGAAAGTAGAGTGTTTCTACAAAGCCTTTCTTAAGCTGATACGGCAGAAAGTGAAGTAGCGTTAATTTATGTGGGAAAAATTTCCTTTTCTTGTTAAAAGTGAAAATCCTCTTCGGATTTCTTTTGGTTAGTGAAAACAGGACGCAATGGAGGTTTTTCAGAAAGGGAAGTGGCAAAAAGCGATTTTTTGAAAAGCGGGGTATACATGTACCGGAATGGGCATGATATCCAGGAAAATGGGAAAAGTTAAAAATAAATGAGGAGGATCTCACATTTTATTTCCATCCCAACTGATCATCATTCCCTTTGTTTGCTCTTTTTCTTCTATCTCTCTCTTTCTCTATCGATTCAACTCACTCCTCCGGCCTTTGAAAGCTGACTTCCCTGTCACCAGCATTGTTCAAACTATTTTCCAGCTGCTTTCAGTTCAGAAAAGCTTCCCAGCACTTTCTGATCTTTTCTTCCATTATTTATGCAATTTCAGATCTTCAGCATCTTTCTTTATTTGGATTAATCTTCAAATTTGTTATTCCATGGGAAGTCGGCATCTCTGCCAAGGGCAGCATTTGTTAATCATCACTAATTGCCCTGACTGCGAGGCCATTCCACAAACCAAAATAAAGTCTGATATGGGTCTGAAGTCACACATAATCCAGATCGGGTAATAACGTTAGATTTCTGTACCGAAGGTCATCAGTTAAACAGGATTTTTTTCAGACAAACGTGGGTTTTATAGTTGTTTTTCATGAAATTCATTTTTATTCCAATTCTTATCATTTTTATTTAAGTTCTGCCATCAGCTGTGGTAAAACATGAAACAAATCGCTTGAAACAATGTCTTTCGTTTAATAAGCTTTGCTCCTGAATTACATCGAAAAACATCCCTACTCTGATACATTGTCCTAATCATGAAGTAACGTCAGAGACAAGAACAATTTTGTGATTGAAATACATGTAACTGGAAAAGTGGCCAGAAGAGAGCTTTAAACATAAAGTGTGAATTTTACCAAAGTGCAGACAATGGTTTGTTCAGCCACAGCACTGACGCAGAGATGGAGACTGGGGATATTATGAACTGGTAGTGGACAGTGTTCGTGACAGAGAGTACAAGAGACAGAAATCAGTTCAGGGCAAAAATGGATCTCGAGGTTGTGCACAGTTTTGTTCTGAGATGTTTGTAAAGGAGTGGTCTGCAATTCAGATAAATGGAAATTGCAATTGAAATTGAAGATAAAAGTTTCTTTCATTGGCAAATACAGATAACACAAATTGCAATGAAGTTCAAAATTGTTTATGCGATTAATGAATGGACAGAAGTAGAGAACACCAACAATAGCGAGAATAGGTTATTATTTGGAGATGCCGGTGTTGGACCGGGGTTTTACAAAGTTAAAAATCACCCAACGCCAGGTTATAGTTCAACAGGTTTAATTGGAAGCACACCAGCTTTCGGACAGTCGCTCCTCTACCGTAGGTTAGTGACACACTCTCCACCCCGCCCAATCAGTACCACTAATATCCGATAAGGTAGAAATTTGCAACAGATCAAAATGTTGAAAAGACACAAGGAAATTTCCTCTCCATTTGTGTAATTATCCAGTCCATTATTCGCAGATTCAGACCTGTCCTCTCCACGTCTGTGCAGCTGCTGATCTCTGTTACTGTTGGAGCTGATGCATCGGCTCCTAGGCTGGGATAGCGCACTGAGTGAAGCCCCTCACCAATAGGACACAGTTACAATGTATGGAGACTGACATCAATCTCAGTCAATGAGCAAACAGCTCTAGCTTTCAATACAGCACATTCAGTTCACAATATATCTGGACCGGACTGCACTTGATGCTGATATTACTGGCTATTGGTCACATCTCCCATCACCAATTCCTCTGTTGAAGTCAGTTGTGAGGGATAATGATGGACGTTTTCTTATCGCAGGCTCTATGACTCTGCGCTGTTGTACGCTTGCAATGCTGTCACCAACTTACCCCGAATCCCCGTCCCTCCCCAAAAAGAAGAAACACAATCAGGATGTTGTCACTGTGCTCTTCTCTCCTTCACGGGAACAAACCCCAGCCAACAGACTGTCACTGGGCACAATTGCCCTGAACACAGAAAGGAAGTGTGGACTTCTCTGAATCGTCCTCTCACTGCTCTAATAAAGAAGCATTGGACCTTCTATATAGAATATGCTTCAGTAATTAATTTATACAAATTGACAAATATCTTAATGCAGTTTTATTTGCTGTAAAGCAATAATTTTTCACTTCTTTTCCCTTCTGTTCAAAACCAAAAGTGAACTTATTCATTAACACTTATGAATTAATAAGTCAGGTTTAGCTAGTAGATAGGGCGGAATAGGGGTAATTGTTGTGGAGACTGCATGGGGAGTACAATGATATTCCCCAGTCATCATCACTCTTCACGTCAGATGGAATTAAATATAGTTCACAACAAGAAACGAGCCAACGTTTGGGAGATGCAATGCTGAATGACAATGTGAACTGAACAGGATAATTTTAAATGTGATAAAATGAACCATATTGTGTATACACACCATTTAATCATTGGGAATACAGATTGCGTAGTGTCACCGCATCTAAAGCATTAATTTTGATGTCTCTTCACAGATACAGCCAGACCTGCTGAGCTTTCCCTCCAGCATCTGTTTTTGCTTGAGATTGATCATGTTGTTCAGATCTGGCAGGATGCTTACAATTAGAAGCAGTTGCTAATAACAAAATGTACAGGGGTATGAGGACAATACAGGAGAATGATAGTAGAAATATCGCTCATTCCAAACTGGAAGAGACAATGGGCTACATTTTCACCACTTTTGCTGTAATAATTCTATGCTATGCATTGAAAACTTTTAGAGATTGGGGAGACAAGCTAGTTTAATGAAGCACACGCAGTGTTCCATCACCAAAAAGCTATCCCTATTGTTTCATGAAGTTCAGCTGCCTCTAAAATGTATTTTCAAACAAAGTAGATTTCCAGAGATTTACAAGATGTTCAGATTTTCTTTTTACTTTCTATCTTAAAGAAGAAACAGATTTCGGCTGGAATTCAGGTGTCACAGACACACCAACTGTAAGAGAAACATGAAAGTACCACATTGTCCAAATATTACCAAGATCAATATATAGACCTGTCAAGAAACATGAAATATAGAGATAATGGAAACATGAAATGCAAACAGAAAATGCTGGAAAAACGAAAAAGGTGAGGAAGTGTCTGCGGAGAGCAATATAATTAACATATGTCATATGATGTGACACTGATCTGAAAAGTCCTATTAGAACCAAAGGTTAATTTTTTGCACCTCTGCTCAGATGTTGCCAGATCGACTGAGGTTCGCTCCAGCTCTTTTTATTCCTTTCTTCTTTCTGATCTGTGACAAACTGTCTGATCTGAATGATAGCAGCAAAGCTGATATCTCAGTTGAATCTCGAGTGATTTGTTATGGACATTACATGAGAAATTACAAAGTTCCTCTGTTTGACAGGGCTCTAAATATCGATGACGTATTGCATTGTGAGAACTTGCGATGAAAACGTTGAAACAAAACAGAAGTTGCTGTAATCACTCAGCAGGTCTGGCAGCATCTGTGCAAAGAAATCAGAGTTAACGTTTCAGGTCCAGTGCCCCTTCCTCAGAACTGATAGTAACACGGAAAATGTTGGTTTATATGCAGAAGAGACTGGATAGCTCTTAATGGAGACTATTAGTAGCTAAGAATAGGGTGTGAGTATTTAGAAGGCTATGAGACAACTCGGCCTGGTGTATGGATAGCGGGCTAGGACATTGGGGAGTTCAGGCCCCAAAATTATTGAACTTGACTTTGAGTTTAAAAGGCTGCAGAGTCCACACATGAAAAATGAGGTGTAGTTCTTTCAGCTTGCACTGAATTTCCCTGGAACACTGCAGCAAGCCTGACACAGAGATATTGGTCAAGGATTAGAATGGGCTGTTAAACTGCCAGGCAACTGAAAGCTCAGAGTCATTTGCAGCGGTACAATTTGGATGTTCTGTGAAGCGGTCACCCAGTCTACCCTCCATTTCCCCAATGTAGAGGAAACCACATTGTGAGCAGCGCATGTAGTAGACTAGATTGTGGGAATTGTTGGTAAGGTGCTGCTTCAGCTCGAAGATATAGTTGGGCCCTTCGATACTGATGAGGAGGGGGGTAAATGGGAATGTGTCACTCCTCCGGCAGGGGAAGTTGAAGTGGACCTGTGGTGGGAGTGAATAAAGAGTAGACCATTGTGTCCTGGGGAATCATTCCTCTAGAAGGTGGACAAGGGAAGAGAGGTGAATATGTGCAGGTGGGGACATCTCGCTGGATGTGGGTTGCTGATCCTGTGCATGTTAATGCTGCTGGGATAGTAGGCAAGGACAAGGGAAACTCCGTTGCTAGAGGGAAGGGGAGAGGTAGGCTAGAAGTGCAGGAGATGGTTTAGACTCGGTTGAGGACCCTGTTGAGGAAAGTAAGGAAGGAGCCAGAGATCGACCAGGTAAAAGTGATGGAGGGGTTCAAATTCCAAGCGAAATTGGTGAACTTTTCCAATTCCGGACAAGAGAGAGATGCAGCATCTATGTATCGGACAAAGAGTTGTGGATGGGTGCTGAAATAGAACTGGAACAGGGAATAGTCGACGTACCCCAAGAAGAAACAGGCATAACTGGAGCCCACGTGTGTATCCATGCACTTCCTCTGTGTGGCAGGAGCAGGCTGAAATCAATGGGTCTGCACAGGCAGTTCTGTTTGTGATTTTTTTGGGGGGGGAGATAGAAGCGAGTTCCGTTATCAGATGACCATCAACTGGGGGCAGTTGGGGGGAGGGATGAGTGGGTCAGGAATCTCCAGATGAAATATGGTCAGTTATGATAATTGATACAATGGCCTGATGTGCTATAGTAGGATCATGGTGTCGGGGGAGATTAGAGGAGGTATCTGAGAGTGGGCGTTCAACCTCTGCAATTTTGAAATCAGTCCACCGGACTCATCGGGTCAGGTTGAGTAACACAGTCAGGGTTATATTTAAGCCCATGCAGTGTAGGCTGTTCGGACAGTGACAGGTTGGATTTGGTGAGGGGCGTGCAGAGAAATTAAGACAACCAATGTCATGTGCAGATTTCTCAATGAACCGATTTAGTTCAGGTAAAGGCCAGAGGGAGGGGTCCACGTGGAGGAAGAGTGTTGCAGCTGGGTAACTGGTATATGGGACAGGGAAAGAAATCTTGCCGAACGAAATGGGCACTGAGGCGAAGACAGCAGAAGAGCTCAACTTCATGTCATGCCTAAAAATCATTAAAGTGGGGGCAAAGAGAGGTAAAGTGGAGATATTTGCGAAGTACAGAACATTCAGCATCAGAGAGTGGAATTTAAGGAGGGGTGGTGAATAAACGACAGAAGGTGGTGTTTGGGGAGGGCATGGAATCAGAGGGCAGGTATGGGGGAGGAGGAAGTTTTCAGAGGGTCAAGGGCATCTCCACGTTGTTGCAAATTGTGTGTCCAGTACATCTGGTTAGCACGACGAATAAACCCGTGAATAAATTAGAATTGTGGAGTGGTGCAGCTTTGAGACAATATGATGCGATGCTTCTGGACGCAGAAAACGTTGATTTCAGTGGTACTGATATCGCACGATCAGTCCTCAGAAAGTAACTGACTGAAAATAATTGGGAAGGTAATCTTATTGCAACTTCCTGATTTCACTGGATTGACACTCAAGCAGCAAGGTCTTACTTTTTGGAGACTTTAGATCAATCTGAAAACATAACATACCTTGATGTTATTAACAGGACAAATGTATCCATGGTTTTTGAAGGCACTAGCAAGGGCAGAGTTTATTTGTCATTCCCAAAAGCTCTGGGGAAAGTGTCATTGTTTAGTGAGGAAATTACCAGAGCAGAATTTCCTGCGATTCTCATTGACTACAGTTTACTCAGGATCCCTGATGTCACATGAGTCAAATACTACTTTGATGCAACGGAAGTTACTCTGACCTCACCTCCCCTGACATTGGATAATCAGTTAAATGAATAAAGAACAAAAGGATAGTACACGGCCTGTTTCAACAATGTGCTCACTCTCCTCACAATGTTTAAGGGAAAAATGATGCAGGAATTTCTGATTCTGAGGAGAGGTTTGTCCTATTTGTTAGGAGGCTGTTTGGTTAAATGCTGTGACAGAGAGACAGAAAGACACTCCACTTTGTACCATGAGGAATAAAACCAGCCTGTTCACGGTGCATCAGACAATGACAGAATAACACTATTGTCTGTTCCTATTGGACATTGATCATCTCGAACTCATCATTCACCGATGACCAATAGCAGCCCAGAAGCCAGCGGCTCCCATCATCCCACTTGGAAAGCAATGAGGGGAAGGGATGGCCAGAGAAATTGGGAGTAGTTGGGAATGGGTGTAACTTACAGTGGGAGTGGCAGAAGAAGAGTGTGAAGGGAGATCATCAGTTGAAGAGAATGTAGCAGCAGAAGGCGTAGTGCAAGGGGAGTAGGAGTGTAAGAAAAGAGTAGGACGGAGGAGGAAAACCGGCAGATGAAGTTTTAGTGATAGGGAAAAACTTGTTTTTGAGGAAGTGAGATTGGATGAGAAAACATCACTGTACAAGAAAATCGGGATCTGGATTCCATTCAAAATGTAGAAAGGATTCCTTGTACTTTCTCTTCTATCACTTGATTCTTGTTCAGGTTGGACATGTACAATATATTTCTATATTTCCATCAAGTGCAGACGACATGTTTCTTTCTCCCCTACTGTGGTGATTCAATATTTTTGATTATTTCACAGTATATATTTGCTTCCCATTCAAGGTGGATATGAGAATATGATTTGATCTTCTGCAGTTTGTCCCTAACATAGAACTTCATTGAATATTTATCCTCATCAGTCTCGCTGATTTAAATGTTTGTCCATGTCCATCCTGCAGATGAAAACATTCTTCAGCTATGGCTATTGCAGGGAATGTTACAAAGAACAGTGCCACACAAAATGCTAATGTTCCATTGCAAGGTGCCAAACCCTAGATTATCCTAAATTATTTACAATGCCTATAAATAAAACATGTGGAGAAGCACAGTGTAAAAGGGGAATACAACTCTGTGTCGAAAATACTATTTGGGGTTCCCTCATAAAATGTGTTAACTACATCACGCAAATTCACCAAACTAGGAAAATCAAGAGACTGGAATTGTCAAGTCATCCTCTGACTAACATCTGGAGAACAGGAAGGAAATCACGGTTTGTTTGTGATATTCAGAAATGCCGATTGTGAGAATGTGGAAGTTGGGGAGCAGTGGAATGATGACCAATGTTGTGGATGACACAAAAATGAGCTGGTTGGGTCTCAGTCAGGAGGAAAGTGTTAGGCTACAGAAGGATTGAAACAAATTATTCAGAAATCCAGATCAATGGCCTGATGAAATTTAACACCGATAAATTGGGAAGATGCAAGTCAGAAGTAGCAAGATAAGTGAGTCCTCAAAAGTGAGTATGAAAGAGGAGGGCTAAATTTGCTCGTTTTTCCTTTGCAGCGGGGAAGGTGGACGAGGGAACCTGGTACAGGTGTACAAGAGCAAAAGGGGTATGGAGAGGATTGACAGACAGCAGCTGTTTTCCTTAGTCAAAGGATCAAAAACAAAGGGACACACTTTTAAAGTGAAAGTCAAGGGATTAAGAGAGGATTTGTGGAATGTGTTTAGAACTGAAAAGATGGTATGAATCTAGAATGCGTTGTCTAGGTGTGTCGTTGAGGCAGGTAAACTCACAAACGTTCAAAATGTCTTCGGATATGCACTTGCTGGCACAGACGTGATACTGTGAAATCATTGCATGATTCTCTGCAGTGGCAACCATGAACATTCTGGTGTATTCTGAAACAATAAACAATGGCAGTTGCTGCTTTGTTCCTTTGACTGTACTCAGTAAGTGGATATATTACAAACCAGCATCATCTCATGCAACTCCAGCACTCACTCAACCAAAGGCAGTCCAGCCATCTCTGTGAACATCCAGTGTAATTAATATGCTCGGTGAAAGCATTGTCCAACAACAGCACTGACACTATTCTAGCTGTTTGCCACCATTATTAAAGCTACAGCAATCATATGAACACAGACTTTCCTCCATTATAACACAGAACTCTAGCAATAAGTGTGAATTTATCTGAAGGATAAACAATTCTTTCCCAGGTATTCACTTTGACAAACAGCAAGTTTTCCCATGTTTTGCTGCCAGTTGTTTATCACAGAATTCCCAAGCCCAACTTCTTTCCCCTTTAACATTTTCTTGTGCACTGTCTCCCTGATCTCACACACCTCACTCGCTCACATCCCCCACACTCTCCACCCTTACTTGATAATCTCTGAAAAACCTGCGCCTCATCTCGATAATTTATTCCAATTCCCAACTCACTGATTCCTTCTCTCGGCATAGTCATTAGACTGGCCGTGCCTGATGTCTTAGTCACCTCTACCTTCTCCTCACTTCCTGATCTTCTGCTTTGGGTCTCACTCTCCTGGTTTATTCAAATCCATCTGACTTAGACTAGTACACCTCCCCACAAGGATGTCGGTGCTTGTCCAGTTAAGGTATAACCTCTATTCTTTGTACAGGTCCCCGTCTGTCCTGGAAGAGATCCCAATGATTCAAAAATCTGGAACCCTCACCTCTGAACTAGATTTTTAACAAAATGTTAAGCTTTACTGTCTTCCTCATCCTTCCCTCTTTTCCACATGGCACGGGGAGTAATCCAGAGATTACAGGGGATGATTTTCTCTCTCTCTCTCTCTATCTCTCTCTCTCTCTCACACACACTCTCTTTCAAACATGCAGACACATTCAAACACACACAGAAAGACATTATATTACTTTACAGAAGAATACAAATAACGTTAAAGTAATCGGAATGACAAGTGGAATGGAGTATTTAGTTAAAGAGAGGATGAGAGAAATTGCACTTCTTCTGGATGTCAGTTTGCTCGCTGAGCTGCAGGGTTCATTTTCAGATGGTACATCACTGTACGAGGGAACATTATCAGTGAGTCTCTGGTGAAGTGCTGGTGTTATGTCATGGTTGTTATTTATGTGTTTAGGTTTCTTTGAGTCAGTGATGTAATTTCCAGTATTGATGATTTTATGTCCGGTACTTTTTGTCAGAAAGTATTAGAAGGAATCAAAATCGATGTGTTTGTTGATAGAGTTCAGGTTGGAATGCTATTCTTCTAGGAATTCTCGCGCGTGTCCCTATATGGCTTCTTCTAGATGGATGTGCAGACCCAGTCTAAATTCCCATTCCTAGACGTGATGGTACAGAAAATACCGAACGGAGAATTCAGCACAAAGGTTTACAGGAAAGCCACACACACAGATCAAGTCCTGAACTACGAAAGCAACCGCCCCAACAGACACAAAAGAAGTTGCATCAAGACACTATTGAAAAGGCTACAACACACTGCAGTACACCAGAACTGAAAAAACAGGAAGAAGAACACCTATACAATGTATTCGCCAAAAACGTATACCCCGCAATTTCATCAACAGATGCCGAAGAGAAAGACAATGGAACGAGTACATGCCACAACCCAAAGGACTAGCCACACTACCATGCATCAAGAGCATTTCCGAACTGACAGCCAGACTACTGCGACCACTAGGACTCATAACAGCACACAAACCAACAGCCACTCTCAGACAACAACTCACCAGAAAGAAGGACTTGATACCCAACATGAGCAAAACCAATGTAGTGTACAAAATCTCATGCAAGGACCGCAGAAAACACTACATAGGACAAACAGGAAGACAGCTAACGATCCACATCCATGAACACCAACTAGCAACGAAAGAACACGACTAGCTATCCTTAGTAGCCTCTCACGCAGATGACAAGCAACATGATTTAGACTGGGAGAACACTGCTATTATAGGACTAGCCAAACAGAGAACAGCCAGGGAATTCCAAGAAGCATGGCACTCATCCACAGATTCAATCAATAAGCACATCGACCTGGACCCAATATACCGATCAGTGCAACGGGCAGCTGGAACTGACAACCGGAAGCGGCAGATTCAAACCACTATAAATGCCGGAGGAAACATCACAGAAGAGATTCACAGGAGGCTCCTAAGCCCTGAGGATGTCACCTAGACAGGGGGCGAAACGTCTGCAACACAAATTCCCAGCTCGGCGAACAGAACCACAACAACGAGCACCCGAGCTACAAATCGTCTCACAAACATTGACCAGTCTAAACCTTATACTTCCTCATCTGTATGTAAGATACTACTGATAGTGGGTCATGTCTTTTTTTCTGGTTAACTGTTGTTCATGTATCCAGGTGGCTAGTTTTCTGCCTGTTTTTCTGATGTAGTGCCTGCTACAGTTCTTGCAAGGCTTATTCTTCCTTGTGCAGAACAGACAAAGATGTGAACTAATTGCGGTGCTCAAACGTCTAAAAAAATGTTATAGAGTAAAACAGGAATACTCTGTTTCCGTTAGTTGGCATTACACATCAAGGAGTTCTAATTTCAAGTTTTCCAGCAAAATAGCTAGGAATGAGATAAGGAGAAACTTCTTTATTGAGACAGTTATTAGGATTTGGAATGGACTGCCTGGGAAGGTTGCGGTTGAACATTAAACAAAAGAACTGGACATGTATTTGGAAATATGAAATTAACAGGCTGCCGAGATAGGGCTGACAAATGGGAGGGGCTTGGGAGACATTCCTGGAGCTGATGCACACACAGTGGCCAATGGCCTCCACCTGTACTTTAAGTTTTGCACTCTATCATGTGTCTGATGTGAATAAAAGTCAGTATCCGATTATTTCCCATTGTAAATGCTCACGAATATCTGACTGTTTAGTGCAGCATAAGCATTTAAAATGCAAGTATTGCAAGGCCAGCTTCACTATATTGTCAGAATATGAATATTTTAAATGTTGTATTCCAATTACTCAAACAAGTCTGTCATTGCTTTGGCACAAATCTCTTTGAAAAGGTTTGATTTTTCACTCATACATTAATATGTTCATCGTTTTCTTCACTGTCTACATTTCAAATTAAATAAACTTCTTTCTAAAAGTTAAACGTTTCAAATTACTGTTCACTAAAATTTGATAGCACAAATCATTTCTTTAGTTTAATATTCACAGAGCATGTCGAACTGTAGCCATTTCTAATTCACTGACAAATAGCTGAAGCTTGTACATTTCAGTGAGAAATTAAACAGATTGGTTATTTATAAATGTATAAGAACGCTAATTCAATTTGATTGTTCAATTGTTTGCTCATTCTGAATATGTAGTTATTCAGAAGTCAACCATTTTCAAAATGTTGGAGTGACAATGCATCGTTTTGAATCCTGACATTGTGTGTGTAATTCTGATCGCCAAAAGAGTTACATCCATGTTCTTTGTTCGATAGAAAATAAAATGTGCATTCTTTATTTCTGTGTTGTAAAATCTTGACAAGAGTTTATATTATAGTTCCATAAATATAGAATCGACCTAATTGTTTTCAGAGATTATAGTTCAGTTGAATAATCATAGTTGATGTCTTATCTTTTACCCAATTCATGCAACTTAGCAAACATCTAATCAAGATGTGGGTCACTCAACAGAGTGTACCTGAAGAAAACAGCAGCAAATGACAAGTCAAGAATCACGTTAATAACTGAACTTGGCGGAGACTGCCTGGTATAGGACATCACACATACTGTAATGGCATTCAGGTGAATGTAACAATGAACAACATAACTTGAAGATCTGGGCTAACGGCCCTCCCTAGCTTCCTGATCTCACATACATCACTCCCTCACATTCAACAACTGATAAGAATGCACAGGCTGGGTTAAACAAGAAAACACAGAACAGTACAGCACATTGCAGAGCCTGCGACCCTTGACTTCCTGTCTAACTTTTATCCTACTCGAAGATCAGTAGCATGTCCTTCATTGTACTAACATTCATGCACTTATCCAATGGTCACTTCAATATACCTAATGCAGCTAACTCTACTACAGCTGGCATTGCATTCCAAGCACTCTGAGTAAAAAAAACTACTTTTGATATCTCCCCAAACCTTCCAATCACCTTAAAATTAAGCCCCTCGAGATAGCCATTTCGACTCTGCGAGAAAGTCTCTGATTACCATTCCTATGCATGCCTCTCATCATCTTGTACACCTCTATCAAGTCACATCCCATTCTTCATTGTTCCAACGAGCAAAGCCCTAGCTCTCTCAACTTTACTTTGTAAGTCATCCCCTCCAGTTTAGGCAGCATCTTGGTAAATCTCCTCAGCACCCTTTTCGAAGCGTCAACTTCTTTCCAGTAATGAGGCGACTAGAACAGAACACAATATTCTAAGTGTAGTCCCATCAGAGCCTTTTGGCGCTGCAGCATAACCTTGCGACTCTTAAACTCAATATCAGGCTATTGGAAACACCATACATCTTAATAACCTTATCAACTTGGGTGACAACTGTGAGCGTCCTATGTCATAGACCACACGACCCCTATGGTCCTCCACACTGCCAATAATCCTCAATTTAACCATGTATTCTGCATTCAAATTCGACCATCCAAAATGAATCACTTCACACATATCCAGGTTGAAATCCATCTGTCATGTACCAGCCCAGTTCTGCATCCTGTCAATGTCCAATTGCAACTTACAACAGCCCTCCACACCACGTATAACTCGAACAATCTTTGTTACATTGTGTAATTTACTAAGGCACCCTTTCACTTTATCATCCAAGTCATTTAAAATATCACAAAGCACAGCAGGCCCAGACGCGATTCCTACAGAACGCCACTGGTCACCGAGCTCCAGGCTGAATACTTTCCATGTTCTACCACCATCAGTCTTCTTTGGGTCAGACAATTCTGTATCCACACAGACAGATTTCCCTGTTTCCCTACATCCCACGTCGCCTTATTTTCTGAATGAGCCGATCTTAGGGTATCTCATCAACCACCTTGCTAAAATCCATATACATCACATCCACTGCTGTAACTTCATCAATGTGTTTGATCCCATCCTGAATGAATTCAATAAGATGTGTGTGGCATGACATGCCCTTCAAAAGCCATGTTGACTATCTCTCATCAAACTATGATTTTTCAAGTAATCATAAATTCTGTCTCTCAGAATCCTTTCCAATACTTTGCCCAAGACAGAAGTAAGACTGATTGGCCTGTATTTCGCAGGATTATCCCTATTGCCTTTCCTGAACAAGGAAATAACTTTTGCAACCCTGTAATCATCAGGCAATACTTCAGTGGCCAGTGGGGACGCAAAGATCATCTAGAAAGGCGCAGCAATCTCTTCCACCACTTCCTCTGGTAACCTCGGGTGCTTCCAGTCTAGTCCAGGGGACTTATCTATCCTTATGTTTGTACTTCAATCAGTCTGTACTTCACTTAACTTTGTCTCCTCCCTGTCTAAACAACTGATTGACTGCTTTCCATTTCAGGGTTATATACACTGCTGCCTTCTCGAAGAAACACAGTTACAAATACCCTGTGAATCATGGAATGGAAAAAAAGTGTGACCACACCAATATTTTCCTGATGAAGGGCTTATGTTCAAAGCTTTCACTCTCCCACTCCTCGGATGCTGCCTGACCCGTTGTGACCTACCAGTACCACACTTATCGACTCTGATCTCCAGCATCTGCAGTCCTCACTTTCTCCATTACTGTGGGCTGACTCCTCTGCGCACCGAGCAGGGAATTAATCAGCAGAAGTTCATTGTATGTGGAGCTAACTGGAACATTGAATGTGATTAATTAAAAAGAAATTACAACTCAACAATTATTCATTCCGTCCCAGAGTTGAAGTTCTCGTTCATGGAAATTCAGCTTAATAACAAAAAGTAAATGACAGAACAACTCTGGGGTACAGAGTATTCCAGTGCTATATTCCAGACTGGATGTCCTTTACCGTAGTGCAGGGAATAATATCGGACCGACTGATGTGAAAATGGTGACATAGAGAAATGGACAGTTTTGCCATCACATAGATGTGTTTGAGGGATGTCAAGGATGACAACTCTATATTCTGTGGTACAAGTACAATAGGCAGCACAGGGGAGGGGTAAAAGAGACGGTGGTGTTGCATTGTTCGTTATGGAGTCAATGAGTGCAGTAAGGACGGATGATATCTTGGAAGGGTACTTAAATGACGCCTTCTAGTTTGAGGTTAGGATCAAAACAATTGCAGACACACTGCTGCGGAGATATTATAGACCCCCAGATAAAAGGAAATACAGGAACAGATATATAACCAATTATATTCAGGATCATTGTAGTCAGGCATTTCAATTCCAAACATTCATTCGGGCAGTGATAATTTTTAAAGAGGGGCAGATGTCTTGATATTTATTCCAGAGAGCCTCTAATATCAACATGTAGCCGATACAACAATGGGCGGGGCTGTGCCGGGCCTCACTGTGGGGAACGAAGACAGTCATTTGTTGCAAGCATAATTGGGAGAACATTGACGGATCAGTGACCGTGACTCATCTACTTTAGCTTGTTAAAGAAAAGATCAAAAAGAAAATGTTTGAAAAATAAGAATAAATTGGATGAAGGAGGCAGATTTTATCAAAACAAATACAAGATCTGGCTAAAGGACAGTTACTTCTGGGTGAAACTGTAGCAGAACAGCGTGGGGGCTGGGGTGGAGGGGTGTCACATGCTCAAAATGGAATTGATGAGAATATCACCGCAACATGTTACGCCGAAGATGAAATTTAGGTATATTCAGAACGGAATTAACAATGAAAGAGAAGGTTAAAGGAGAAATAAAGTGAGCAGGTCAATGGAGGTCCCAGAAGAGTAGTTGACCATGTGGGGAAAACTCAAGAAAGTAAGTAGAAGAGCAAAAAGCGGGGAGGGGCTTGATAAAAGCATTAGTGGGCGATATTTTCAAGAATTCAAAGACATTTTATCGGTTTATTAAGGGTAAGAAGGTAACATGAGAAAGAATAGAGAGTATTAGGGATCGAGGATGCAACCTGTGCATAGAGCCAGATAATATGTCAAACACGTACTATATATTGGTCTTCAATTTGGAGAAGCTGTTGCTGGATTCGCTGTCTGTTCCTGCCAGAGTAACCTGAAATGCATTGACACAGAAGCTGAGGAAGGATTGAAGGTTGATGCAGGATACAAAGTGGGCAAATCCATTGATCTCGATGAACTGTATGTGGAAGATGAGGGAGGAGATTACAGGTACTTATTCTTAGTATTGTTTATTGTTTTGTCTCTGGCAAAAGAGGTGGTGTGATCGAACAGGAATCGAACATCTAATGCAGGTTCAACTTCCACACAGTGTGCTAGAAATAAAAGCCATGGGATTAAAGACCACTAAGTCTCACATCAGTGGGAGGGAACAATTGTAGAAAATTGTGAAGGTTTTTGAAGCTGGATCACTAAATATCTTTAACGCTGAGATGGACAGAATTTTAAACAATGGTTATGTGGAAAATGCAGGAAAATGGAATGGAAGGTTATCAGAATATATATATATTCTGATAATATATATATATTCTGATATATATTTATTGTATCATATAAATACTATGATATTTATATAGTAAATATAAATATTTACTATATTTATATAGTAACTGAAAGGATAAGCAGACTCAGCGAGCGGATGGGTATGCTGTCGCCAATATGTCTAATGGCAAACTTTTTGTAATAGCTTGTGTTCACTGGACAATCAACCTCTCTCCCTCCAGAGTGAGACACAGTTTGGAATGCAATCGATAGATTCAAGGAATTCATAAATGCAGTACTAATAGACAGAAAATACCCGAGGACTGCGACAACACGTATTAGCTGTCGAGGCGAATATTTGCATGAGCGCAGTCACCACTACTGGAAGGAAGACCTCAGCAAGACACCTCCCATGTCCAAGTATGGGTCTGATGTCAAAGGATGCATAAGGCCCAAATGTTAAATTAGTCTAGTGTCTCCCTCCTTCCCTAACCCAAACTAAACGTGGACTGGTCTGTTGACATTCTGTTAGTAGCAGAGTAGGTAGTAAAGCTTTGGTCCGAGAGGGTTCATTACACAAGAGAATGCGCTAGAAAAGCTAAAAGGTCTTAAAATTGATAAATCTCCTGGCCCAGATGGGCTACATCCTAGAGTTCTGAGGGAGTTGGCTGATGAAATAGCGGAGATGTTGGTTGAGATCTTTCAAAAGTCACTGGAGTCCGGATGATTTGAAGATCGCTGTTGTAACCCCCTTGTTCAAAAAAGGATCAAGACAAAAGATGGAAAATTATAGGCCAATTAGTCTAAACTCGGTTGTTGGTAAAATTCTAGAATCCATCATTAAGGATGACGTTTCTAAATTCTTGGAAGAGCAGGGTCAGATTAGAACAAGTCAACATGGATTGAGTAAGGGAGGTCGTGCCTGACAATTTTGTTGGAATTCTTTGAAGAGGTGACAAGTAGGTTAGACTAGGGAAACCCAGTGGATGTGGTCTACCTCGACTTCCAAAAGGCCTTTGATAAGGTACCACACGGGAGGCTGCTGAACAAGGTGAGGGCCCATGGTGTTCGAGGTGAGCTACTGGTATGTATTGAGGATTGGCTGTCTGACAGAAGGCAGAGAGTAGGGACAAAAGGTTCTTTTTTGGAATGGCAGCCGGTGACAAGTGGTGTCCCGCAGGGTTCAGTGTTGGGGCCGCAGCTGTTCACTTTATATATTAATGATCTGGATGAAGGGACTGGGGGCATTCTAGCGAAGTTTGCCGATGATACGAAGTTAGGTGGACAGGCAGGTAGTACTGAGGAAGTGGGGAGGCTGCAGAAGGATCTAGACAGTTTGGAAGAGTGGTCCAGGAAATGGCAGATGGAATTCAATGTGAGCAAATGCGAGGTCTTGCACTTTGGAAAAAAGAATACAAGCATGGACTACTTTCTAAACGGTGAGAAAATTCGTAAAGCCAAAGTACAAAGGGATCTGAGAGTGCTCGTTGAGGATTCTCTAAATGTAAACATGCAGGTTAGGTCCGTGATTAAGAAAGCGAATGCAATGTTGTCAATTATCTCAAGAGGGTTGGAATATAAAAGCACCGTTGTGCTACTGAGACTTTATAAAGCCCAGGTTAGGCCCCACTACTGTGTCTAGTTTTGTTCCCCACACCTCATGAAGGACATACTGGCACTGGAGCGTGTCCAGCAGAGATTCACATGGATGATCCCTGGAATGGTAGGTCTAACATTGAGGAATGGCTGAGGATCTTGGGATTGTATTCATTGGAGTTTAGAAGATTAAGTGGAGATCTAATAGAAACTTACAAGATAATACATGGCTTGGAAAGGGTGGACGCTAGGAAATTGTTTCCGTCAGGCGAGGAGACTCGATCCCGTGGACACAGCCTTAGAATTTGAGGGAGTCAATTCAGAACAGACATTTATAGACATTTCTTCAGCCAGAGAGTGGTGGGCCTGTGGAATGCATTGCCGCAGAGTGCAGTGGAGACCGGGACGCTAAATGTCTTCAAGGCAGAGATTGATAAATTATTGATGTCACAAGGAATTAAGGGCTATGGGGAGAATGCGTGTAAGTGGAGTTGAAATGCCCATCTGCTATGCTTGAATGGCGAAGCGGACTCGATGGGCCGAATGGCCTTACTTCCGCTTCTATGTCTTATGGTCTTATGGTCTTATGGTTCACTGAGCAGCAGCTCACCACAAAATGCAGGTAAGCTCAGGTAAAATCCTTTTAATGCTAGTCTAGCAACAGTTGAGCTGGCAGTTAGGGCAGTTGCACATTCCTCCTGCAGAATATGGAAGTTCAGGGAGATTTCCACGGTCCCTGATGACTACAAGTATGGGCAGTACAACCAGTTGCAGCTCCTGGAGGACCATGTTCGGGACCTGGACCTGGCTGCTTTCCGGATCACCCAGATACAGAGCACTTCAAAGATAAGAGCTTTAGCGAGGTGGCCACACCTACGTCCCTTCCTTAGCCAAGTTTCTGTTAAGACTATAATATCCCAGTCCCATGTAAAGCTCCACGCGCTGAGTTCATCAGCCTGACCTGTCAGCCCCGTTTGATTTAAATAAACGCAATTTAATCCAACAGGCGTACCTTGCTTCCTGTCGTGTTCCAGACAGAGAGTAGCTGGGCGAACA
Organism: Chiloscyllium plagiosum; assembly: GCF_037043375.1. Classification (NCBI taxonomy): domain Eukaryota; kingdom Metazoa; phylum Chordata; class Chondrichthyes; order Orectolobiformes; family Hemiscylliidae; genus Chiloscyllium; species Chiloscyllium plagiosum. Next base: position 39,819,183 of record NW_028270185.1, on the reverse strand, counting down.
CCAGGAATGGCGAAGGGAGTAGGCAGGGAGTGCAGGAATCCCCTGTGGCCATTCCTCTCGAAAACAAGTATATCATTTTGGATATTGATTTTGTTTGTGTTGGGAGATGGGGGATGGGTGTCAGGCAATGACTGTTCAGGGGAAAGCACCAATAGCCAGGTTGGTTGCACTATGATTGGCTCTGGGGAGCAGCAGGAAAGGATAAAGTTAAACATAGTCTGAGGTATAGGTGATTCGATTGTTATGGGGACAGATCGGAGATTCTGTATCCTCAAACGGGAAACCAGGATGGTGTGTCGTCTTTCAGGTGTCAGGCTCCAGGATGTCTCCAATCGGCTGCAGAATATTATCGAAGGGGAGGGTGATCAGCCAGAAGTACACGTTGGCACAAATGACACAAGTAGATATAGCAATGAGGTCCTACAGAGTGATTACTGAGAGCTTAGAGAAAAGTTAAAAACCAGGACCTTGACAGTGGTAATCTCCAGATTGTTTCCAGTGTCTTGAACTCGTGAATGTAAGAATAGGAGGACATGGCAGATAAACATGTGACTAACGAGTCGATGCAATGAGGAGGCATTCAGAGTTTTAGATCATTGTGATCTTTTCTGTGACAGAGTTGACCTCTTCAAGAGGGACAGATGGCACATACATTGGATGTGGGACCAACAACTTGGCAGCCAGTTTTAACTGTGCTATACGGGTGGCTTGGTGAGGGGGGGGGGGGCGTGAGTTATTCTCAAGATCATGGAGGAAAGTGCAAGGCTGGAAGGATACAGAAATCAGAAACAGTAAGCTGGAGACACAGTTCAGGATGGAACACGATAGGGATCAAGGAATGATTGCTGGATTAAATTACATTTATTTTAATACAAAAGAGCTGACCGATTAGGCCAGTGAACTCAGGGCATGGATAGGTAGGTGGGGCTGGGATATTTTACCCATTACAGAATAATGGCTAAAGGAGGGACAGGAGTAACAGTTTAATATACCAGGGTAATGTGCGTTAGGAGGAACAGAGGTGGTGGAAGGAGGGGAGTGGGCGTGCATTTCGGATTAAGGTGAATATCACAGCAGTGATCAGAAATAATATATATAAAGGATCTACCAGTGAGGGTTTGTGGGTGGAGCTAAGAAATAAGAAGGGAATGGTGACATTATTCGGTTTGTACTATAGGTCCCCAAATAGTCAATGGTAATTAGAGGAACAAATATGCAGGGTGGGAGGGGAGACTCGCAAGAACAATAGCGTTGTAATAATAGGGGTTTTAATAGGGCTGACTGGGACTGCCAGAGCGTTAAGTGATTTGATGGAATGGAATCCATTAAGTGTGTCAGGAAAGTTTCTTCAAGCATTTTTATAGAGGGTCCTGTTCGAGAACTGACAACATTTGACCTACTCTTAAGAAATAGGGCAGGACAGGTGACGGAGGTGACAGTGGGTGAGCATTTTGCGCCAAATAGCTATAGTTCTATTAATTTTCAAATGGTTATGGAGAGTGAAGATGAAACTGCTCCACACGGTCAAGTTCTAAGTTGTGGAAAAATTAATTTTGAAGAATTAATGCAGGAGATTGTAGGGTTGATTGGAGTAGTTTGTTTGCAGGCAAAGGAAACTTTGGCAAATAGGAGACAGCTAGAGTTCAAAATCTGCTGTACATGTTCCTGTGAGCGTGAAAGGAAAGTTGTCAGGAATGGGGAACCCTGAATGATAAGACTTCTTGAGGCTTTGACATGAAAAAATGTGGAGGTGTGGCTCAAGTCCAGGCAGGTGCGATCAAGGGAACTCCTGGAGGTATATAAGGGATACAGGACTTTACTGAAGATGGAAATCAGGACAGCAATAAAGGGCTATGAGATAGCCTTGGCTGAGAAGATCAGGGTGAATTCAAAGAGGTACTTTAAGTATATTAAAGGAAAAACAGTAACTATTGAGAGAATAGGACCACTCAAAGACCAAAGTGAACACGTATGTGTGTAAACATAAGAGATGTGCGATGTCCTCAACTAATATTTCTTCTCTGTGTTTAACGTGGAGAAAGACATGAATATTTGAGAATTTGAGGAAGTTGAATATGATATCTTACGGACAGTCCATATCACAGTAGAGTAGATACAGAATGTACTGGAATTTTGAAGTTGCATAAATCTCATCGTCCTGACGGGATATATTCAAGAACACTGCAAAGGGCTAGAGAAGAATTTGCGGTGGCTCTGGCTGATAATTTTGATCATCATTTACCAAAAGTGAGATCCCAGAAGACTGGGGAATTGCAAATGTTGTACCCTTACTCAAGAAGAACTGACAAATAAAGCAAGGGAACTATAGACCAGTAAGTTTAACATTTATGGAAGGTAAATTACTTGAGAAGATTCTGAGGGATAAAATGCATTTGGAAAACAGGGTTTGATTAGGAATAGTGAGCATGAGTGGAAGCTCACGTCTGATGAATTTGTTAAAGTTCTTTGATGACATGATCAGGAATTTTGACTCGGGCGGGCCGGTAGACGTCGAAACGTGTGGTGCTGGAAAAGCGCAGCAGGTCAGGAGGCATCGGAGGGGCAGGAGAATCGATGTTTCGGGCGTAATACCATCATCAGTAATGTCCAAAACATCGATTCTCCTGCTTATCGGATATTGCCTGACCTGCCGTTCTTTTCCAGTGTCCTACCTTTGGACTCTGATCTCCAGCCTCTGCAGTGCTCACTTTTTCCAATGGTGGTAGAGTTGTATTATATAGATTTCAGTTACACCGGAACAAGATGAACCTTTCAGCCCATGGACCCTGATATACAGTAAGAGAAGAAGACTTATCAGTCCCTCAAGTCGATAGAACTAGACCCAGTTTAGATCATGCAGCGACAGTATCAGTCTATTCAGCTACTTCAAGTCAGTAACATAGGAAATGGAAGAGGCCACAAATGACTGGATTATGGGGTATACTGGAATAACACCAGACCATATAGCCCCTCAGGCCTGCCCTTCAATTCAGTGAGGTACATTAAAGGGGCTAAAGATAAGGGATGGGGCGAGAGAGGAGGAGGCAGGTTGGTGAGGTGGGGATAGGTGAACGCACGTAAAGGGATACCACTAACTTGGACGATGGGAGGACTGAATCTGGGTGGTAGCTGGAAAAAAAGGTTGATCACACGAAAGTAGAGGGAGGGGGGCTGGGAAGGGAATTAGTGGATTAGAAGAAAGGTTTCCTGAAATTGGAGAACAGGGTGTTGTGTGGCTTTCTGTGTTCTTCCAGGCCCCTGCCTGTCTGCTATTACAGTGGAAGATAAGCAGTCTTGTCAGTACATCTCATTGGTAAGCGGAAAGCAAGGGTGGCCCAGTAATGTCCATGAATCTTTTCCCCGAGACCAGGAGGAGGACATTCAGCCCCATGAAACACTAATTCATGAATAGAAGAGGCCATTCAACCCCTCCAGTCTCTAACACAAAGGAGGATGTCATTGATGCTCCAACATGACAAATCAATTAAGCATAGACTGCGCAGACAGACTGCTCCATGGTGTTCTTCCTGGCTCCATTGCTAATGGTAGAAACGTGTTACATTTACAATACCATGGTTTGCTGACAGTGAGGAGGGACAGTGGATGGTTTGTGCTAAGTCTAAAGGAGGCATCTCCCATCGCAGAGAAGACAGGCTAGGGTTCCGCATGGAGGTCAGAAGCTAGTGGTAATGGTAAACTCTATCAGAGTGTGGATGCTTACAAATTATTGAATAACATGACGTCAGGACAGGATCACACACCAGATGCACGTTGAGGCAGTGAGAGTTCATTCAGAACCTGGAGCTCTCGTTTAACGAATATGAGGTCCCACTCAGGTAAATGTAGTATCATAGAGTCCACAGAATGGAGACAGGCTATTCAGCCCAAACTGGTCCATGTTGGCCAAAATGTCCGTCCATGCTAACCCCATTTCCCTAAACTTTTCCCGTATCCGTCTAATCGTTTCCTTTCTATATATATACCCAATTGTGAAAACATGTATTACGGAAAAAAACACATCTTTTAGATAACACTATCAGTGTTCTGTTTTGAAATTAATGACTGTTGATCCATAACCCTCAAGTTTTAATACAAAGACATTTTTTGGTAGATTATTTCCTGCACAGTCTCCTCATGATACCATCACCACACGGTTTAGTCCAGTGAAAATCCTTTACACTGAATCTCTGTGGCAAGTGATCATTCATTATAAAGGAGAGATAATCTGCACATAGTTCCCCAAGTACTTTTTGAACAACACTTTTCGATGGCAGGAATGTGCCTTCAAGGCTATACTTGGTTCATTTTGCAATGAAGGACAGTATGCAATTTACTGTGATGACTACTTGCTGCCTGGTATGGAATCTGTTCGTGACTCATGATGAAAGACACCCAGTTCATTTTCGCCAAGGGCTCTTCCGATCCTCTAATCTTCTAATAAACACAACATTAAGAAGGATGGTATGTTTTGCAAAATCATTCCTTAGCCCCTGTGCTTCAATCACAGCCACACCACATCAACATCACTATTGCCAGTGGCGATGGCTGGAATGCTGGGAAGGTGATGTTTGTGTGGTATTATTTCCAGTTTATTAATCCAGGGACCCAAGTGCTGATGCCCACCCCGGAATCGAAACCCACCACGGCAAATGGTGGAAGTTGAATTCAATAAAGTTACATGAAGCTATGAAACCATTGTCAATTGCCAGAAATTTCCTACCAAGCATTCTAATGTCCTTCAGGGAATGAAATTTATCACCTTCAGCTGGTCGGGCTTACATGTGACTCCAGGAATGCATTTGACTCTCAATTGCCCTTTGAAATGGATATGCCAGCCATGCAGTTATATCACTCACTACAAAGCCTCAAACAAATGAAAGCACACGGTCCTAAGCACTGACTATTTACAGCCCACGGACTGCAGTGGGTCGGAAAGGCAGCTCACCAACACCATCTCATGGACAATGAGGAAAGGAAAATTAATACGGGCCCAGCATCCCATTAATGAATAAATGAAGATAATGAATACACACAGGGAAGAGAGACAAAGAGACATACCTCACTTTAAACAGTGACTTTGGTGTTTACCCAGCGTGGGTATGATTTTCAGTAATATGAGAACAAAATAAAAATAAATAAAATTAATCTCGTTTTTATTTCCATTCCAACTGATCATCAACAATCCCTTTGTTTGAACATAGAACATAACATGCAGTACAGGCCCTTCGGCCTCGATTTTGCGCCGACCTGATATACCAATCTGAAGCCCATTTAGCCCTACACTATTCCATGTACGTCCATATGCTTGTCCAATGATGACTTAAATGTATTTAAACTTGGCGAATCTACTACGATTGCAGGCAAAGCATTCCATACATACCATTATTACTCTCTGAGTAAAGAAGCTACCTCTGATATCTGTCCTACTATTTCTCACCCCTCAATTTAAAGCTACGCCCCCTCGTGCTTGCCCTCACCATTCTTGGAAAAAAGTTCTCCCTGTCCACCCTATCTAACCCTCTGATTACCTTATATGTTTCTATTAATTCACCTCTCCACCTTCTCCTCTTTAACGAAAACAGCCTCAATTCCCTTAGCCTTTCCTCGTAAGTCCTTCCCTCAATACCAAGCAGCATCCTATTAAATGATCTCGGCACCCTTTCCAAAGCTTCCACTTCCTTTATATAATTCAGTGACCAGAACTGTACACAATACTCCAAGTGCGGCGGAACAAGAGTTTTTTTTTACAGCTGTAGCATAACCTCATGGTTCTGGAACTCGATCCCTGTATTAATAAAAACTAAAACACTGTATGTCTTCTTAACAACACAGTCAACCTGGGTGGAAGCTTTCGAGGATCTGTGTACCTGGACGCCGAGATCTCTCGGCTCATCTACACTAGCTCAGTACTTTGCATTCCGATTGCTCCGACCAAAGTGAATCACCTCACAATTGTCTGCATTAAGCTCCATTTGCCACCTCTCAGCCCAGCTCTGCAGCTTATCTATGTCTCTCTGTGACCTACAACATTTTTCGTCACTATCCACAACTCCACCGACCTTAGTGTCGTCTGCAAATTAACTAATCCACCCTTCTACGCCCTCATCCAGGTCGTTTATAAAAATGACGAACAGCAGTGGACCGAACACCGACCCTTCCGGTACACCACTAGGAATTGGACTCCAGTATGAACAACTCCCATCAACCACCACCCTCTGTCTTCTATCAGCAAGCCAATCACTGATTGAAACTGCTATATCTCCGACAATCCCATTCCTCGGCATTTTGTACAATAGCCTACTGTGGACAACCTTATCGAATGCCTTGCTGAAATCAATATACACCACATCAACTGGTTTACTCTCATCTTTCTGTTTGATCACCTTCTCAAAGAATGTTTGCTTCTATTCTCTCTCCCTCTCTTTATCTATTCAACTCACTCCTTCTCCCCTATACAACAGATGTTCTTTTATCTTTCTATTTATCTATCTATTCAAATTTCTCCTTCTCCCCTTCATAATAGACATCACTGTCACCAACATCAATCACAATATTTTCAAGCTGTGTTCAGTTATGATGTCTGGGCAGTGGGCTCGAAATGTCAATTCTATTTTTCCCTCGACCCAAGGGTGCAAAATCTGCTCAGTTTCTGTAGCAGTTTTTCGAATTTGTTTTTTTTTTTCTGATCTCTTGCATCATCCCTTATTTTATTTAAATTTCCATATTGTTATGACATTGGATGCTGCATCGCTGTTAAGGGCAGCAGTTGATGACCTCACTAAATGCTCTTTACTGTGAGGTCATTCCTTCAGGCAGCAAAGAGCCAAGCTCATTGCTGTGGGTCTGACATCTGTCTGAAGCCAGACCAGGTAATAATGTTTGATTTCTTTACCAAAGAACATCAGTGAAATAGACAAACTTATTGACAAAACGCTGTGCTATTATTATTGATATTAACGAAATTAGCTTTAACTTCCAATTCTTGTCATTTGAATTTAAGTTCTGACATCTTCTGCGGTAGGATTTGAAACAGTGTATTTTGTGTAGTCACCTGGGCCTCTGAGTTACATGTCCAGCGACATTGGATCTCTCACACACTGTCTCTTTCATAAACTTACATTAGAGACAAGAACAAGGCTCTGATGGACATATTTGTAACAAACGGAATGCTGAGAAGAAAACTGGAAACCTAAAATCTGAATTTTACTAAGGCATAGATAATGGTTTATTTAGGGCCCGCACTGACGTCAAGGTGGGGACTGTGAATATTATGGAGCTGGTAGTGGGGATATTTGGTATTGGAGAGAATACCGGGAAATAACTGATTTCAAGGCAAAAGATAATTTGTGATGGTGAACAGTCTAGTTCTCAGTTAAAAATCACACAACACCAGGTTATAGTCCAACAGGTTTAATTGGAAGCACACTAGCTTTCAGAGCGGCACTCCTTCATCAGGTGATAGTCACTATCGCTTGGTGAAGGAGCGTGGCTCCGAAAGCTGGTGTGCTTCCAATTAAACCTGTTGGACTATAACCTGGTGTTGTATGATTTTTAACTTTGTACACCCCAGTCCAACACCGGCATCTGCAAATCAAGTCTAGTTCTCAGATGTTTGTGAGGACTGGGGTGTTGGGTGGTTCGGACGTTTATTGTAATGAATGGAATTTGTATTGAAAACTGAAGACAGTAGTTTCTGTCTTTGTCAAATATAGTTAACAGAAATAGCAATGAAGGTCAGCATAGTTTATGGGATGAACAAATGGATAGAGATGGAGAGACTTACCAGGAACACCAACAATAGCGAGCATGGGATAGTAACCAGCCTGAATAATCAACAGTACGCCTTCGATCCGATCTGCTAATGATAACCAATACGACGAAAGAGACAAAAGACCATCGGATAAACTTCTGTCCATTGTTGCAGCATTCCAGTCTAATGTTCTCAGATTCTGATCCACTGGTGTAACAATCCAAAATATTCTCAGATGTTTATCACTCCTCTTCCCGTCTCTACAGCTGCTGATCCCCGTTAGTGTTGGAGGTGATGCATCTACTGTACAATGGGACAAAGTATTGCAAGAAGCCCCTTACTAATACAAGAGGGAAACCATCCAGTAACACAATTGGAATCCATGGAGACTGTAATCAATCACAGTCACTGAACAAACAGATCAGTTAGCTCCTTTCAGTGTGGTATATTCAGATCACAATAACAACTGGACTGGATTGAATGCTGGAATTGCAGGATATTGGTCACTTCTCCCATCACCAATTGCTCAAATGAAGTTAGTTATGAGGGAGAATGATGGATCTTTTCTTATCGCAGGCTAGATGATTCTGTTGTGTTGTTCATTTGCAATGGTGTAACCACCTGAACCTCCCACCATCACCTCCAAAAACACAATCTCGATGTTGGGATTAGCGTGCTCCCCTCCACTAGAACTGGCCCCAAGCAATTTATTTGCAGTGAGCAGAAAGTGTGGATTTGCCTGGGCATTCCACTAATTGCTCTCATAAAGCAAATTCGTATCTTCAACGCACATTGCTATTCACCTTAATACACTTTATTGACTTCAAAACAGTAGGACTTACACTTATTGAATTCAGTCCATAGTGAAATGTGGCATGTTGGCACAAAGCTGGTCCCTTTCCAATTTTATGTTGTTCGTGATTCTTTTTAAAGAGGTTCTAAATGACCAATATATCTGAAGTCTAAAAGGTTTATTGGCGTCCTTTTGTTTATACATAGCAATAATGCCGTAGGCAAACTACTTTTACATCTTTAAAAGCAAGTTTGTATAATCAAGAAGACGTGGCTGCTCTCTAGTTGGACAGATCGGTTCAGTCTGGGATTAGTTGAGTGAGCTGAAAAATGTTGCTGGAAAAGCGCAGCAGGTCAGGCAGCATCCAAGGAGCATTAGATTCGACGTTTCGGGCATGAGCCCTTCTTCAGGAATCCTGAAGAACGGTTCATGCCCGAAACGTCGATTTTGTTTATTCACGTTTATTCACAGGTAAAGAAAATGCGATATTAAGGGACACAGGATCCTCTGTGATGCTGAAAGATGAGGAGATATGTACTCCGGAAGGAATATTTCCAGAAAAGGTACTGCTAAAGGAAACTCATGGTGAGACTGAAAGCCACAAAATTACGTAAAGCAAGTGCAGAATGTCAAGAAGAGTGTGGAGGAATTGTGGTAGGAGTGGTGGACAAACTGTCAGCTCCAGGAATACAAATTGTCTTTGCGAAGTATATAGCTGATTTACCTGTAGAAATACTACCTACTCTGATTGAAAAGACAGCAGAGACAATGGCAACTGAAGCTTTGCAGGAGTCTTATCCTGTAATCTTTCCAGATTGTAGCGTAACAAGGTCTCACTGTCACCAGTTGAAACCAGCGAGATCAAAAGTGTAAAGAGAAGGAAGCTGAAGTGGCATTAGCAGACACTTTATTCCATCAGTTAGTTGAGACAAAACAGGAGCAAACAGGGTCTCATGCAATATTTTTTAGCTCAGCTAAACTAATTAAGTTACAGCAGAACGATGAAAATCTAAAGCTGTTATAACAAAAACGTTTGTACATTAGGTATTCTGAATGCATCACTGTTTGTTATTACCTTACAAATTATGTCCTTATGAGGAAATAGAGACTATCACATAACCAAGGAGAGGAGAAATGGGCATTAATGCATCAAATTGTGTTGGTAATGCAGTATAGAATGGTGGTGTTGTGAGTGGCGCACGAGCGACCACCTAGAGGTAATTTATGAGTGATGAATACCCAGGCTGAAATACAAAGACGTTTTTACACACCTGGAATGCACCAGCATGTCGTTGAAGCTTGCCAGGTGTGGCATAGATGTCACGAAATTGGAAAATCATAGGTGGTAAAAAAAACTTGCATCTTTAATAACTATTCCTACATTTAGATTAGATTAGATTAGATTACATTACAGTGTGGAAACAGGCCCTTCGGCCCAACAAGTCCACACCGACCCGCCGAAGCGAAACCCACCCATACCCCTACATTTACCCGTTACCTAACACTACGGGCAATTTAGCATGGCCAATTCACCTGACCCTGCACATCTTTGTGACTGTGGGAGGAAACCGGAGCACCCGGAGGAAACCCACGCAGACACGGGGAGAACGTGCAAACTCCACACAGTCAGTCGCCTGAGGCGGGAAGTGAACCCGGGTCTCAGGCGCTGTGAGGCAGCAGTGCTAACCACGGTGCCACCGTGCCGCCCACAAACCTTTTACAAGAGTCTTAATTGACTGGTAAGGTCGCCAATCTCAAACAATAAAGTGGAAATCAGTACTTCTGAATATTAATGGATGTATCAATTAGATTTCCAGAGGCCATTCCCAGATGCAATATCACAGCTAAAAGGATTGTAGAGGAATTACTCTTTTAAAAAGAGATATGGTCTACCAATAGAGATACAGTGAGATCAAATTTCAAACTTCACATCCAAACTATTCAAAGATAAGGGCCGCTTAGGAATAAAGGAATTCAAATCTACTGCGTCCCATGCAAAATCGCAGGGAGTACTGGAAAGGTGCCATCAAACACTAAAGACCATGTTGAGGGCTTATGCTGAGGATTATCCTGATGATTCGGGTAAGGGAATTCTCTTTGTACTTTTTGCGATCAGAGGTGCATCAAATGAATGCACCAAATTTAGTCCATTGGAATGAGTTTTTGTGAACCAAGTGAGAGGACCGTTAAAATTGGTGAAGAAGAAATTAGTAAATCAGAATTCAAAGACCACATATTTGGAATAGGTCTCAAATTTTAATGAATGGATAATAGCGCTGGGGAGTTGACTCGTCAGAATTTAAAAGTATTGCAGCATGTAATGAAACAGGAAGCGGAAAGGAAATCAAAAATGTGCAATTTTGCTATTGGGGATAATGTATTAGTGTTACTTCCAGCAATAGGTGAACATTGAAATGCAAGGTTTAGTGGACCTTATCAAATGCAAAGGAAATTGAGTGAGGGTAATTTGATAGGAACTCCAGACAGAAAGAAATCTCACAGAGTGTGTCATGTGAATATGCTCAAAATTTATTTTGACAGAGAAGGAAAGCAAGAGGAGAAGGTGTTAATGATAACAACAAAGAAGGAAGAACAAATTCAGAGGATTCATCCCAACACCATCTACCTCCTACTGTCAAGCTAATTTTGTAACTGCATTGACTTTGCGATAGTCCACACATAACCGTTGGGCGCTTTCTGGCTTTGGCACCATGGCTCGGGGTGAGTTCCAGTCACTGTAACTCACTTCGATTCTGCCATCTTGGAGCATATGTTCAAACTCCTTCTGACCTGTGCCAACTTTAGAGGGTTACGCCTATAAGGATGTTTCTTATTCGTAACAGCCTCTCCTATATCTATGCACAATTAGGTAAGTACGTCCAAGTTAATTTCCACATATCTCCCCGTGTAATAGTCATAACTCGTTCATTTCGATTTTTCTCAGGAAGGTAACACAATAATGTATCTCAATTTTAGACTAATTCCTTATTGTCCAATTGAACTTGAGTAATATCCAATGAGATCTTGAGCAACTGGGAAAATGGGCTGAGGATTGGCAGATAGAGCTTAATGCAAATAAATGTGAGATGTTGCATTTTGTTAGACAAACTAGGGCAGGATTTATACCGTTAACTGTAGGGCATTGGGGAGTATAATCAAACAGAGAGACCCAGGGTGCAGTACATAGTTCCTTGAAAGTGGAGTCGCAGTTAGACAGTGCAGTGAAGAAGGCATTAGGCATGTTTGCCTTCATCGGTCAGAGCATTGAGTACAGAAATTGGGACGTGATTTTGTAGCTGTTCAAGAGAATGTTAAAGTATTTAAAATGATGTGACGGAGATGGGAGGTTTTGGGATAGATGGAGAGGATGGGATTTTGTTCCTTTTGCATAGGAGACTGAGGGGTGACCTTACAGAGGTTCATAAAATCGAGAGTGGCATGGAGAGGATGAATAGCAAAGGTCTTTTTCCCAGGGTGGGCGTGTCCAAATCCAGGCAAGATAACGTTAAGGTGAAAGGGAACAGATTTAAAAGAGATCTAAGGGCAGCTGTTTCTCAGAGAGAGCGCTACAGAGACATGTAGCGAGATGTCAGAGAAACTGGCATTGGTGAGTGCAATTACAACAATTGAAAGACAATCTGATGTGTACATGAAAAGGAAAGGTTTGGAGGGGTATGTGCCAACAGCAGAAAAATAGAACTCGTACATTTTAGGAAACCTGGTGATCATGGATGAGGTGGGCTGAAGGGTCTGTTTGCACACTGTATGACTAAGAGTCTATGACTTGCAAACTCCTCTTTCAGCACTAATTCCTCATTGCACTCAATTCATTTCCAATTCAAACCTCTTTGTAAATACCTTCAATGATATAACTTTGTGAACATTCTTAAATACAGAATTCCTGACATTGATGCAGGAATTCAAACCGGGGCTCAGGCGCTGTGAGGCAGCAGTGCTAACCACTGTGCCACCGTGCCGCCCACTATGCGACTCTCTGTGTGGAGTTTGCACATTCTCCCCGTGTCTGCGTGGGTTTCCTCTGGGTGCTCCGGTTTCCTCCCACAATCCAAAAATGTGCAGGTTAGGTGAATTGAACATGCTAAATTGCTAAATTGTCCGTAGTGTTAGGTGAAGCGTTAAGTGTAGGAGTATGGGTCTGGGTGGTGTACGCTTCGGCGGGTCGGTGTGGACTTGTTGGGCTGAAGGGCCTGTTTCCACACTGTAAGTAATCTAATATAATCTAAATATTTCGGAAGAGAGACACAGCCTGTTCCAGTACCTGAGGATTTTAAAATGGTGCTGAAGAATGGGTTTGAGTTCAATGGGGACACTGGTGTTTTCCTACCCACTCAAAGTAGCTTCTATCAAAAACTAACATCCTGTTCGGAATCACACGTTCAAGACACACAAACATGGAAGTGAATCAACAAAACAGTTAGCAAAACCATCGGACCATGCATGTTGGGTTGGGGTGGGGTGGTGAATGCTGTGATGAACAACTGGCAGGAAATCATTGGAAAACTTGCTGTTTGTCAAAGGGAATACCTGTGAAGGAACCTATTATGCTTCAGAGAAATAAGACCATTATAGATGGAAATCTGCATTATAATAAAGGAAAAGCTGCATCCATCTTATTGGTGCAGTAATAATGGTGGCACTCGGCTGGAATATTGTCAGTAGTCTTCCTTTGTTCTTTAAACTTACACTGAATGGAACAGCTATTCATCTTGTCCCTACTCCTTATGGCCTTATACACCTCTTCAACATTCCCTTTTGCAAAGAAATACCGAGCAAATTTATCCCCCCTTCATAGATTGAGTACTCTCTTGTCTTGTTACTTCTGACGTGCATCACTTCACATTTATCTGTGTTACACTTTATTGGGCATTGTTCTTGCCAGCTGAATAATCTGTTTATACCCTCCTGCAAACTAACCCTTTCTTCCTCACTGTGAGCCACCCAAATACTCTTTGTGCCTTCCACAAAATTGTTTATCATTCCACTGCCAGCATCTTCCATATTCTCACCAACATCACTGATGAATATCACATACAAACCTTGATTTTCTTTCCTGTTATCCAGATGATATTCCCAGATGAAGAATTACGAATTCTGGTCTCTTCCTATTTTAGTTAATTTACAGAGCGATGTAGTTAAGGTCTTTTATGAGGGAGCCAGAAATAGCATCTTGAACACAGAGTTGAACCCTCCTTTAATGTACGCTCTGCCACCTCTGCATGTATTATTCATCAACTTGTAAACAAGTTAGGATGGATTAGGATTTGGTACCTTGCACTGGAACATTCGTATTTTCCGTGACACTGAATTATGTCCTTTGTAACATCCCCAGCAATAGTCAGTGCTGAAATAAAAATCTACAGAATTTACAGACTAATTCATTGTTTGTTTAAAAGAGTGAGTGTGATGAGGATAAAGATTCGATTAAATTGCACCTAATGGACACACTGCCGGAGTTCAAACCATATTCTCACGTCTTCCTTGAATTGGAAGTAAATTATTAGAACAAACGCCCACTGTTGCACATAGTGTAAAAAAAAAATAAGAAATGTTGAGGCGCCACACTAGGCGAGAAAAAACATGTCGTCTGCACTTGATGGAGATACGGAAATTCAGAATAGCTGTACAACCTGAATAAGAATCAAGTGAGAGAAAAAACATTGAACAAACTTTTTCTTAGACCCCCACCATGGCACATCAGGCCACACAGATTCCCCATCATCTGACCCTATTTAATTTCTCACTATTGGTTTAGTTTTATTTCTTACTAGTAAGGCACTCCCACCTACTCCGCCCACCTGCCTATCTTTTCAATAAGATGTATATCCTTGAATATTCAGCTCCCAATCCTGATTCCCTTGCAGCCATGTCTCCGTGATGCTCGCCAAGGCATACCTGCCAATGTCGATCTGTGCCACAAGTTCGTTTACCCTATTCCTTGTATTGCATACATCCAGTTCTGTATTAACCTTTCCTCTTCACATTGTCATTCGTTTCCTCAGTGTGCTTGAAGTTTCATTGCAAACACTCTCCATATGCTCTGTCATATTTTTGTCTGTCCTGGAGATTTTAATAACTTCTCCTGAGTTCTTCACTCTTACCTCCTCCTTTAATTCTGTTTTTCTAATTTCGCCAATATCTGACCTTCCCCATACTCGCCCTATTAAGTTTAAAGCCTTGTCTACTTCTCTGGATGTGCGATCCCCTAGTACTCTGGTCCAAGCACGGTTCGGATGAAGACCACCTCATTGGTACCAGTCTTTGCTTCTCCGGTACTGGTGCAAATGTCCTATGACTTCAAATTCATTTCTCCCACACTAATCGTTGAGCCACGCATCTACCAGCTTAATCTTGTTGACCTTGTGCTAATTAGCACCTAGCTAAAGCAATAATCCAGAGATCATTACCTTTTTGGCTTTGCTTTTTTAAAAAAAATGTTCCGTGCTCTTAATAGCACTGAGCAGAAGGTGTGCCATAGTTTTATCCATGTGGTTGGTCCATACATGGGCCACGACCACTGAACCTTTACACTCCCACTGAAACTTCCTCTGCAGCCCAGGTAAGATACTTCAAAATTAGTGTGGTGCTGGAAATGCACAGCGGGTCAGGCAGCATCCGAGGATTAGCAAAACAGGTGTTTCAGGCAAAAGCCCTTCATCAGCATGAGGATCGGAGCCTTGAGCGTGGCGAGATAAATGCGAGTGGGGTGGGTTTGCGGAGAATGTAGCAGAGAATATAGTAGGTGGATGGAGGTGGGTATCCCAAACACGAGCACCCGCCATCGTTATTGCATTTAGCTACTGCTGAATGTGTTTTTTTTAAATTATTTTTTAACTGTTTTTATATCTCTGCTTAAGCAACTTGTAACCAATAGATGAACAAAATTCAATTTAAGGCAGATTCATATTTCGCAGAGTCCCAATTAACCAATCAAATCACATCCTTCCTTTGTCAAACTTGCACATTATCAGCTCAAATAATTCTGACAGACGTGTCAGCGGTACCTCTCCTTGACAAAGTCATGCTGACTCAGCCCTCCTTCACTATGCACCTCCAAGTACTTCATTACAAGGGCCCAGTTCTTCAGGGAAATATCCCAGGCCAAGCCATCTCCAGCTGCTTCATCAATATCCTTCCCGCCATTATAAGCTCAAAAGTAGGAATGTTCAAGGACAAATGTGCATTTAATACCACCCAAAACTCCTCAGTTGAAATTTAACATAACACTATCAATTAGAGATTGGGTTACTTTAGATTTTGTACTATGCAATGAGAAAGTTTAATTAATAACGTTGTAATATTGGACTCCGTGAGATTTGATTGTAGCGTGGTTCATTCTGAAACTAGAGATTGAAATTTCAGCAAAGGAAGCTAAGAGGGTATGAGTGACAAGTTGTCTGAATTGGCATGTTGGTGGCTTGGGCAAATCACAAAATGCTTTGCCAGTAGACAGGCAATAGCTAGTATTTGAAAAGATACATCATTTATAACAGTAGCAGAAAGCATAATGGACTGTCAGAGGATATGGAAAGATATAGATAGAATGGAGAGTTGTGTGGAAAAGTGGCAGATGGCTGTCAATCCAGACAAATATGAGGTGATGCATTTAGGCAAGTCTAATTCTAGAGCGAACTATGTGAGGACTAGTGGGGTTCTGTCTGGAGGTTGGTGGGGTCACTAGTCTTCACCTACAACCCCACCAACCTCCAGATACGTCGGATCATCCTTCATCATTTCCGCCACCTCCAAACGGACCCCACCACCAAGGACATATTTCCTTCCTCACCCCTATCAGCGTTCTGGAAAGACCACACCCTCCGCGACTCCCTTGTCAGATCCACACCCCCCACCAACCCAACCTCCACTCCCAGCACCTTTCCTGCAACCGCAAGAAATGCAAACCTTTCGCCCACACCTCACTCCGCACTTCCCTACAAGGCCCCAAGGGATCCTTCAATATCCATCAAAATTCACCTGCACATCCAGACACATCATTTACTGCATCCGCTGCACCCGATGTGGCCTCCTATACATTGGGGAGACAGGCCGCCTACTTGCAGAACGTTTCAGAGAACACCTCTGGGACACCCGGACCAAACAACACAACCGCACCGTGGCTGAACACTTTAACTCCCCCTCCCAGTCCGCCAAGGACATGCAGGTCCTTGGCCTCCTCCATCGCCAGACCATGGCAACACGATGCCTGGAGGAAGAGCGCCTCATCTCTGCCTAGAAACCCTCCAACAACAATGGATGAATGCAGATTTCTCCAGATTTCTCATTTCTCCTCTCCTCGCCTTATCTCAGTCCCAACCCTCAGACTCAGCAACACCTTCTTGACCTGAAATCTTCTTCCCGACCTCTCCGCCCCCACCCCCTCTTCGGCCTATCAACCTCACCTTAATTTCCTTCCACCTATCGCATTCCCAACGCCCATCTCCCAAGTCCCTCCTCCCTACCTTTTACATTAGCCTGCTTGGCACACCCTCCTCATTCCTGAAGAAGGGCTTATGCCAGAAACGTCGATTCTACTGCTCGTTTGATGCAGCCTGACCTGCTGCGCTTTTTCAGCAACACATTTTTAAGGTCTGATCCCCAGCATCTGCAGTCCTCACTTTCTCCTTCTTAAGTACTTATTGTCAAGTCTGTCCATTTAAAGAAATAAAGTCTTTCCAGAATTTCGCTGAAATTATATTTAAATTTTGGTGCGACAAGACTATTCCATGTGCCAATGAGGTTAGGAATAGGAAGGTAGTACAGTTAAATATATGGGCAAAGAGCTGGTCGAGGAGGCAGCACTTCTGATATGTGGATCATTGGGATTCCCAAGACGATAACATATCCACAAGAAGGACGGGATGGACCTGAACTGGCAGCAATCTCCTGGCAGGCAGGTTTGCTGTTGTCACTCAGGAGGGTTTAAACTAGTGTGGCCCTTGGGGGGAGGGGGGCACAGTGGGAACCAGAGCGGTAGGTCCACAAGTACACGACGGAGGCAGGGTTGGCGACTTATTCCAGTACAGCTAAGACCAACAACAAACAGAAGAGGACATATGGGACACTGCTACGCCTTATAACTTTAATTCATAATTCTTAGACGATAAACTGTCAACTATGTCTTAAGAATATTCAATGTCTTACTCTCTGGGAGGAGAGTTCCCACAGACGCAGAACCCTTTCAGATGGTTAAAACAATCACCAACTCCTTCACTGCGGTATTCTCCAGTTTCCAGCAGTCCATCCATTTCTGGAAATCTCTCGCAGACATTGAAATATTGTTTCAGCATTCAATTTGAATGGGTTTAAACGGGGTCAGGTGTCATTTGCCCAAACTCCAACTGATCCAAGGCCAATCTGACAATGTTTCCTCCAGAGATAAATGCTCCTCACTGGAATCAGTTGAGTGAATCTTCTCTGGACTGCTTTTCATGTCATTGTGCCCTCAGCTCTCCTGAAGTGGTCTCACCCTACCCTGCAAAACTGTAGAAAATCTTCCCTATTCCTGATTGTATTCTTTTTCAAAAGGTTTGAAATTTTATATTGCCTCCCTATGATGTATACGCAATGTGTTTGTTTGTGATCCAGGTGCCTGGTTCCTCTGTGCCTCAGCTTTGCAATCTCTCCATTGGATAATACACTGTTTTTTCTATTCAAACCACCATCTATTCAAACACAGACACATTTTTCCTGCTATGCCGCATATACCAATATATCATTCACTTGACCCACCTCGAACTCTCTATGATATTATGAAGTGGATGTCAACATCCATCTGATAATTAAAAGCAATGCACCCAGCGAAGATTTCCTCGCCTTATAATATGGTAAGGGAGTGTGACAAGTGATGTAACCCACCTGCTTTTCGACACCCAGTTAGTTATAAAGGAGTGGTTCAATGAAATGTTTGTGTAGAGAAGCACCATCTCAGTTTCTCGGAGTGCTGCCATTCATTGAGTCTACCCCTGACTGGTTTCTTCTTCCAAAATGCATCACCTCATATTTATCAGAGTTGCATTCTATCTGCTATTGATCTGCCCATCTGACCAATCCATCTCTATCTTCCTGTAAGATAAGGCCTTCCTCCTCACTGCAAATCACCTGGTCAATCTTTGTGTCGAACATACACTTATTTATCACACTTTACCTCCCCCCTACACATTCACATCTACTTCATTAATGAATGCCACAAACAATAAGGGATACAGCACTGGGGTACACCAGGGGTAACAGATCTCCAGTCGCACAAAGACCCTTTTCCCATCATCCTCTGTCTCCTGCCGAGAAGAAAAATTGCATGTCATTTACCAGGTTCCCCTTGATACCATGGAATTGTACTTTCTTGATCAGTTTTCCATGTGAGGTTTATCAAATGCGTTGCTGAAAAAAAGCATATAAACAACCTCCTTGAAAAAAAAATCAATAAAATTCGTTCGACATGACCACCCTCTGATAAGTTCATGCTGACTATCCCTGATCAAAAATTCCCTGGTAATTCTGTTCTGCTTTATGTCCTTCTGAAATGCCTTGGGATTCTCGGTACTCTTGCTCTCACTTGTGAATGCCCCTGTGTTCATCACCCCTCTCTGTGTGAGATTTTTAAAAATGATTCATTTCGATCACCTCTCATTCTCTGAAACTTTCTGTAACACGGGCGGAGTTCCTTCATCAGACAATCTTGCTACCTGAGGGATTAATCTCGAGAATGTCCTTACAGACCTCAAAATGTTTGTATAAATAACAGCCATTGTCTGTCTTTCATTAAATCATTTTAATATACTTTTCAAATTCACTGAAACCAATTTTTTCCTCGTATCTTAATGGCGTGCATGACTCAGGTATACACCAGTAATATAAGAAAAAAAAACTGCTTTGTATTCAGATGTCATTTAAATTCAAAATATTAAGCTTACTATTCCCAAAAGCTCCTTTACAGTAAAGTTTTTAATTACCTCTTCTGATCACACAGCAGCAATTCCAAAACAGCCTGACATCTAGCTCGATGGTCAACATATTGTCAAAACAACCCATCTCATACACGGTCATGAAATCCATTTTCTCAGCATTAACATTCACTTGGGTTAACTTGTTCAGAAGTAGCTTAAAGCTGTCCATTATTACTACAGTACCCACAAATTTGTATATCTAATTTCCTGTTTTATAAGATACCCAACATTTGTATCACAATTTGATTTTGATATATAACTCTCATCAATGTTTGCTGTTTCAAAGCTCCACCTTACCAGCTTCCGTGGAATCTGAGTGACGTGGGCTCTGGGGAGATTAACGGTAGATTCAGGCGAGATGTTTGACAAGGCATATCTCAACATTGATATCATCTCAACACACCTGACATGTTCTTCTCAAGTGTCATTGTGACATTATCACCAGATCTCCCGTAATGCTTGTGGAGTTAAGAAGGGCAATGATCTTTCAGCAATGCTATGTATTCCCCAGAGAGCTGAGACTGCTCTAAACTGGGTGGGAACCTTACAGTAGGCTGGCAAAGTGCTGCTGCTACTGTATAGGGTCTCAGTGAGATCACATCTGGAGTAATGTGAACAGAGTTAATTTCCTCACTGAGGAAAGGTTATTGGAATTAACTCGAGGATTGTTCCCTCAATCGATTTCTGCAAGAATCTCTACAGTGTGGAAGTAGTCCATTTGACCCATCGACAACACACTGATCCTCCAAAGACCATCCCATCCAAACTCCACCACCCACCCCACCTAATTTTTATAACCTGGCATTTTCCATGATGCACCTAGCCTCACATCCCCGGACATTATGGGTAATTTAGCGTGGCTAATCTACCTTACCTACTTATCTTGGGACTGTGGGAGGAAATGGGAGACAGTATTTGAACATGAATCTCTGGTGCAGTGAGGCAGCAGTGTTAACCACTGGGCTACCCAATGTGAGCAACACAATTGCCTGCATATTTCAGCTCTTGAAAAGTGACAGTTGAGTAGGGAGATTCCATAAGTCCCCAAACCTGTTGTTGAGCGACAGGAGGAGGGCATTGAGATCTTGAACGGCTTGGTCAGGAACAGGAACAGGAACAGGAGTAGAACATACAAACCATCGAGACTATAATATAGGGACAGCAGTAGGACATTAAGCCTACTAAGAGTGTAAAGCAAGAACAAAATGAGTCCAATCAGCCACTCATGCTTTTTACACAGCAATTGGAGCAGATCTTTTACAGTCTTGTGCTTGTCATATGGGAATTGTGAAAGGAAACGTAGAGGTTATGGAAAGCAAAGAACTTAGAATAACCAGCTTCTCTAGGGAATGAAAAGTAATGAAAAAATTATTGGTAATGAAGGCAAATTGTTAGAATCCGTTATGAAGGAATTAATAGCATGATGTTTTCAAAGTCAAGACACAATCCAGCACAGTCAACTTAGCTTTATAAAGGATAAATCATGTTTGAATGATTTGACTAACTTTCTTAAAAATTGACAAACAAGGTGGATAAAGGGGATCACATAGATGTATTATATTTGGATTTCCAGATAGCAGTGTGTAACGTGCTTCACAAAACATTAATATGCACGAGAAGATCACATGGGGAAAGGAAAGATTTATTTGCTAAGAGAGATGATTGGCTAAACAATAAAAAAGGCTATGATATGGAGCCACTGGGACTGGGTCAGACAAGGTCAAAATTCACATGACAGTAGGTTTTAGTGCAACGGGTTTATTTGAAAACACAAGCTACCATAGCGCTGCTCCTTCATTAAGTATTAGAGAGAGAGGACTACCTTAAAAAGAGAAGTTATAAGGATTGTACAACTCATGCGCTTGAAAGGTACGCACCTAGGATGGCTGTTAAATCATTAATCACTTAGAATTGAGGTTCATGTCTTGATTGTTTAAATGCAAATCGCAGAATTTATTTCAGGTCACTGCCTGGAGATACCTTCAGGCATTATTGATGTAAAAGAGGTGACCCCTCCAGCCAGACAATATATTTCTGGCGAGAGGTCTTGTTTGGAGTCTGTGTGTGTCTTCGCCTGGAGGCAGATTGGGCTTGTTCCCAAAGTACGAGCTCATAAAATACAGCATTGACTGACTGCCTCCAAATTGTATGTTTTTGGAACAAAATAAAGTGTATCTGCAAATGCAAACGTGCTCATGCAATTTCACCCCACAAATTTATACGTGTATGCATATATGTGTGAAGGAGGGTGTCTGTGTGAAGGGCAGAGAAACAATGTGTATAATTGAGAGAGACGAAGGAAGTATGTGTATGTGAGTACAGGAGGGAAACAGAGTGAATGTGGTCATGGGTGTGACAGAGCAGAGTGTGCGTGTGCATATGTGAGACAGGAGGATTATGAATGTGCGTGTGTGTGGAGCGGAAAGGGAGAGTGTGCATCAGTGTATGTAAAGGCGAGAGTGAGAATGTATGCTTGCCCAGACTAAGACACAGACAAATTTGACAGATCCATTTCCCCACACACTCACTCCGTGGTTTCAGAGCTTCCCTTCTGCTACATTGTTATTCATGTTGCAGATCCAGATGCTGTAACTACAGTCCTCATGCTCCATCGAGAGTTGGGTCACCAATTCCTCCCTGAATGTCTGAGGTCGCTCACAGCACAATCTCCGCAAACCATCCCCAGCAGGTCCACTAACATTTCAATAACAGGAGACAGTCAGAAGCCCCTGCGCTACAAGTTCGATGCCTGCTCATTTACAATAATATTCGAGGGGCTTCCTCGTGTAACTGACCGCACGATCAGCTGACAGGGACAAACACAGGTGTTCAGTGGACAGGCACAGACCAAGTTTCAAAGGCGTGAGTCAAAGCTACTGGAATTCCATGCCCGACATGGAACATGGGACACAGCGGAAAGTGAACATCAACCCGACGCACAACATTTCAATGTTTTTTGAGCTTCATAATGCCAGCACCCGATACACGAGGTAGCCAAAAACCAAATCCAGGGAAAGATACAAAAAGAAGAAAAAAAACAAATAATTAATAAACTGATAACTTCGAGAAAATATGATTAAGGAGGCATGGGAATGGACGTATGCGGAGAAGGGAGAAAGCGATGGGACAACTCACAAGAATGCAAACATTGAATAAAGACATTGCCAGATCAGCTGGAAGTTCCATTGCCTCAAAGTCTGAATCTACCGCACAGAACCAGCCCTGACACCATAAACTGGGACAAGGTAACAGCCAGGATGGAGAGCTGTGCAGACCGTGCTCAGGGATTACTCTCTAAATTGGACTATCTGCCCAGCATTGCAAACATTTGCTAGTAAATTTCAACCCTCCACCACTACCGTCTGTCTCCTACCTTTGAAAAAAATTTATATCCATATGTATAGTTCTCCATAGAATCATATGAACCAACCGTGTTAACCAGATGCTCATGCACAACATTATTAATCGCCTTAGCAAAGTCTAAATTGACAATGTACACCTTTCGGCCGCAATTAATCCTCTTAGTCGCTTCTTCAAAAAAACTCAGACAAATTAGTGAGACACAATATCGCTTGCACAAAACCATGTTGAAGATCCCGAATCAGTTATTACCTTTCAAAATACGTGCAGATCCAATGCCTCATAATCCCCCCCAACAAATTACCCACTGCTGACATCAGGCTCACTGGCTTTTCCCTATAACCCTTAAATCTTAAATCATTTAAGTAATGGCATCATATTAGGCAACCTCTAGTGTGGGATATAGGTAAAGTAGTGTTACTTCTGCAATTATAATTACTTATGCAAGGTAAATGAACTCACACCAGTGTGTAATTGTTTCAACCAAGAGCTGAGTCAGCAAGAATGGAAACTATGTGAAGGAAATACACAATTGTTTTTTAAGAGCTGAAATGTGCCTGTAAAGAATGATAGATGCTGCAGACAAATAGATAAGATGCTGTGAGGGGAGGGGGTTAAGCCAGATATGCTTGCACAAACAGTAGTTATAACCATCTGTTTCCCACTCGTACAGAAACACAGGAACAAACCCCAATTAAAAGGTCATAAGGATCAGTATGGTTGGGGAAAGCACAGATGGAGGGAGTAGATAATAGTGAAGAAAGGCTATACCTAACATTGGGCCACAGCGGGATGTGGTCAAACGGCCTTTTGAGGCCAGAAATAATCATTTTGGCAGAGACAAGGCCGGATAAGGCAAGAGATAATCAGGTGAAATGGGGGTCGGTCTTAGAGAAGTGGAAGATGTAAACGGGGAGGATCAATGGGTTAAAAAAAGGAACCAAATTACATAAATATCGAGTATTAGTTGAATTCATTAGTGTGATGTAGACAGTGGACATCACACCCTCTTGCAAGAGTAAAACAAATGACACGACTGATGCAGGTTTTGCTTCGGACTGAAATTATTGAAGTGAGTGAGCTGTGTTTCTCACAATTGGGGGCTGTCCGGGATGTTTTTGCATCGCCGGGGGCAGTGGCTGGCCCTGGACAGTGGAAAGAAGCGTCCCGTTCCCAATTAAGGAGTGGTCTCGTGTCCAGGTTTGGTCCGCTCCCTTGGGCGATTGGTATGAATCCCACAAGAGAGACATCTGAATCAGATAGTGACAGGAGGTCGATAGAAAATACGGTGAAAGGGGCCAGGCAACTCTGTGCACAGACCAAGGTAAGAAACATGGCTCTTAAGTATTGCCTTCGTGGCCGGGAAAAGGGGTATGTAATCGCTGAGTGACAGGCGAGGGCCCGGTAAATGGGGGGTAGGCAGTGTAACTGTCACGGAGGAAAGGAAGAAAAAGTCCCTGGAAACATTCCTCCTGAAAGTCCGTTGGGGAGGATGTTACATGAATGAACAAGCAATAATTGTAGAAGGGCAAAAAATAAAATGAAAATGATTAAATATTTTTGTTTACTATAGACCAAAGAACCAATTCTTTGTCCGGCTGTCTTCTGGCCAAAATATGGTTCCGACGAGGATTGGGTCTGTCAGTATTTAGATTTCTATGTGAATAAAAAATAACCTTTTATTCAAGAGGAGGCGGACTATGCGTTCTGTTGGCAGGGCAGTTTGGGAATGATGGTAGTAAAGATAACAGATTCACCCTCTGCCCCACCCCACCCCGTGGGATCCTATTGGCTGCTTCCCCATCCCCACCTCCCACACACACACTCCATAAAATCAGATTAGGTGAAAACGGGGGAGGAGGAGAGACAGACACACAGGGACAGCGAACGGATGACTTACAAGAGGAGGACGAAGGGGCGGTGGACTGGGATGTTGTTGTTCCCTACCCTCAATCCTCAACAAAAGAAAGGAAAGATAAAGTAGACGTAGAGGAGGCCTCTGGAGTATCTAAACCAAAGCCTAAGGGGGAAAAACAAAAGCAGAAAAAAAGGGGAAAAACGTAACGAATTATCCCCTTCAGGAGATATCAATAGGGGACAAAGAGATTGGGTTTGTAAGTGCCACTCTCACCAGTGGGGAGGTCAGAAAATTCAAAAAGGAGATGAAGGTCCTGGTTGAGGATCCGGTAGGGTTGTCTGAACAAATTGATCAATTTTGGGGGCACAATCTGCATACGTGGGCTGAGTTAATGTCTACTTTGTATATACCATTTACTGGAGAAGAAAGAGGACTTATACGAGGAGCAGCCATTAAAATATGGGACAGGGAACACCCCATTGGAGATGGCGATGCTGGACAGGGAGAGATGAAGTTTCCCCTCAGAGACCCTCAGTGGGAAAATCAAAACCCAGAGCATCGAGAAGAAATGAGGGAATTGAAAGACGTGATTCTAAAAGGAATAAGAGAGGCAGTTCCAAAGTCGCAGAATTTGACTAAAGCCTTTGAAATTAGACAGGAGAAAGATGAGACTCCCTCAGCTTTCTTGCAAAGATTAAGGGACTCAATGCGGAAATACTCGAGAATGAACCCTGATGACCCAGTGGCACAGAGTCTTTAAAAAGTACATTGTGCGACAAAGGCATAGCCAGACATACAGAGAAAGATACAGAAGATATAAGGGTGGAGCGAAAAACCATAAGATGAATTGTTAAGAGTGGCATAGAAAGTGCTTGTAAAGAGAGAGGATGGGGGACAAAAAACAGAAGGTAAAAATGGTGGTAGCGACGGTTGATGAGGTAGTTAAGAAAAGAATGTAACCAATCGTGAGCAACCGGAGCGGTGGGTGGCAGCATGTAGGACAGAGAGGGAGAGGGAGAGGGAGAGGGCAAGGGGGAGCATTTGATAGAGGGTTCGGGCGACAGGGGCAGAGATGGAAGTCTCCACAGGCAGGATGCTGTTATTGCAGAAACTCGGGCATTTTAAGCGGGAGTGTCCTGATCTATACAGGAAAGAAAGAGCAATTCGGCTTATGAATTTTAATGAAGAATAGGGGTGTTAGGGGTTCCTGCCCCCGGGGAGCCACCAGAAACTCTTGATAAACTTGAAGGTGGGACCCTGTAATGAAGAGGTAGTCTTCCTAGTAGACACGGTGGAAGTACGGTCATCGCTGGATTTTAAACCAAAGAAGGTAGAAATGTCGACACAGTCAATTACTGTTTCAGGGGTAAAAGGGGAAGGATTTACTGTTCCAGTATTTGAACCTATGATGACAGAATGTCCTAAGGATAGGGTCACAGGGGAACAGTTGTATATCCCTGATATAGGAAGTAACTTACTAGGGAGAGATTTAATTATCCTCTTCGGACTGGAGATTTGAATTCAGGAAAAAGAATTAGTTGTACAAATGGCAATGTTGACAGAAGATGTGTAGAGAAAGGGAGACCCAATTATATGGGCTAGAGAAGGGATTCGTGGAAAAGTACAAATCCGTCCCCTAGAAATAAGTTCAAAAAGGAAAGTGGTCGTTGTTTATGAGGAACAATATCCCATTTCCATAGAAGGTAAACGAAGACTGCAGCTAGAAATTGAGGTTCTAGAGATGGAGTGTTGGAGCCATGTATGTCTCCTTACAATATCCTAATTCTACCAGTGCGGAGATCTGATGGAAAGTATCGATTGGTGCAGGATTTGAGAACATTGAATCGAATAGAACAGGTCAGGTACCCAGTGGTACCGAACCCCTACGTTATTAAGTAAGATCCCTCATAACCACAAATGGTTTAGTGTGAGAGATTTAAAGGATGCCTTTTGGGCTTGTCCCTTTAGCGGAGGAAAGTAGGAATTTTTTTGCCTTTGAGTGGGAAGATCTCAAGACAGGACGGAAACAGCAATACCGGTGGACTGCGCTCCCCCAGGGCTTTACGCAATCTCTGAATTTATTTGGACAGATGTTAGAACAAATAGTGAAGAAATTTAACAGCCCCAATGGAACTGTTGCAGTATGTAAACGACCTCTTAGTAACAGGAAAGAGAAGAGAAAGAGTAGTAGAAGCCACTAAAAAAAATTTGAATTTCCTGGGTCAGCAGGGACTGCGAGTATAAAAAACAAAATACAATATGTGGAGCGAGAAGTGAAATACTTGGGACATTTAGTGAGGGAAAGCGAAAGATAAGTTTGGAACGGTTAGAGGGATTTCACTGCCCAGGCCTAAATGTGAATTACGTACTTTTTTGGGTTTAATGGGATATTGATTGTGGATTGATTCTTATGCTCAACAGACTAAGAAATTATATCTCAAACTTTTAGAGGAGGAAACAAAGTGTCTGAGTTGTGAAGAAGAGGAAAAATAACTATTTAAGAATTCAAAAGAGATCTGAATCATGCACCATGTTAGCCTTACCTTCTCTAGATAAATCTTTCCAGCTCTTTGCTAACGTAGATAAGGGAGCGGCTATGAGAGTATTAATCCAGAGGTGGGGAGGAATGAAACAGCCAGTAGCATATCTTTCGAATCTATTGGATCCAGTATCCCGGGGGTGGCCTGAGTGTGTGCAGGTGTGGCTGCCACTGCACTGTTGGTGGAGGAAAGCAGGAAACTTACATTTGGGGGAGGCCTAATAGTAAGCACCCCACACCAAGTGAGAACGATCCTAAACCAAAAGGTTAGGCGATGGTTGACAGACTCGCGAGTTCTGAAATATGAGGCAATATTAATAGAAAAGGATTATCTAGTGTTGGTCACAGACACTTGTTTAAATCCAGCTGCTTTTCTTTGGAAAGTGGAAGGAGAATCTCCTCAGAATCAAGGGCACAACTGCCTTGACGATATAGAATACCAAACTAAGGTCTGCATGGACCTGAGAGATGTTCCACTTCATGCAGGGGCCTGACTGAGTATGCAGTTGTAGACGGGACGAAAGGTAGGGTGGTAGAGGCAGGAAGGTTGCCAAATGGGTGGTCAGCTCAGACCTGCGAACTCTTCGCATTGGAAAGAGCCTTTCGGGTGTTTGAAAATAAAGAGGGAGCAGCATACACTGACTCTAAATATACTTTTGTGTTGTGCACACTTTTGGAAAGATATGACAGGAAAGAGGTGTGATAAATAGCCGGGGGAAGGAATTAGCACATGAGGAGCTGATTAAACGGGTCTTGGAGTCCCTATTACTCCAAGCGGTAGTGCATGTAAATTGTCATCAGAAAGGAAATGAACCAGAAGTTAGGGGGAATAGATTAGCCGATAAAGTGGCTAAGGAAGCAGGTCTAGACCCAGAAGGAGTGCTGATTCATTCCCTAATACCTGCTGTCCCTGATCCCCGAAAGCTCCTAAATTTACAGAAAGAGAAGAAAAAGAAATGAAAGATTTAGGGGCTACAAAAAAACAGCAGACGGGCAATGGATGTTATCTGATGGAAGGGAAATGTTAAACAAAATGATGATACGAGAAATTATGGCTGTCCTACACAAAGGCAGCCATTGGGGAGTACAACCATCGTGTGATTTAGTTCTTAGGGAATATTGATGTAAAGGAATACATACAAATGCTAAACAAATATGTGAGGGATGTATAATATGCACAAAGGTAAATAAGGAAGTCTTGAGAAAACAGATCCCGGGAGGAAGAGTCCCGGGATTGAGAACCTTCCAGAGTATACAAGTAGATTATACTGAACTATCCAGAGTAGGAAGACTAAAATATATGCTGGTCATAGTAGATCATCTATCTGGTTCGGTTGAGGCACAACCCCTAGCTACTGCCATTGCGAGTG